>NC_047674.1:27724461-28024461 GCF_011762505.2 Arvicanthis niloticus | reverse complement strand
GACTTGATTGTGTTCATTCATGTGGGAAGACCCATCTTCACTGTGGTTGGGACCATCTCTAGGGGCCATGCTGGCCTGTATAAAACAGAGGGGACAAGCTGAGCACTAGCTGGTCAGATTACTGCTCTCTCCTTTTGAGTGGAGATGTGCTGTGAACAGCTCTCTCAGGCTCTTGCCACTGTGACTTCTTCGCCAGGATGGACCATAACCTGGAATTGTGAGCCAAATAAGCTCTTTCTCCCTCAGGTTGCTTTTGATAGGCTATTTTACCACAACAGGAAGAGAAACTGACAGTCATCAACAGTGACACCCTTCCCCCAAAGAAGAAAAAGTATGGAAGAAAAACTTACAAAGGATTTCCAACTTCTGTATCCCACCAAGTGTCACACCAGCACTGGCTGCTTGGGTGCACTACAGGGTCTGCTCAAGGAACACCCAAGGATGCTCAGCTGTGGCTTTACCTGTGGCTGCAGCACAGGCATTGAGTTTATTCTGCTCTTCCTAGTGACTTCACTGTGCAAGCAAGGCTGACTTGCTGCTCTTGGGTACTGGGAACATGTTCGATTAGCTGCTACCACTCCTTTAACCATAAACACCGTGCCACTGTTCACAGCTGCAGTTCTGCTTTGGGATAAAGCTTCCCAGCTTTCCAAGGTGATTCCGAGCAGCTCGAGCAACTCTTTCCACATATTTCCCTTCAAATCTCTTATTCTTGCTTTCTCCCTATAATCCATGGTAAACAGTCTCCAAACCCAGAAGGTCATGGGTATAGACGATGCCCTGGGCAGGTGCAACCAGAGTCAGACTAAATCCAGCTAACCTGAGCAGCTGTTACTCGCTGAAAGCACGTCTGTTACGTGGCTGACTTGTTGCTGGGTTTGGGTTGTTTTTAACGAGGTTGGAGAGGACTGTGCTCTAAGTACTGCTGGGAAAGTGAAGGTTTATGACAAGTCTCCAGCTCAGTGTGAATCACACTTCCTCCCTGAGCTGTCTGAGGCTAAGGCTGATCCCTGGCAGGCTCCTCTAGTGACTTCTCTCTCCCCTTGCCATCCTCCCCATCCTCAAGGCTGGCAGTCTCTTGGGAAGGGGCGTCTTACACAGGCCAGGAAAGGAGAAGTAACTGCCCCTTTCCAAAGGTGGATTTTGGATTCTCAGGATGCTTCAGAGGATTACCTCTGTGTATTGACATGTTGTAGTGACATTTCCCAATAGCCATCAAACTTAACTTTCTTTTAACTCTGAGCCTATTAACTTGATAATGCAAATTACTACCAAAGCCATTTGTCAAACTGAAACGTTAACTCTACACTTGTAGATAACTAGACAGTCTAAATTAGAAAAAGTGTTATGAATAATGCTGAGTGCAGTTTGGCGAGACTATAGTCCTTTGAAAGGTCGAAATATAAAATCTGGTTTTCATTCCTGTGAATCATAGGAAATTGTCTTAAAACTGTTATTCTCTGAAGACTGCCTGATGCAACTGATGGGAAATCCATAGCACCTCTGCCCAGACTCAGCAAGAAACACTTCAGCTTGTTTTTCCAAATTATATAATGGTTATAGTAGATAGACCTAGTAATTTTTCTCCTATCAAGAAAACATTAACAAAAGATTTCTTTTTCCTGGGCAGGGACATTGAAACAGGGTCTCACAAGCTCAGACTACTTGATATGGAATCCTTCTGTCCCAGAATTATAACCTAGTCTAACATGCTCAACTCAAATGATTTCTTCATTAAGTTGGATTAGTCCATTTTCTGAAATCACCTCCTAGGGAACTGAAAGAGATACTCAGGAGCTAAGTGTTTGTGGTGAGTTCAGCTACACTGCTCTGTGCTTCCAGCCGCCTGCCTAGGAACTCTGGATCCCAGAATGAAACACACGCACACGAACACTAGCTTAGTTTTAAAATGCCTTGGCTACTCAAAGGCTGGCCAGTTCTAACCCTCTGCTCGGCCCTCAGAGATTTCCCTCTGGCACTCCTGACTGAACACACCCTCTAAGTCTATGCTGTTCTTTGCTGCCCTGCTCCTTCTGGGTGGCCCTCTAGTCTTTGCTGCCCAAGACACTTCTGGGCAGCCCTTTTGGGGCCCACATTCCTTCTCATATACATTTCAGACTGGATTTCCCTTCTGCAGCTCTAAATTTGATCTGTCTGCCTCCACAACGAGGCGATTCTCTCCCTCTCCTCCAGTTCCTAGCCCATACAATCTAAGGGCCCCACCCTGTTTCCCTTTGACCAGTCATTGGCCACTGGCATATTTATTGATTGATCAAAAACCAGTTGGTTACAAGGACCTTCAGTGTTTAGACACACAGGCTTCCAATTAAATCAAAAGCATTAGAGCCAATCCCCAACAGCTAAGAGTACTTTGCTGCTCTTGCAGAGGATCTGGGCTCTGGGCCCTCCCCCATCAGTCTCTAAGAAAGCGCTCCACAGCTTGATCTCGTGGAGGCGTTTTCTCAATCAAGGTTCCCTCCTCTCCAATGACTTTATCTTGAGTCAGTTGACATAAAACTACCCAGCTCGGGCTATCAATAATAAGGACTAAAAGGTGCAGAATCTGTTTCTTTCTGTTTCATTTTTCTTTTTCCTGTTCTGAGGGTTGAACAAGTTCTGCAGCCTCCCTGTTTCCTAGTGATACTCCAACCCCTAGACTGCGTTTTTTATTCTTACTCTGTGTGTTGTATACAGTTACATCATTGAAATGATGTTTTATACACCAAACGTTGACATTATAGGAGGAGCATGTAATCATATAGAATATTTGAGGGGGTTCTTTTTTTTGCATGTAATTTAAACAACTCATAAAAATTAATGTTCTATTCATGGTTTTTTATACATATTGTAGTAGTAATATAGGGCAGAGTGGCTGTGTATTCTGGTTATGTATCAGGGTAAAGGTAAGCAAAAGACTCGACATCAACAGACAGCAGATTTGATGAGTAGGATATAATTTGCTTTCTAAACAATCCCTGCAAAACTGTTGAGTCACTGTTAGTATTAAGTTGTTGCCTGCCCCCCCCTCCCTTTCCCTCTCTCCTTCCTTCATTCTTTAAGGTTTATTTGTTTATTTTATGTATGAGTACACTGTCACTATTTCAGACATACCAGAAGAGGGCATCTGGTTTAAGAGAGCTTGTCCCCTGTGTTGCTTACTTGCCTTGAGGGGCAGCAGCCCTTGGTAGAGCAAAGCTCAGTTCCTGGATTTAGGAAGCTGCAGACTTTCACTTTAAGACATTTAGAACTGATCTTCTGAAAGTTCTTCTTTGAAAGCACCAACCACTTACTTTTGTTGGAAGTGTCTATTTTTATTCTTGAGATTAAAAAGAAACCCTAAACTACCTTGGCTGAGTTAAGCAAGTCTTGACCCTGGGAATTAAAGAATAGTTAGTTCAGTCACCTACTCAGGTGTAAGAAGTCTCCTCAGAACCCCTAGTTAGTCCTTGACCCTCGGCCCTTGCAAACTTGAGCTCACCGCCACTCAGCTCTGCCTGTCTCTGATGCTTTCTTCTGGAACTTGTGCCCTGATGGTGCTAACCAGACTTCCAGGCTCAGACTGAGCATCTCTGCTCCTGTCTGTATGTGTCTGATACACCTTGGGTGTGCTCCAGTTTGATACTAACCCATTTAAAATCTGTGGTACTTGTGGGTAGACAGTTTTCAAGTTTTCTGCTCAGGATGTGTCCATATACATCCTGAGAGAGATGAGGATGAGGCTTCTGATACTAGGACAGTTTGGGAAGGTAGAAGTGGCCTGAGCCATAATACCAGAAAGTGGCAGCACGCTAGGGATCAGGAGGGACCCCCCTCCCTGGAATACTGACAGATCAACTAACTATCTCGAGTGGGTCCCATATCCTGTCATATCTTTGGGCCTCTGTTTTCTCCTCTACAGAAGGAGGTGTGGAGTGTTTTCAAAAGATGGTTGTTTTTGACATCTAGTGTGGAGTTTGTAAGGTATTTGGCTCACTTAAAACAAACAGTGGGTGCTAAGACACCTCTCCAGCCCTACCCACTTAAAGTATTTGCTTACTTTAACCTTACATGTATAAGTGTTTTGCTTGCACCACCTGTATGTAGTGCACTCGGAGGTCAGAAGACAAATCCTTTGAAACTGGATTTGTGTAGCCATGTGGGTGCTAAGAGACAAACTCTGGTCCTCTGTAAGAATAACCAGTGTTCTTAACTGCTGAGCCATCTCTCCTCTGTGTCTTCTTCCGTTATCTTTATTGTCATCATTGTCATTGTTACAGCTACTACTATTACTGTGTGTATGTGCATGTGTGCATGCTTGCATGTGGAGGTCCGAGGATGGGTCAGGATCTGTTACGGAGTCTAGAGCTTACTGAGTAGGGTAGACTGGCTGACAAGCCCTGTGTCTGCTCTCCAATGCTGGGGTTGCAGGCACACCCCACTGTGCCTCACTTCCTTTTCTCTAAAAGCCATGGGTGCTGGGTTTTAACCTCAGATCTTCATGCTTGATCTAGGGAATTCGGAAGAGTTACTGTGATCACTCTTCTGGATCAGAGTGGGCTTAAAAATTGAATGTGCTGGTTCTTTCATACCTACAATCCCAAGAGGCTGAAGCAGGGGAAGTAGGAGTTCAGGATCAGCCTGGGCCACATAGCCTGTTCCAGTGTAGACTAGAGATAGTCTGTGATTGTCTCAGACTATATATGGTTTGTTGTGCACACACAAGAATAGAACCAGATCTGGAGCACAGTTAGGATTTTAGGTAGGAAATATTTAGAACAAGTGAACTTCGAAGGTTGCTATGGTGCAGTTGTCCTCAGCCTTATATGCAAGCTAGAATTTTACTGCGTTCATCCTTTAATTGTGAATCGTTCTATCTGCACTGACACACCAATCTAGCCATGTCTAGTTTTCACACAGTGCTTGGTTCCTCCCAGTTACCCAGGCTTACTTTAGAGAACTCATGCTTCTAGGTGCTGTTCTGTAATGTGGCCCATGTTCCCCACACTCCTGACACTTAGGGCTGTGAGTTGTAGCCTTCTGGTGGTGCTTTGTAGGGAGAGTGTTGAGGCAGCATAAAGACTGGGCCTGTGCCCTGAATATACTGGGCAGCAGCGTGATCCTCAAATTGGGGTTCATCTGGAGCTCTAGCCTGAGGAGAAGAGAAAGCGCCTGAGAAAATGGGCACAGATTCTTACAAAAGAGAATATTAGAGAAATAGAATTGTAGATAAGAGTCGTTCAGCTTGGTGGACCACCCAGAGTCCAGGAGTCAAAAGGTTTGTGTTGGCTGCTGTGGGGATAGGAGTCACAAGAGGAAATAAACATGGGGGTGCATGGAAGCATGCTGGGAACGAGCATGGCCAGCCAGGTGGGGCTGACACAGCAAACTGATTATTTTGACAGAGATTCGAGAAGCTTTCAGGACAGTTAATTGTGTACTGACTTGCTGTTAGGCAGCTCAGCCTACTTTCCGTGGTGCTCACTTCACCAAAACCTTTGTGTCTGAAGTGTTTTGAAAGCCAACGTGGCTGACTTACCGCCATGGCTGACTTGCTGCCTGGGCTGCTGCTGTACTCAGGGTCCTTTCGTTTGTTTATGAATTCCACACTGGAGCCCTCACCTGCCTGGCCTCTGCCTCTGACCTCATACTTACAAATGTCCATGTAAGATTCTATCAGAGTAGTTTTCATGCTGTGACAGACCGAGAGACCTGTTTCGGTTGTCCCTGGCGTGGAGGAAGCCACCCAGTGTGCGTCCCTTCCTTGTTGTTATCTCTCTAAGCCTTCTGTTGGTTGGGCCCTGGCTCTTACCTCGCACTTGACACCTGCTGGCCTCTGCACTGTGCCCTGCTTATAAATGCAAGTTTGCCGTAGCACTCCACAATCTTGGCTTAGTGTTGAGGCTCCCCTCCACACCTCCTGGCTTATCATGTAGTTGGATTCAGCCTCGCCTATTGTAACTGATTCTATTGCTGATTCCCAGCCACCCTAAGAAGTTCTGTTAGCCCACATTTTCCTGATTATCCTACCGATGTGACTAACCTCTAGCACTGTACTTGCTCTGTAATGCCTGTTCTGATTTCACAGCGCTCTGCACGTCTTACTGTCAGTGTTGATCCTTTGAGAGGCAGCATTAGTGTTCCTGCCTGACACAGAAGGTTTTGACACCACTGGGTGCTATATCCACCTTTGTCAGGAAGGTGAGTGTAAGATTAAGAGCCCGGTAGCATTCGGCTTCACCGCTCCTTTTCTTTTTGCTCACCCTTCTGTGTCTTCCTTTCCCCATTGCAGGCTCGTGTTTGTTCTTTCCACTGTGTTATCCTGAGCTGTCCACACACAGGAAAGGAAGGAGGTTGGGCAATTTGGGGTGCTGGTCATGGAAGTTAGTCATTCTGACGAGTCTATGAAGCACAGGTGATGAAGCTGCTAATAACCTTCTAATCTGTGAGGTTATTTGTCATCCGGAAGAGCTGCCATCCGGATAGCTGTAGGTGGAGTCTCTTCTGCCGCTGCTGCTGCTTTCTATATAGTAATCGATGGTGCCTTCCTTTGCTAAGGAGCTTGCTGTTTTCTTCTTGACTTTGAGATTAAATCACATGGGTCACATGGTTCCAAGGAATGTAGTGTAGCAGTGTACATGGTTGCTTCAGATGACTAGTGAGGGCTTGCTAAGGTGAGGTGTTTTTCTTTCTGTCCCCTCCACCTTTGCTGTTACTAATTGTTGTCTCATTTGATGATCACAGTAAGATTGGGAAATACTAAGTAGTTACATTTGGATAAGAGACACTTCTGAAGTAATCTGTGGCTGGCCTGCCCAGTGTCTCATTGCGCATGTTGGTAAATGCACACAGGAGAGATCCTGGGCTCTCTTTCCCATCTGCCCCCTCCTTTGAATCACTCAAGACCATGGTCTCTGTTTGGACCAGGTGACTCAGATGAAAGAAAGTTTGGAAAGTAAAACTGTTGTCATTTCTGCCTGTTTGTTAGCATGCAGGACCTAACGAATGCCTTTCCCCTCTGTTCCCTCTCTTCTCTAACCCTCAAGTAAATTCTTGTCTCCTTTATTTCTCATTACACCGACTTAGTTTTCCAGGACTGAGTAGGAATACTGAAGAGTGCCACGACTTAATAATTGGCAGTACTTGACGTACAGAGAGACTAGCTAATAGGCAGTCCTACTGTGTGCAGCTCCTCAGGCCTGTGGCTGAGTCAGTGGAGACTGTGTTCCCTCCAAGGAAAAGAGGAAGCCACTTCTTTCTGAAGCCTCTAAAGTACCTTTCATTGAGAAAGGTGGGACACTTGACTGAGGATTCCCATAACCACGGGGCCCCTAATCCACTGGATACTTGCAAGCGCTATAACAGTTTCCATTGGGCAACTGACTTCAGCTTGAGTACTGGCCTGTCATGCGGGTCAGACAGCCTTTATGTTTTGACAGAGGAATGCTCTAGTCTACACCACAAGAAACTAACACAAACTTTAAAAACACATGCCTCTTTTTAGTTTGGGGCAGTTAAAATCAGTTTGAACTGAACAAAACAATGGAAAATAATTTAGTGCTTTGAGAATTGTATAGAGAGAATAAGAGGACTGTTGGCTCATTGATAAAAAGTGATATAATAATAATAATAATAATAAATAATAGCAGTTGGACTCTTGTCTTCCATTCTCAACATCTCTGTACCTGACAGTGCTCTGACTCAGGCTCTGCTTCTGTGCATTGCCTTTTCTTGCCCCTTTGCACTTGCTCACAACTGTGTTCAATCAATCTCTCTCTCTCTCTCTCTCTCTCTCTCTCTCTCTCTCTCTCTCTCTCTGTCTCACACACACACACACACTCTCTCTTTAGGTTCCTACCACCTTGAGAGAGAGACTGAATTAGAGGAGCACAGGCCATCACTCTTGAGTGGCACCCGACAACTGGTTAGAGAACCTTATAAAGTGATGGTGTCCATTACCTGAGATGGCGCTCATGCCACAGCCCACTTGATGGAGTAGCCAATGGGATTTGTCATTTTACTGCTCCTTGGTCTCTCCTGTTAGCTGTGCTGTTAACTGTGGTTCCTGTGAGGTAGAACATGTGACTTACAGTAGTCCAAGGCATGGCACCCAGGTGGAGCTGCCGCTACTCCATGGCTGAGCCCGCGACGGCCCTTACTCTGTGTTCCTCAGTCAGCAGACAACAGTGGCATCTGTAAAACCACACTCTAAGTGAAGATGGTGTTCCCAAACATTACTTTGTTGATGTCAGGCCATAGTGTGGATGGCCTTGAAGGAACATTGGTCATAAGGACGTATGCCGTGTGGAGGGTACGAGCGTTCTTGAGGCAGGAGAAGACTTTCCCTGACCTGATATTTCTGCAGTTTAGTGTAACTATGGAATAAATATGAAGGAGAACATCTTGTGTTTTTCCTGACATCACCTCCCAAATCCTCTGCTCTGTGGGGTCTTGCCATGTAGCCCAGATTGTCCTGGAGCTTTGCTTTAGCCCCAAGGATAGGCTGTGGGCACTAGGTACGGTACCAGCAGACATTATCTCTGTAACAGTTCACATGCGTGCGCTGGGCGAGTGGCTTGGTTCATTCTTCTCTCTTTTTCTCTCCCCCCTCATTTAGTTATTTCCTGCGTGTTTTTACCACCACACAAGGAGTAGAGCTCAGTGAGCAACTCTGAGGAGTTCTTTTTTTCCACCATGTTGAGTTCTAAGGAACAGAACCAGGTGGTTGGTATGGCAACAAAGGCTATATTGCCTGTCCATCCACCTTGTCAGAGCAGGGCTCTTAGCATTTTAGCATACGTTCCTTGGAGGCTGCCAGCTATTTTCCTAGAGGCCATGGTGCTGTATGGAACAGGGCTGATTACTTAAATAAGATGAAAACCTACTCCCTTTACAGTGGTTACATAGAATTTGTGATCAAATTTTAAGCCCTAGAAATTAACTCAGTTTACTTAAGTCGGGGACAGTTCTGTCTTTGTCCTCTTCACTTTGAGATTCAGCTGTAGATGTGGGGGATGGAGTCCTGCCATCTCAATGGGCCCTGCCTGCCACAGTCTAGGTGAGCTCTTCTCCCTCTCCATGGCTGGGGTGGGCTCTGGTTTTCACATCAGACGAAGTCAATGTGAAGAAAGGGTTATGCTGACCACGTTACAAGTCTAGAAATGAAGACATCGCATCTCCTGGGAGGGTAGAAAGTTCTGTCAAGGCTTCTGTGGGACATCTGCTGCTTGGGGTTTTAAAGCGATTTATTATCATATTGACGTTTTCTCCCACATTGTATTGTACCTCCCGTTTACTCTATACATCTGGACTACTCCATAAGGAATTTACTGTCTTCAGTACAGTCACAGTTTGAAACCACAGGCTGACCTGGTGTCTGCAGTAGTTGTTTTTTGGTGTGCTGGGTACACAGCAGTGGTGACATTCAAATTGGAGAATAAATATTTGACGATGATCTGTTGCTCCCTCAGTCTGCACGGTCAGCAGGAGCAAGGCCTTTCCTTGTCTGTGCTGAGAAGAGCCGTATTTTTAGAGTAAGGGAAGGAAGTGAGTCTGGAAAGCCTTGCTCGGTCTGTGTAGTGGAGCATTCCTCTGTAGCTGCTCATAGCAGGGAAGACTGCACTCAACCTTGGCAAGTCTGCGTCCTGCCTTGAACCACACGCCTCACCCCTAAAAGTGTCCGATTCCTGTTGCTGCAGGCAGTGAGGTCAAGCTTGGGGGTTGTTACTTCACCTAAGCAAGAGAGCAGGAAGAACTGTGGAACTTCAGGACTCTAGGAACACTCATTCTGGACTTCGTATTGGATATTTTTCTCCCTTAAGGTTATCCCAGACTCTGTTAATGGTGGAGTCCTGATTCGTGCTAAATTAGATCAAGGGCATCTTAACTTTGTCTCCTTCCCCTCTGTAATTACTCAGCTTTAAATTCTAGTGTAAATTGTGATACTATTCACCTTAGTAGATGTTTGGTTTTTCTAAATGTAAATGTTTTGGTATAGGCCACCCTGCTTTGTCTCCTCTTTTCAATTATTAACTATGGGTCTCTGTGAAATTTATTTATCTGATTCTCAGTACCCTTATTTGAAAAAACAGAGCCAATCATAGTAACTAAAAGGGTTATTCGGATTAAGTAAACTCACAAGTGTCTCTCTCAAGGCTGAATGTAATAGTTGTTACTGCTGCTTTCCTGGACATTGGTGAAAGGAGGAATATTGTCCTAGCAGTCCTGAAGAGCTCACAGTCATTTCAAGGCAGCTCTACATGTCAGCAGTTGAATAAATATGTGGCGGTCGATGATAGGATGCCATTCACTTTGAATGACAGAGTAGCTGTCCAAGATAATGGGGCTCTGGACTGAAAGCCTTTTCATAACCCTGGTAGTGTCCGACTTCAGTGATCACTTTGGACGAGGTTGTTTCCCTGAGCCTTTTATATTGAGTTGCTTCTTGTCTCCTCAGTTTCCTGAGCCGCACTAACCACTCTCCCCACTCACGTCCTCCTGCTCTCTTTGGTGGCTCTCCCTGTCCTTTTGTGCTTCCGATTTATGTGGCTTATAGTGAGTGTGTGTGCTGAAAATGAAAAATAAAGCATCTTTACTGGAGTGCTCACCTGGGCATGAACAAAAAATGAGTGAGGACTTCCCACTTCCTCTGCTGCTGCCTTTAAACTGGAAATGCTGAACTGGCCGCAGGGCTCAGTGGACAAAGGTTTTGCTGAGTGTTTGATGCCTCATTCATGCTTTACATGTGGCAGGTAGTCTTCCTCACATTGCTAGAAGTGACAGGAAGAGAATCTGTCAGGGACCTCACAGGCGCAGCCCATAGGAAGCAGGAACATTGACTGGCCGGCCATTGGGATCAAGTTTATATTCAGGCTCCAGTCACAGCCACAGTAATCCCCTTCAACAGATGGGTAGTGCGCCCCATGTGGCAGGTCCACGTGAGCACTTCATGGCTATTTTGTTGGAAAGATGTCACCCTTTGTTTCTCTTCCATCTGCCCCACCTCAGATGTGATTACTGTTTTTACCAAGGAGAACACTGCCACAGTGCCCTCTACTTCTGTGCCAGGGCACAGTAGAGCTGGCTGTTTGGTGTTGACCATAAGAACTAACAGTGCACTTTATCTTCCTGTGGTAAAACTCAGCAATATAGAATCTTGAAGGCACTCTGTGTAACCTTCACTGACTGCAAAACTCTGAGCAGTTGTGGCCACCAGAGTTAACAGTGGAACCATGTGCTATTTAAATTTTCCTAGAACACACATAAGAATGTGGAAAGGAACAGGTGAACTTGACTTGAACAGTAATAGGGTCGGTTTATTATTATAGCCACAGCTACCTTTTGCATCACTTCAAAATGTCATTGTTAGTCAGGCAGTTTCCTTTCTAAAAAATAAATCCATTATATAGCATGTATTTATAGAACGTTTTCCCAACTTCTGAAAGCCCAGTAGCCACATATAGGCAGAACAGACTTAGAGAATCTAACCGTACCTCTCTTCTCAGCCTTTGGGCTAAGATTGAGGGGTGTGAGAATTTGATTTGTAACTTAATGAAACTTTGCTCAATTCTTTTTTCTACTCAGTGAATTTTAGATTTAGATTTACAGATTTGTCCTTTGGGTAGTACAAAGCATTGTTCTGTCCTTGGTGTTTGGGAGAAGGGAGTTTGCCTATGTCTTTTGTGTGTGTAGCATCATGTGCACGGTGGGTGGTACCTGGGATTACTTCCAGGACATGTCCAGGTGGCTTTACTGTCCTTCATACAAAAGGCCTGCCCATTTCTTATTGTGAAGGTACAAAATCTTCATAGAAACTTGAGGATTTTAGTCTAAAGTGTTTTTCTGAAATAGAAGGTTTTACTTGAAAGGGCTTTTTACAAGTATATAGGTTAACAAAATATTTTTGGGTTTCCGCCCTTTTCCCCAGACAGATTTTGAAGTTGGCATTCCACGGAAGAGTTGACTTTGAGGGTGTAGATTGAAACTATCAAACTAATCCGACAACTTGGTTTTGGATTGTTTTTGTGCACTTAAATTAGATCTCAAAAGGTCTATATCTCCTTGGGTCCGAGGGTGTGATGTGATGATTCTGATCTCCCTGGAAGGAATAGGCATTGCAGGGCTAGGATAATTAAAGACTTCCTTAAAGGAGCGAACAGGTATTCTCAGCTTGTAATTAGAAAGCTCTGTATGGCATGTGACTGCAAATTAAAACAGCTTGGTTGGAGAGGAGTCTGGATGGCACAGCCTGACAGCCTTGTTTATTTCTTCTTTTCCCAAAGGATTGCTTTTCTCCCTTAAGTTATATAGGGATTAGAGAAGCAGTCTGGCATACAGAGTTTTATCAACAAACAACCAAACTAGCTGTTAATGTTATCTCAGTACTAATTGTGCCTGTGTTCGGACAAGATGTCAGCTCGATTACCCTTTACAGTCTTGAAAAATAATCCACCAGGCTTGGGGTAAACTGCTCTCACTGTACTCCACCCCCTCTTTTTAAATGATTTTAGTGAGGAAACCCTTTGGAGACTCAGAGAAACTTGGAGCCATTGATAATAACTTTGCCATTAGGCTCAGAGAAGCAGACACACTTTGAATGTCTTCAGCACATTGATATGCTGGGCATAATTGTAATGTATTTTCCATGTGTTCAAAGGAGCAGCCACACCCTGAGGCTGTGGGTGTAAAACAGTATCATAGTAATTTAGGAGGTATCTTAGAGAGTCTCAGTGGGCTTCGCACATAAATCTATACCCTGCTTTTTTGGCATTTGAATAGTCTAAAAGTTGAGTAGGTAAAGTTGCTGAGAGCATGTTAAATACCCTAGAAGAGTAGCTAGGTCTGAGCGTCAGTAGTGGACTCAGAAGGACATGCTTATGATGAGCAAGCAAAGCAAAACAAACCACTCTACTCTCCTGCTCTGAAGCCAGGCAGTTTGCTGTGAGGTGAGGGACTTACTGAAGCTTCAAGTATCCATATAATTTATATTTGTCACTCTTGACTCTGAACTTGGGATAGCAGGAGACTAGAAATAAAGAATGAGGAAACATACCCAGGCTGGCAGGATGGTGCAACAGAGGAGAGGGCTGTCCAAATTCATCTGCATCCAGCTGTGCCAGCTGCTTCAGCCACCTGCTGTTCCTTCTTCTCATTCCATTTCTTTGTAAAAACTCTGCTTGATGTGTGTGTATGTGTGTGTGTGTGTACATGTGTGCATTCGTTATGTATGTTTGTGTGGGTGTGTATGTGGAGGCCTGAAGTGGGCATCTGGTGTTTGTTCTCCATCTTATTTTTTGAGACAGGTTTTTGGTTGATCCTGTAGTTTGCTGGTCGGACTGGCCTGGCTGGCCACACCAGGAGTGTTTAGGTGTGGGTACTAGGCATCTGAACTCAGCTTCTCCCCTCTTCTGAGCCATCTCTTCAGCCCATCATCATGGGCTTTTCACTTTCAGTTGCTTTCACTTTGGTAGTTTGGCTGTCTCCAGGGCTGACAGCTTGGCTCTAGTATTGATAAGAGCAGCAAGATAGGAGGCAGTGCCATGTCTCTACATGGCTTGAGTCCCCAAACCCTGGCCAGGATGATGTGGGAGTGAAAAAATCAGACACGGGGACACAGAGAAGGTAGGATCAGGTGCTCTGTGCTCTCTGGAAAAGCTGCAGCATTCTGGAAGCCCACTGTGTTTATTTAAACAGGGAAGCAGGGTTGTTGCATACAGCTGGAAAAGGAGATGAGACTGCTAACATACAGATAGACAAGGAGCCTTGGTTATACACAAGGATGTGGGCTTAGCTAATCTCTGCAGGCGCAGTGTCTGCAGGGGAGCAGTCTTCCCATTGTAAACATCCAGGGAAGAAAGCTATAGAGGATGGTTTCTGCACATACTGTCTACATTTGCACCCAGAGCCAGGGAAAGCTTGGCCTTTGCCATTCCTCTGAGCCTCACTTGGGCAGGCTTTGGCAGTTCTGTGGGGCTGAGACTTTGGTCCTTGGCATGGCCAAGCTCATGGCAGCACACACACTCAGGACTTCCCCTGTTCTCCACATGACATTTTTTTCTTGTCCTGTGGCTGTTGTACCACTGGCAGCTCCTGAGTGTCCTGGAAGGTACGCAGAGCTTTCATAACGGTGCTTGAGTTATGAATTAGCATTCTGTGAAGAACGTTTGTGCACGGTACACATGCGCACACCTTCTTATCAGGAGGAGAAATGTGAAGTCAGCTAAGAAATAGCCGAAGTCACGGTAAACCCTGAGTAGGTCGTCTGTGGAACACTGCTTTCCCTGATGCTGTCCTCATTTCCTGCCATGCTTATGAGGTGGAGAGGCAGAATTCCAAGAGTCCGCTCCTTTCCCGCTTCCCAGACACAGCATGTAATTATCATAAGTAGCACAGCCTTAGACCTCATGTAGTGTCTCTTGGTGACACTTCTTGTCCTTTTTCCTCAGCGTGTGTTTATTGGGTACCTACTGAGTGCTAGTGCATTGATTGCTCTTTCCATTTATAGAAAGAAATGGCTTCTGTTCACCTTTACGAAGCAGACAGTACAGTGAGGTAAACAGGCACAGAGCACTTTAATTCTATGGTAGGTGTTGAAGCAGACGGTGGTTTCACTTACACATATGAGGGTTGTTAGGGACTTAAGCGCCATCTACGAGGAACAGAATTTAGAAGCTGTAATGAGAATTTTAATTAATTTAAAAAACACCAAAATAGAGTGTTTTAGTTTTCATCCCTGGTGTTGGATATGAGGATGCGTCAGGTTGTCCACCTCAGCTGACTATGATTTGCCACATGCTCTAGCAGTGGTGTGATTTTTGCCAGCCAGCATATAGTTTCTACGCTTGTGTGACATTTGGAATTCTGAGGACTTTTTAGAGGTTTATAAGGCCTCTTTTTTTCTATTCTAGGGCCCCAAGAGGTGGGGTGGGTGGTTGTTGTTGGCCAGTTTGTTAATTTAAGAAGAAACAAGAAATTAGCTATCCTGCTGCAGAGATCAACCACCCCCCAAGGAACTTGATGCCCCAGTCAGCAGGAAGTAGTCTTAACAATAACATCATCCCTTTCCTCTCTTACCCATTTTCTCTCTCTTATCTAGTGTTAGTGGGTTGAAAGGGTGGAAAGGATAGAGACCGGTAGAAGACAAAACCCACAAAGTAGCCGAAGAAGTCTGTCTCCAGGAAGCTTTAACTGTGTGCACTGTTTTCTTGGGCCCCCTGGGTTTGCATGCAGCTCCAGTTCCTGTGTAGGTGTGCAAGCTGGGAGAACTGAGAGTTGAGATGGAGAGTAGGGTGAAGACAGCTAGTTGATGAGTGAGGAAGAGATTTGTAACTGACTCAGAGAGTGTCTTTAAATGTCATTTCATGATCTTTGTACCTTGAATACCTTCAGTGGATACATTTAACAGACATTGTATACCAGTCATGGTGTCACCTGTACTCACATTCTTAAGTTGCTTTGCTTTCTATTGTATTTTAACTCAGTGTAGACTTGTAGGAGCCAGCACAGTGCTTCCCATCCAGGGTGAGGTGTGCTATGGTTCTCCGGCTTCCTGGGCAGTGTTTTGTATTTTAACTGTGAGTAGTCTTGCCCTCCATAGCGTACGTGACCTTGTTGCTGAGCAGGTGAGCATTGCTGGCCCTCCAGTGTTTGGAGTGCTTCAGTACAGTTCTTTGATTCTCCTGTTATGCTTTCCCTTGGAGCCATCCCTTTCAGAGTTTTAAAGTGGATTGATGCTAATTTATGTTGAACTTGGAAGTCTGATGCCTTGCAGAAGGAAAAATAAGGTGTTGGCCATCTGGCCTGTGAGTTAGCAGAGGAGCCCAGGATCATACTGGGCCATAGGTGCGAGTTTCCAGACTGTGTTTCAGGTGCCCAGTACTACATACAGTGACTCATGTGCCTATCTGACAGGAGCGATTACCTCATTGGTTCAGTTTGCATTGGTTCAGTTCTTGGCTGAGGAGACGATGCCACTCCCCTATTAACCTGCATTTTCTCATGTTCTGATTCATTTAACACTCCACCCATTTTCTCAAGATCTCAGTTGACAAGCTTATGCCTGTGACAGAAGCTTCTTGGTGTTAGTGCCATGGTAAAGAAGTAGGGAGAGAAACAGGATGATCTGGAAGGTTCATGGAGGTGTGCACTCTTGTGTGCCAGTGCTTTCATGTGCCAGGAATCTGTGTTAGATGTCATATTCCCATTGAGCTGAAGAGAGCATGGGAGACTTGATAAAGTTGAGTTTCCTGTTTGTGATTATACATCCTGAGAGGCTCTGACTTGGAATTCAAGGTCATTCCACTGAACTCATTGTTGGGCCCTGTCTTATGTCTGTCTATAAAACCATGGCAGCCAAAGTGCCTCTGTCCTGCTTTTCCTGGTGCCAGGTTCTGCCTACAGGGATCATTGGCAGCCTTGTGCAGATACAGTCATGGCACCAAGGGCGGAACAGAACATTGGACAATACTGGCTCTGTCTGCGCCATAAATGACTGTGGCAACAATGGCGTTTACTGTGTGTTCTGTGCATGTTACAAGTTGTAGAGCGTGCTTCTGCTTACACCATATCAGTTCATTCTTCATATTATTTTCCTGTTCTTAGGTAATGAAAGTTAGGCTTAGAGCTTGTTTATGACATTTGACTTGTTACAGAGCCGGGCGGTGGCACAGCTGTGAGTTGAGATAGATGGAATACAAGTGTTTGAATGTGTTTTGGTATCTTCCACATAGACGTTTTCATTGTGCTGTCTGGAGGAGGGGGCTATGGAAATGCATTTCCTGAAGAACTTAGCAAGGGGTTGGATCGTGCATCCTTTTTATTGAGAAGTTGAAGTCTAAGAAGTTATTGAGAGGCCTTATCAGGCTCTGACCTGGGAAGCACAGTTATAGGGATTTCAGCAAGTTTGTGAGCCACTTTTAGCTTTTTAGTTATCTTTACAGCTATTTTGTCCACAAGTACTCACTGAGTCTTGTTTAACCCAATAAAAAAATATCCTTAAGTCTAACAGATAATCTTTTTAAACAATATGCACTATGGACATTGCCAGCACTTGCAGGTGTTCTGCTGCTTGCTTTGGATTTAATCAGTTGTGGTTTTTTATAAAGTTCCCTCATTCCTGTGGCTTAAAGAATTAAATCATCTGCATGATTTGCTCTTCAGCAAAGCATCTTGTCTCCTGATGGACTTTTTTCCTGTGGACTTTCAGGGGTCACTGATGCCCAGCTCTTCCTCACTTACGTGCAGAAGGGTGGTCCTAGCAAGAAAGGAGCCAGGCTCTAGGATGAGTACCTAGCCCCCAACACATTGCTGTCCTCTCAACCCCCAGCACAGCCCTGTTAGCTATTGTCTGCATGGTGTTTGTTTTCTTCTGTGACCGAGAGTCACAGGGTATTTGTTAACAGCAAGTCTCCATGCTGTTGGTCAGATCCAGGAGCTGTGTGCCAGTGCATTTGTGAGAATTCACTTTCAGGTTCTGGCTGATGCCTCTGTTTTTCTGTGGGAGCTGTTGATTTACGTTCGCACTAAGCTAAGTGAATTAAAGCCGGAGAAAAGTGCTGTGGGAGAGTGAGGCTGGCATTTGGCTGGCACTAAAACCAGCAACGTGTCGGAGCATTCAGCAGCTCAGTGGTGGGAAGAAAGGGAGAGAGCCTTTTTTGCTTTATTTGTTTTCAAGAGGGATGGAAAGAAACCTGGAACAAGGCCGTATAAAACAGTAACATTGACAAAGACTGACTACCTAGTTGGGTGTTGTGTCACAAGAGTGAACAGCAGGTTAAATGTATTTATTTTTATTTGAGCCTTGCCCTAGGGAAAAAATAAAAATGGATATTTACTGTTTAGAGTAGTTGAGGGTATGGGCAGCTAGTTTTTTTTTTTTTTTTTCTTCTACCTTTTATTAGTTAAGAAAAGTTAATGAGGAATTTAACTGTGCTAGATTTGTGTGTGAATCATAAATAACAAAATGACAAGATTTTGTCAGATGTTTTCTAAAAATGGGATTTGTTGTGATTCATTTTTAAAAGTAGAATGAAAAATTCTTGTATTCTGGCCTAAACTTTTTAAAAGTTTCCTTGTAGGTTTCCTAGTACAGGTTTTTTGTCTGTCATGCAGACTGAATTCACATGGAGGACTAGAGAGTAAGTTAAGTGCTTCAGCCTAGCAAGAGGACACTGTCCTGTCTTCTTGACTCTGTTTCTCACCCTCCATTTTTCCATCTTTAGGACTCTGCAGGAGGGAAAGTCTACACAGCTAGTGTTGGGCATAGGACACTATTGAAGGAACTGAAGGGTATCATGTCTTCCAGATTAAAGGCTTCTGGCCCCTAGTGTGTTCTTCATCCTCACAGTCGGTAGTTGACTTTGGTTTCTTCTGTGATCAGGGTACTTGTGCAGGACAGAACATATAAACGGGCATTTGTGTTTTCATTAAGAAGTGTCTTGTCTTTCTGCTACAGGCGTGCTGCTGGCCACGCACCAGTGCAGTAGGAAGCCCTAGCCATAGCCCAGTTCTGAGTTTGATAAAAGAGATAATGGAAGTTGGTTTCGGTCCCCCTTTCCTTGTTCCCCACCCTCATGGCCAGTAAAGCTGTGGATTAGCAAAGTGCTTTCAGCTTGTGTCCAGACCGTTTCTTCCACATCCCCCACATCTCTTAAAGTACTTTTAAAGTTGTTTGTACTAATAAGCTCAGTTAGTTATATTGTGAGGGACAATCTTGAGGAAGAAGAACTATCTGAAAGGACTTGACGAAATCTTCTGCATTCATACATCCATCTTTGCTTTCTCATTCGCCATTTGCCTTTTCATTATTAGCTGTCACTGAAGATTTGACTGCGCCTGCTCTTAGTTCTATACAGTAAGAAAGGAATACTAAAATATAACTCATCATTTTTGTTGGGAGTGAAAATATTTGCATTGTGAGCATTTCAGGGCTTTGAGTCATACGCGCACACATCATAAATAACAATTAGCATCTTTTCTTAGTTGACTGCATAGATGGAGGAAGTAAACCCAGCCCGTTCTACAGTTCTTCTCTACTTGTTGTGCTGTGAAGTGGCTGTCCTAGTGAGCCTTCCCAGGCTCAGGGCTAGTTATTCATGGAGCCAGGGAACATTGGGTCTGCACTGCCGATACTGGCTGTGTGCCGGCATTCTGGGCATATGAAGTATAGCAGTACCCTCAGTGCTGCTGGTCTTAGAGGTAGTGCTTTTGTTTTATTCTGGGTTTGTGGGTAAGGGATAGAGAGTCAAGTTTCCTTTTGTTACTGAAGCTGCTCAATGAACTGAGCAACTCTTGAGTAGAAAGGCTTGCTATCTTTCTGCCTAACATCATGAGGAGAATAATGGATGCCCCTTCTCTTTGTGTTTGACCCTCTGTGTCTCAGGAGGTCATGAAGACTCTGATCTTAAAAAAAAAAAATCATAGACCCTAAGTGCTACTTCTTAGACGCTCCTGCGAGATTTCATTGTGGGCCTAAATATAAACTGTAGCCGACAGCGCATCTGGAAGCTGAGGAGACGGCATCTCGTCCAGCCTGTTCTTGTTTGTAGCTGGGGAAATCAGTACCCATCGAACAGTGGTTAAAGGTCAGTGTGGCATTTATGGTGCTAGTGACAGGATAGACCCCCATGCCCGTGTCCTGTGTGCTTTGTGGTCTTCTTTGTCACAAGACTGCCGTGCTTACCACTTAGGCCTGCAGCTTGCTGTTAGTACTGACTTTATCCAGGTGTAGGCGTACTGCCATAGTTAGTGAGTTTTGTATTTTATTTCATGGAGAACAAAGAGGCACAGGGCTTGATTAGCTTCTAGGGTCTCAGTTGTTGAGAGCACTTCACAAGGATTTGTGTGTAGCTTCGAGATAGAAGGTACATGAGAGGAAAGCGTAGGCCAGACGAACCTTCAGCAATAGTTCATGTAGATAAGTGAAGCTAGAAACTCATTGCTGTGGGCATTGCTTGGCGGATGCTTTTGGAATAATGACCCATTAACCTATTTTTAGATCATCTTCAATGAACTATGTTTCTATGTCTGTTCCTCTATGAAAATTGAGAACATCCTAGCAAATAATAAAAATGGTAATAAGTAGATCAGATCTATAGAGTAATGATCTGTTGTTTGCAAGTAATAGAAATCAAAGTGTAAATTCATTCCAGAATTTTTAGTCAGTAAACCAAATGTACAGTACTAATAATCAATCATTGAGTATTTTAATGGGAAAATAAAACCTTATAAAAGCAGTCTGCCATGTAACAGTGGATTTCATCATAGGACCCGTTGTCCTAGAATACAGTAAGTCAGAAATTTTGTGTGTTGTGGTTGTGGAGATAATGCCATCTTCGATAGTACAGAGAGACTCGAGGACACCGTGTCGCTTTGTCCTCTTCTCTGTATCTATATAAAGCTCCCCAGCTCTCACTGTTTTTTCGGTGTCCTTCATCCTGAGGATCCTATAGTTTGGCCTTAGATGCTTTACCTCCTGTGAGGAAGCAGCTGGTCTGAAGGAAGAGAGAAGGAACAGGGATGTCAGAAGTAACCATGCACCTTGTCAGCTTGTTCTCTCAAGTTAAACAACCTCGAGGTAGTCAGTTTCTTTTGGGGGCCCCCTGCTATATATAAAGAAGGGATGCTATTTTATTTAGGCTTTTTACTGGAGTGTCTTATGATTGTTAAACCATATTAAACATCTTTCTGTGTGAGCAGAATTCTCTGCCTTTGTTTTCCTTGGACACTTTTCTCCTAGAAAGAGCGCTTAGATTTTTTCCCCCTTTCTGAAGATTCTTGCATACTGCCACCTCTTTAGAATTTCCTTCAAGTTTGTTCATTTCCTAGGAGGACAAAGAGGCAGGCGCTGTTGATGACAGAAGCCTTGCAACAGCATTCTCACTAACTCCGCCTCCTTTTCCTTTTAAGGATTGGCTCTGTTTCACTTAAGTTTCAAAAATGTCTCCATCTTATGCTATGCAGAACCTTGAACTGACTCCCAGACACAATGAACAACAACATACTAACTGGGTAAAGCAACATAGTTAAGTGGAGGTAAATGTGATTAGAAAAATATAGTTTAAAAAAAAATCTAGTGTAAAACTGAGTCCTTTAACTGCATTAATCAAAAGAATCTTTTGTTTTAGACCTGTGTTGGCCCCAAACTCACAATATGGCCAAGTCTTGCTCTTTCTTCCTCTACCCTGTGTGCTGTCTGGTGTCATATGCATCTCCCACTTAGGAAGGAGTCAAAGAACCAGTTGTTTTTATCTTTGGAATTGCTAAGTCTTCTAGAAGCAAATTGTTCAGGCAATAGCGTTCTAAGCAGCTTTTGTGCTTTAACAATGCACTATAAACAGTAAATATTCTACTTAAGCAGTAAATACACTGTAAACAATACATATTCTATCACGGCAGAATTGCTTTTCTTTGGTTTTGATATAAACAAAGCATTTCATTTTCCTGGTTATGTTAATGAAGAGTTGGGGCTTTGGGTTTTTTTTTTTTTTAATTATTTTTATGACTGTAGACAGGGATGGCTTAGCTTTTACAGAGACACTTGTGAGATATTGCATAAGTAGTTGAGTCTGTGTGTCTAGCATCGTAGGTGCCCCATCTGTCATTTGCACTGAGTGCACACAGCACAGATCTGGAAGCAGGACAGGGCAGGCACAGTTGGAAGCAGTGAGAGCTCACCTTGGTGAACTCCCTGGACCATGCTGGCTCAGCAGGTCTGGAAGACTGGCCAACTTAGACGCTTTTAGTTAGTTTCTTGGCTGGAAAAATAGGACCACCCCCCCCCCCCCCCCCCCCCCCCGCCAAGCAAAGTCATTTTCAGGACTAGAAAGTTTGTGATGGGAAGTGAACTTTTAACTGAATGTGGTAACCGGTGATGCTGTGACCCGGGTGATGGCTTTAACACCAGGGCATGTGTGTCCCAGTTAGAGGTGCCTCATCTCAAGGGTCTAGAGGAAACCCTGATCCAGAACATACAATATGGTAGGCGTCACATGTTGATGTGATGCGTAATCTACGCTGGCTTCAACTTGGCAAGTCATCCATGGCTGGCACAGGTAGCACATTTGATGCTCTCCCTTCCCCTCCCCTCCCCTCCCCCTCTTCCCCTTCTGGGCAGTGAAGATTTCCCCTTGCTTTGACTTGAATACTTAGGATTTAGAACAGCAGAGGAGCTTTCAAAGGAGGCATTTGTGAATAGAGCCTCTGTCTGGCCCCGGCCCTGGTTCTCCCATTCAACTCAGTACAGAAGTACTTTTGATGCCATCTGCTGAGTTGTCAGCTCTTGTCGAGGTAAAACAGCTGAAGTGGCACAGGGGGAGATTATTAAGGGCACAGCCATCTAAATGGGAGCCCTTTAACAAAAGTCTGGCAATAAACATAATTTCCTCATTCTAAATTGCTGTGGAGAACCCCCCCAAGCATGTGGTACACAAAGCTGTACTGTTGTCTCACTGGGGCCAGCAGAGGACTGAGAGGTTCTCCAACTTAATACAAATTTCCTTCTTCTGGGCTCTCAGTACTTGGCCCTCCTTCTGCTGTAATTGGAAGGAGGAGAGGATTATGGGAAGCGGTGGTCTCTTTGATGCTGGTTCTCAGCAGTTGCTTTGGATGGGTAGGGACTAAGATATAATATGTATGGTAATGAATTTGAGTAGCTGTCATGTATGGAAAGATGATAAGTGACCATCATTTGATAGCTGTATGTGAGGAAGAGAGATCAGAACAGTATAGAGGCAGAACATCCGGTTGCCTTCTTACATACCTGCTTTGGATTGAGACCAGATGCTGGGGCCTAAATTCACCTAACCTCAGCACGGCTCCAGAGAAGGCTCCTGCAAGGTGGAGAAGTGTTGCTTCTTTGTCTACACCCCCAGCTCCCACTAAAGTGAGTAGATGTGGCCCCTGTTCTCAGAGCTGCTGTAGGTAGCATGCTCGTTGGTTCATAGTTTTAAAGAGTACAAGTCCGCCCATTTGTTAGCTTGTGCCTTTATGAATCACAGTAAGTGACTGGATGCTCTGTGGAACTGTCACACTCTTTGGTGCTGTATGTTGGTCAAAGTTTTTCCAAAGGCCTTTTAGCAGCTAAATTGGTGGGGCTAGTAAAATTAAAATTTCACCCAGTTAATTTGATCTGAATGGAGAAGAACCAGAGTTGTTTCTAGAATATGCACAAGTACTTTGTGTTTTCCAGCCAAGGAAATTGGGTGAAACAAAGTTTTCTAGAGTTTAAAGCTGGTAGGTAACATTCAGAGAGACTTAGAGGGAGAGGAGCTACTGGAAAATGACAATATTTCTATAGAAAACAAAGACTAAGGATCACACAGGAGTCCAGTGTGAATGAGAGTTGGAAACCCACTCTAACCTACAATGAACTTTTATGATATATTTTTTAGTATAATGTTACAGAACAACACTAGTGAGCCAGCCCAAGGCTATGGGTGTACAGAGGTAAGCGTTTACAGAAGCCAGGCTACAGTTCCGGGGTATTGCTAACCCCAAAATGCTATTTGAGCATACAAGAATAGATTCTGGCAGTTCTGTTACAGCTTTTATTTGTCATGTGGAGCTGTTGCGACATGGCTTTATTTATTTATACTGACAGCCCTGTGGGTTTAAACAGGGATTATTTCACACACTTAGAAATAGTTTGGTCAGGTAAGAATATTATTACCACTAAAAAAATCCTATGTAGTGTGTATGTGTGTGTGTGTGTGTGCACAGATGTGCACAGTCAGTCCAATGGCCTCTATTATGTGGCAGCACTATGGATATGCCTTGATTCATAGTGTGTTCCTATCAATGTTAATCTGAAGCAAGCCAGGTAAACTGGCTAAGAAGAACGAAGTTATCAACACAGGTAATACAAGGGAGCAGTCAAATAAATTCAAAGCATGAGACTGTATCAAGAAACTGGTCTGCTGCCTACTCTCCTTGAGACTTTGTATCAGGAAGCTGGTCTGCTGTCTTAGTTACTCTCCTTGCTTCTCAGACCACCTATCTGACCAACAAGGAGATGTTTCTCTTAGCTGCAGTGTAAGAAGGGTTAGGGTCGATGGTGTGAGGGCACAGATGGGGGCAGGGAGCCAGCTGGCTGTTTGTACTGTTTATAGTGGTCACCAAGCAGAAAGTGGAAAGAAAGGGAGGCCCGCCCACAAAACCCAGGCTCACCTCTAATGACATACTTCCTGGCAAATTTCCAAAGGTTTCAAAGCCTTCCTAGATAATGCCACCTATAGGTGTGTGTGAGAGGAGGTGGGGTGTCACATTTACAGCAATACAATTGAGAAGATGGTGAGGAAGATGGTTGAGGAGCAAGCTAGAGTGTGGTGCCTGAGTGTAGACTAATTAGCCGGTAATAGGGGGGGTCATTGCTTTCCTCAGCTCTGATAATTGTATCTGAAAACTGCTAGGCAGTGCTCTTCCCATCTTTTAGAAAGGGTTGTCTTGATGTCTCTCTTTGGAGTGGTTCACAGAGGTAATCTGTCCAACCAGGAGAAATAGATCAATAATATTTATGTTAGCAGGTTTAATCTAGACAGTAAACAGCTAGTCATTACATAGAGGGCCATGTGACTTTTATTTTTCTCTGTCTGAACAATTTAAAATAGACAAAATGGTATTTTGGTATCAGCCCTGCAACAGTTACTTTTGAGGCTGTGGTTAAAGTGTACTCAGAATGCTTTTAATGGAAATTCTTCCCATGCCGCCCCTTCCCTCCACTTAGTTTAAAAAGCCAAAACAAAACAAAAAAATCAAAGATAGCAGAATAAAACAAACAACAACCCAAACTAACCCAAACTTGCTGTAATGATAAGGTTTATCTGTGGTTCAGGGCAAGGGCCGTTCTTGCTGTTTCTGTTGGTCTTGTTACTGTGTTCTGTGGACCCATGCTCTCATTTTGACTGTTTCTGGGCCGAATTTCTCTCTTGTTCAGTAAATCGAACTAAAGTAGCTGCCTGCTCTCTGTGCTGCAAGGATTTGACATGGAAAAACAGACCTGACTGTTTTTTACCTCTTCTTTCTGAGTTTGGGGCGGCACCTTCTGGTGGTGTGAGGTGCTGGCAGTGTGAGGCAGGGCTGATGATGAGGGGTGGGGCAGAGCGGGTTGGCAGGAGATGGCCGTAGTGGTTATGTAGCCTGGTATGGATGACACTGCCTCAGCAGTTGTCACGTACCTGAGTAGTTTACTTTCCTTAAGATAAGCATGGGCATAAATGTCTTAAGTGGATGGTAGAAAGGTTCAGGGGCCTGAGCAGCATCCAGCTCTCCATCATTGAGGTTTGGCCTTGGTCTTCTTGCCTGTCTTCTCCATAGTATAAATATATATGCAAGTAGAATTGGAAGGAAGTAAACCTTAAGCTTCTAACGTCAAGTTGTTGTCAGCCTTGGCTCTTTCTCATAGTTGAGGGCCTTTTCTCCCCCTTTTCATGGTTTTCTTTAAAAATTTAAGTATTAGTTGTATTTTTCTCATTTGTTCCCAGCTTTGGCATTTTTGTCTTCATTTCCCTTTATGTTTCCTGTACTGGAATAGTGTTTCTAAACTCTGCTTGGATAGGTCAGGCAGCTCCTTTCCACTGAGAGAGGTGTTGACAAGGTCTGGTCTAATGAGAAAGACCAGTGTTTTTTCTACAGTGGTTTGTTTGAGACGCCTTTCAGAAGTATAGGTATGTTATCTCACTGTACGGTAAGTGGAAAGGGGCTGTAATTAACCTGGTTTTTATTAGATCCTCCCAACTAATTCAGGATTACAGAGTTTATCATTTCTCTAAGTGCCCTTTTTCCCGGTCTCAAGTTTGCAGTTAATTTTCAGAATGAGCCCTTGGCTTATTCTTTGACCGATTGCTTTGGTGCCTTTGGCCTTGGTCGTGCCGTAATCTGTAATCTCCAAAGTAGCTGTACTGTTTAAACTCAGGCTTTGGAAAGTACAGATGTGGTACTTTTTGGTGTGAGCCCGAGTGTTACCTTTGGTGGTGTCCCTGCGTCTCTTTCCTCCAGGCTGCAGCTTTTGGTGTTGAGTGTTCCTGCTGCTGGCTTGGGGCAGCCTCCTCTTCCTCACTTAGGTACCCCCTAACTGGTGCTGGAATGGCGGGCTGTCATATCCTTTACTTAGCTGTGAGATTTGCTTCCTAGTAACTGGCCAGAGTGAGCTGTAATGTGCACTGCTGGTACCCAGACCACTACTCCTTTCCTTCC
Source organism: Arvicanthis niloticus (assembly GCF_011762505.2). Taxonomy (NCBI): domain Eukaryota; kingdom Metazoa; phylum Chordata; class Mammalia; order Rodentia; family Muridae; genus Arvicanthis; species Arvicanthis niloticus. The sequence goes on along the minus strand of NC_047674.1, from coordinate 27,998,298 downwards.
TGCCCCTAGTGATGCCTCTGCCTCTTGAGGGTGGGGTTAATATAAAACACAAAGTATACAGTTGCTTGATATAAAGTTATTTCTGAACTTTTTTTGAATAACCAGTTGAAACATAGATTTCTTCATAATGTTTACTTATTTGTATAGTTTTCCTTGATTTGTCCCTTATTACTGTAGTTACTTAAGCTTTAACTATATGGCTGTCATAGTTATAATCATAGTAATGTCATGATCATAGTAATAGTTTAATATCATAATGTACATGTGCTCACACACACTCACTGACACATATTTTGAGGCAGCATTTCCATATATAAGAGAGGCCTAGCCTGGCCTCAATCCTTCTATTTAGTCTAGTTTCCCAGGTGCTGGGATTATAGACATGCATCACCATTGTGTATTTTGAAATTTTTGAATTTGGCTCATTTTGAATATTTATAGATTAAAAATATTATTGTGTAAAACTGTGGCAATGCATATAGTATGATTAGAAACAGCCTATCTTTCTCCCGGCCTTGTTTGTTAAGAAGCTATGACTCAATATTGACATTTAATCTTTTTCATTACATTGGACTGAGAAGACCAACCAGGGGCTCCTGGGCCATTCATTGTCTCTGTGTCCGTCAGTCATTGGAGCTAAAATTGTTAGAATAGGTAGGTGGCCATGCTAGGCAGACAGCTGTCACCAGGTGGTAGGAAACTGTACCAGGATCCAGTGGAATGTAGTTCACTGTGCTGTTTCCCATAATCATCCGTCAGTCAGTCACATGTCGTGTTGAATACTGGCATTTGTGGGAGGGAGGGGTGAGGAGGGAGGGCTCCGGCCACCTGGCCACCTGCTCCTCCTTATGATGAAATGTCTGCAGTGTTCCTCCTGGGCGGCTGAGCCCTCTAAGCCTACTGTAGCATGGCAGGGCCAGGCCTTCAGCACTCTTTACCCTCAGATTCTGTTGTTGGGATTCACAAGTCATGGCTGAGTGTGCATTGAAAGTTCATTGAACAAATGCTCAGGCATGGCCCGTGATGAGGAGGATGAGAGGCTCACACACTTAGAATTGGAGTCTAGGTCACAGGATAGCCATTCACAGTTATTCCATGTTTTACTTACTGACAGGGCAGATTGTCTCTCAGACTTGCAGTCCTTTTAAACTTGGTTTATGAGGATTCAGGCACCTGAAAGAGGATATTCAGTACTATTTGGTGACATTTAATGAATTTTTTAAAAAAAAATTCTTTTGAAGTATCAAATTAGGAGCACACCTACCAATTAAATAAAGCAGAACTATTGAAATAATGTATTTTTTCACCTACATTTCGTTCCTCTTAAACTGGGGACAGTTGGGCCTTAACTCTCCAGAAACCCAGATGGAACTGTTTTATGTATCCTCTCAAGGAGGAGGAAAAGAGAAGTTGCACCAGGCATCAGCCTTGGTCTTTACTGAGATGTCGGATGTCCAGTGAGGGGGTGGGGGGCTTGTGGCATGAACCTGCTCGCTTGCCACTACGTTTGACCCTCAGCTTTGCTTTGTCTGGTTTTCAGAGGAGTGTTGTCCACTTTTCATGTTGGTGTGGGTAGTGTTTATAGACGTTCCGAGGCTATCCATTTCATTCTCTTTGGGCATTACTGAGCCCTTCATGTGCTTCATTGAAGATACTAGCATCTGAAATAGGTAGGAATTCTACCTGTCTTGGTTTTGATATTTTTCCATCTGAACATCCTGCATCACCATGGACTGTAACTTTGGAATTTCTTGAGTGACAATGTGAAAGAGTAGGAAAAGGGGAGGGAAAGGGGAGGGGAAGAAGACAATGCCAGGAAACACAGCAGTCTTTGAGCGGATGTGTTTGTCTGTCTGTCTGACTTGAGGGTACCTCACTAAGAAAACAGGAGAAGAGAGCCAAGGGCTCAGGCCCCTCTTGGGCTTTGAGTCGTTGCTGTTTCAGTCCAGTTATTAAAAAAAAAAAAAAAAAAAGTGTCAAGTTAAAGTGGCTCTAATTTTCTTTGTATGCACAGTCTGGATAGAGTTTTAAAAACATGTATGGATCAGTGAATCTATAGTTAGAACAGATTCGTTACCCTAAAGCCGTCAGCGTGTTCTTCCTTTGATTTCTGAGTGTTAAGAGAGAACTGTGCTTTTCCTAGGAAGTACACCTCGTGGAGGACCCTGGGGTCACAGATTCCAGACAGGCCTGCAGGCCATCTCCAGAGCTAGGCCCTGGGCCTCTCCAGCTAGCTATCTGGGTTTTTGTATTTTCACATTTTGGTGGGTTAATAATTTTAATGGTGACTAGACTTTTCTGCCCCCTCCAATTTATATAGTTCTTATTTTTTAAGGGTTGGATTATAGTTGTAGCTATTTATCTGTAGGTTTCATACTCACCTGTCAATGTAAATCCCTGAAGTTTTCTGTATATTGTTGTTCAGTGTCTTTGCAAGACTACAGTGTACAGTGTATGAGGGTGAGTACATGGGACAACTGGGATGTCTGTTAAGGCACAACAGGGCTGTCTGGCCCTAGAGAGGATATCTTCTTCCCCCCTCCTCCTCTTCCTCCTCTTCCTCTTTTTCCTCCCCCTCTTCCTCCTTTTCTCTTCCTCTTCCTCTTCCTCTTCTTCTTCCTCCTCCTCTTCCTCTTCTTCTTCCTCCTCCTTTCCTCTTCCTCTTTCTCTTCCTCCTCTTCCTCCTCTTCCTCATCTTCCTCATCTTCCTCCTTCTCTTCCTCCTCCTCTTCCTCTTCTTCCTCCTCTTCTTCCTCCTTTCCTCTTCCTCCTCCTCCTCTTCCTCCTCTTCCTCTTCTTCATCCTTCTCTTCCTCCTCCTCTTCTTCTTCCTCCTCCTCTTCCTCTTCTTCTTCCTCCTCCTTTCCTCTTCCTCTTTCTCTTCCTCCTCTTCCTCCTCTTCCTCATCTTCCTCCTTCTCTTCCTCCTCCTCTTCCTCTTCTTCCTCCTTTCCTCCTCCTCCTCCTCCTCTTCCTCTTCTTCATCCTTCTCTTCCTCCTCCTCTTCCTCTTCTTCCTCCTCCTCCTCTTCCTCCTTTCTTCCTTTTCCTCCTCCTTTTCCCCTCTCCCCTCCCCCTTCTCTTTTCCCCTTCCCTCCCCTCTTCTGTTCTTTCTTCCCCCTCCCCTCCCCCTCCTTTCCTTTCCCTCCTCCTCCCCACCTCCATTAGATTGTGTGTTCTGTTAAGTTGTATCTCAGTGAACTTACTCCTGGATGGTCTGTTGGAGGAGGTACTGCTTACATGGAATTACCTGGAAATCTAGAAGGAAAGGTCATCACAGGGGTTTGAAGGGTCTGGCTTCTGTTGAGATTGTATGTACAAAGGTTTGCTCCTCTTTATTATTTGTTGAAAACCCTCTACTGATTGCCTATTTTGTGGAGGCCTGGACTGGTATTGATGGAGAGAGCTTAGAGTCCAATAATTAGTGACTTGCCATCTTTTTTTCTCCCTCCCTTCTTTTTTCAGCACCTTAAATAACAACCACTATCAACCAACAGCTTATAGCCTGGTGAAGGGAGGGGAGACTGTCCCTACTCATAGTTTGCCTGTGTCTGGCATATGTCTTTTCTCTCTGGGTCCTGTTTGCATGGTAGGTTAGTGTGGGCAAAGGAGTGAGAGGACAGGATCAGGGCTCTCAGGAGTGCCCAGTCTGCCTTGCCATCACCTCATGTCAGCCTCTCATGGTTCCTGCTTCTTGTACTGCCTTTTTGTTAATCCAGCACCTGTCCATTCCATGCATCCAGGTGACAGCCATACATCTTATTAACTGTGTTATGATGTTCAACTTACTGCAATATGTGAGTCAGGGTAGTGTTTTGAAGATCGTAGAACTTTTTTCTTCTTAAGAATTTGGGTTTTGCTGTTAATACTGAAGTGTGTTGATATTACTCTCCATGGGACATGGTGCAGTAGATTGAGGTGGGATCAGGCAAGTGCATTTGACGGAAGACACATCAAAGGCCACACAGTAAAGCAGCAGTGTCTCCCAAAGACGCAGCACAGGTCCAAGGCTGATCTCTGCCTTGCAAGAGTCCTTCAGGACTCTGCGTGATGAAGGCTAGGAGGATGCTGACCACTGCTGCAGGCTTATGGAGCCGCTGTCAGCTCAGCCTTAGATGCTCCTTCCGTGTGCCCAGCCTAAGACACCAATGCTCTCAAAGTAAACTTGGATGGCAAACTATAAGTCTGGGCTTTAAAAGTGGAAGAAGAAAATCAGTGGGAGATGAAAGGAAGACAGGGATGGTAATGGAGAGAGAATATGCCCAAAGGTCATGATACTGTTGAACAGAAATGTATGAAACCCATTGCTTTGTATCCTGAGCATGCACTGATAAAGTTTAAGAAGATGCATAACTTGGTTTTTTGCAGTATTCAACAAAAAAGATAAAATGCAAATATCACACTTCCCCGCACCCCTGTGACACAGAAGCTGCAGGATGTAATGTTTGATTTTGTCAGCAAGTGACCAAGGAGAGAAGAGCCTGCTGTTAGGGTTTTGAGAGCGGGTTCTGATTGTAGAGCATTCAGGAAGTACCTTAATATGATGCCAAGGTAACATGAAATGGAAGCAGTGTAGCCAGAACAAGCCAACACAGAGACTATTTTAATATGGCTGCAAATGACCTTTGACCCTGTTAGGCAGCACTTAAGTCATTGTCCACAGAACCACAGGCAAGCATGATGTGCAGTGGTGTGCACCATAAACTTCTTTGTATAATGATCTTTTTCTCCTCATTCTTTGATTTAGTAGAGTGCTCACAGTTGAACTCCATGAGCAGTGTGCCCGTGTGCACTCTCAGGAGCAGTGTGCCCGTGTGCACTCTCAGGAGCAGTGTACCTGTATCTAGGCTCAGGAACAGTGTAGTTAGAGAAGTAGCTGTTTGCAAACTTTAATTAAAGCTTTAGTTTGGTGGTAATTGGGAATCCATGGGCAGGTCAGCAGCCCAGAATGGAGTCAGAATTCTTTTTTTTTCCCCCAGCTTTTTAACACTCTTATTAAGAAAGCTGTAAACAAGCAAACAAATGAAGAAAAACAGATGACTGTAAAGACACAACTTTCTTTGTGTGTGCCTTTGCTGTAATAGCAGGAGCTGACAGAACATCCCCTAATTGCAAGTCTTAGCAGTCATCAGGGTTCCTGGGCTTCACAGTTCTAGGAGACCTTTTCTCCTCTCCTCCTTCCTTCTCCTTCTCCTTCTCCTTCTCCTTCTCCTTCTCCTTCTCCTTCTCCTTCTCCTTCTCCTTCTCCTTCTCCTTCTCCTTCTCCTTCTCCTTCTCCTTCTCCTTCTCCTCCTCCTCCTCCTCCTCCTCCTCCTCCTCCTCCTCCTCCTCCTCCTCCTCCTCCTTCTCCTCCTCCTCCTCTTCCTTCTCCTCCTCCTCCTTTTCTTCCTCCTCTTCTTCCCTGCCCCTTCTCCTTCTTTTCTTTTCTTTTCTTTCTTTCTTTCTTTCTTTCTTTCTTTCTTTCTTTCTTTCTTTCCTCCTCCTCTTCCTCCTCCTCCTCCTCTTCCTCCTCCTCCCCCCTCCCTCCCTCCCTCCCTTCCTTCCTTCCTTCCTTCCTTCCTCCCTCCCCTCCCCCCCCTTTGAAACCATGCCCAGCAGCCTTGGCCTCTGGGACTGTCAGAAGCAGGATCCTGGTCAGGATAGTCTCCAGAATCACAGGTTTCAAGGTCCAGCCCTTTCTCCCTGAGCAAGCCTGGTGAGAGTTCATCTGGCTCCTCTGCATCTTTGTCTTTGTTGTCCACATCTCCTGGGGACACTCGTGGCTCCCTCTGACTCTTACTCTGGAAGGCTTCTGTACCCCTCTTCTTGGCACATTCCAATCTGTGGTAGTATCTCAGGTAGTCTAAGCTCTCAGATACACAAAAGGAGTATAGATCCCAATCAACAAGTGAGCCATTCTCAGAGCAGTGGCCTGAATCTCCACAGAAACAACATGGCTCAAACTTGGAACATCTTCTACTCAGGGCTGGCAAGACACGAGTACTTAGCAGTGCATGTTCTTCAGGATCTAATGTTTCCTTGAGGAAACTGGGACAGAACTGCATCATCTTCTTGGTTTTATCCATGGAATGTTGAGGGCAAGTTCTTGACAGGATGCAGTTGAGCTTATTCCACACCAGATGGATAGGAAGCAAAGTCCAGGAATCCAGAAGTTCTCAGTCCCTGAGGCTGGATGTCTCAGCTGGTCTTCAGTAGAAGACGGAATCACAGAGTAGGCTCTAGTGCCAGCGAAGTAATAGACTTGCTAGCTAGGAGAGGGCAAGCCGGCCCAGAATTCTTTTATCACATGATCCCTTGCCTTTAGATAGTGGCTCAGATGCAGATGCTTATCCGGGAGCCAGTGGGAGCTGCTGCCTTAGTGAGCTCCACGTACACGACAGTACTACAGTGATGTGGGTGTCATTTCACCAAGTGAAATATGCTATGAAGTCACAGGGAGAAATGAACGGAAGCTTCTTGGGTGAGGAGATAGCACTATACTTCTGTGTGGTCTTTTTTTTTTTTTTTTTTTTTCTCCTAGATAAATGGTTGCAATTACAGTAAGCAGGATTTTTATTAAAATTGATGGGTGAGTAGTGGTTGCTCACGGAGATCAGAGGTCAATGTTAGGTGCCTTCCTCTACTCATATCTCTTGCTTACTGAGCGTTTAGAATAGGGTCTCACTGGCTGGAGCTTACCGATCAGCTAGACTGGCTGGGCAGCAAGCCCCTTGGATCCTTTTGTCTCTGTTCTCAGTACTAGTGTTCCTTCTGGATGCATGCTGTCACACCCAGCTTTTGACATGGGTGCTGAGGACCTGAACACATTGCTCATTGTGCTATCTCCTATTTCTCTGTACTTAGAGTAAAACACTGTAGTCTAACAAACACAGTGACCAATCTCCACTCTGAGCTCAGGAATTTCAGGCACTGTCCCTTGATGGCAGATGGCATCTGACACATGCTGTACAGGGTACTTGTGTGTGTTCGGAGCCCAGGCTGCAGGGAATCCCATTGATGCCACAGACACCTTGGAATCAAATATTTGATTTTAAATTAATTTTTGTCTTTGTGTGGTCAGACAAAAATCTTTATTTTTGCCCAAATTTTTATGACTTCATGTCTTACTGCTGTGAACAGACACCATGACCAAGGCAAGTCTTAGAAAGGACAACATTTAGTTGGGGCTTGCTTACAGGTTCAGAGGTTCAGTCCATTATCATTAATGCAGGAGAATGGCAGCATCTAGGCAAGCATGGTGCAGGAGGAGCTGAGAGTTCTACGTCTTCAGCTGAAGGCTGCTAGGGGCAGACTTGCTTCTAGGCAGCTAGGATGAGAGTTTTAAAGCCTACACCCACAGTGACACACCTACTCCAACAAGGCCACTCTTCCACTTCCTGGGCTAGGCTTACTTAAACCACTACACCCCACATTCACACCCCACATTCACACCCCACATTCAATTATGTTCCCTTTTTGGGATCTGAACCCACAGTGAAGAAGCTGTGTTTTGAGATAATTTCTAAATGGCAGAACAGGTATGGAGAGCCCAGATGACTTGCCTTAGTATTGCCAGGTATAATAATTTCCTGAAGCATTCTAATTGGGTAGTACTGGTGTTCATAATATTTTCCCCAGGCCATTAGCAAAAGCATTTTTATGGTATTCAAGGATTCAAGGTTTAGAAAGTTTCTCATTCATATCAGTTCCTTAAAGAAAACATGGTACATAATTTAATTTTACTTTTTTCTTTGCCAACTCAGCTATGTAAGATGCGGACTCTTTGATTGAAGAGGGGTGTGGTGTAGCAGTCATCATATTGTCTGTTGTAGCTTTTCATTCTTACCATCAGTACTCTGTAGTGTTACTGCAGAGAAGTAGTAGCTTTTACCAGAAGAAGGCATGATTCACTATCCAGGTTTCTAATCTTAAACTCTTGAGAGAATAGGTGTTCTGTCTTCTTTATTAAAATACAAGTTCTGACTGGTCCTATAATATATACATTCTTAGGTTTCCTTTGTTTGCCTGCTCATCTGAAGCACTGGCCCTGAGAGGTGGAGAAGCAACAGCAAATGCTGGTTATAGTAAGAAGTAGGAGCTATGGATGAGCTCTGCACAGTGGGAGCCTGATGCTCTGAGCCACATGTGGGAGGTCAGAGTGAGCCCATGACTTCTGCTCCCCTGCAGGCAGATATTTGGAACACCCAGCTGTTGTCTCAGTGCCCTGAGCTGGTCACAAGCTTCTTTGGCTTTGATGGTTCAGGGAGTGCTGTCTGGCTGTCTGGCTGCTGTGTCCACTTTCTGTCCTGCTAATTTTTTTTTTAAGAGACATTTCCTGGAAAAGTATACTCATAGTGAAGATTGTGGTTTTGAGGTTCATAGTAGAACCAGTTAAACTGGTCTCTGCCTTTGGGATGGATGAATGGTGGCCATCAAGACTGCCTAGTGCTGAACTCATGCTGTTTCCCACAGGGCGGCGGAGACTCTGTGTGTGCTTTGGAAATTGAACTCAGAGCAAGGAGGGCCTTGAAAGTTTGAAGCTGACCTCAGTGGTCTAGAAAGATGCCTAAAATGCCATCATGACGTGTTTGTCTAGATGGCGTGTCTCCTTGGCTTTCCTTCCTCATATGAACTGTATGTAAGGGAGAGGTGAATATGGGTTTGGTCTTCTCAGTATGTTTTTTGTTTTTAAACATTAAAAATGTTTTTGAGATTATATTAAAATTCAGTATTTCTCCCTGTTCTTTCTTCCTTCCAAACCCTCCTGTATACCCCTCCCTTCTAAGTTCACAGCCTGTTTTCATTGTTGTTACATCCCTATATGTATGTGTATAGACATACATATTTCTAAATATGCCCTGCTTAGTCTGTATAATGTTACATATGTGTACATTCTCAAGACTGGTAGTGAATAGCCAGCTGGTGTGCTCTTCCCCGGAGAACGCTCAGCATTCTTCAGAAGAGGTGATCCTGAAACCCGAGGGTGCACGAGAAGCCAGCAGACACTGGTTTAGAAGTTGTGGGTCTCATCTTGCTTTCTGCAGTCCTCATGTTGGATTGAGGGTAAATGCATGCACATTCTGTGGGAACAGGAGCAGTCTTTTTATGTTGTTATTGAGCTTGGCTTGTTGACTAGGCAAGCTTAACATCTCTACCTTAGGTAATTGGTTTTCTTTTTTAAAAAAAGTGTGTGTGTGTGTGTGTGTGTACATGTGCATGCACATTTGCATGCATACCACCTGTATGCAGGTGCCTGCAGTAGTGTTGGATACCCTGGAGTTGGAATTAAAGGTGGTTGTGAGCCACCTGTGTTAGCAAATCGAACTCAGGTTCTCTGGAAGAGCAGTATATACTGTTGACCACTGAGCTGTCTCTTTAAACCCCTTATTAAACTTTATTTAAATAAAAGTGTCTGTGGTGCATGTTCAAACTCATGTGTGAATGAGGGTGCATTTGTTTGGAGGTCAGAGGATAGATAACCTTGGGTGTTGCTGTGTCCTTGCCTTTTACCTTGAAGTACAGGATCTCTGCTGATTGCAGATAGCCAGACACAGGCTAACTGGTCTGTGAACTTCCTTGGCTTCTGTCACTGCCTTCACTTGCCATAGGAACACTAGGCGTGCAGACACGCTAATCCAGCTTTATGTGAGTACTGGGCATTCAAGCTAAGTTCTTCTTGTTTGTGATCCAAGTTGATTCATCAGCTGAACCCCACCAAACATCACTCAGATGTCTAGGAATAGGTTTCTGAAACAAAGTTTATAGTTGAATGTAAATGAGAAGCAGCCAAACCATAATGAAATCTCTTTCTGACCTCATGGGAATCTCTCTTGGTTGGGTGCAGTATATGACAACCCATTCCTGCCTGCTTGTCTGTAGAGAGGTTGCATGGTTTTGTGACAGGGCTTTTCATCCTTTGTAAACATCATGTTCTTTCTACTTGTGGCCTGTTGCCACCTGCATGGCTGTTCTGGGACTTGGAGAAGACTGTGTGCTCCAGTTCTTCGGGAATCCATGTCTTCCCCTTTGATTGTCTTCAGGTGATCACAGCTTCCTAGAAACTTCTTTCCCTTCATGGTAAAGGACAGTAGGTAGTTTCTTAATGTCATGTGATTTGAATATAAAGTACAAATACTGCTTCTCTCATAAGATACAGTGTTTCTCCACACTGTGTGTGTGTGTATGTATGTGTGTGTGTGTGTGTGTGTGTGTACAAGCAGACATTTCCAGATTACCATTTCCTTGTAGTTACCATGTTGTTAAGCATTTATGGACTAAATTTTGTAGACTTACTTGAAGCATTTTGATTTCCAATATTTATTTTTAAAAAGGCCAATGAGAACTCTTGCAGCAGACAAAAACCCATTCCAAGGTTCAGAGACTCATGGGCTTTGAGTCTGTCCTCATAGTTCTTATGTTCAGGAAGATGCTCTGTGTCCTAAGAGGCCTAGGCCAGGGATTGACAATTTGTTTGTTGTTGGTTATTGTGTATTAGAAATTGCTACCAATATGTGTAGAATAATATGCTTGAAGTTTCTATTTAATTTGGTTAGATAGGATGCGTCTGTTAAACGTGCACACTGGTAAGGAAGTCATCTCTAAGGTTTACTTTCTCTGTTTTATAAAATGAGGGCAGTGGTGCTTGTGTTATGTTCTGTGAGGAATACAGGCATTTGCCCAGGACACAGCTGTCCACCAAGTGCCCCCAGAACCAGGCCAGGCTTGTGTCTGTGCTCTGCTCCAGACAACAAGGCTGTGCAGGCCTTAAGCTCACGTTTGCGGAGCTGAGGTTACATGACCTGGCACCTTTCTGTACTGTTGGGTAGAAAACATTTATTTTTCCCAAGTTAAGCAACTGCTTACTTAGTTTCATAAAGTAAATAAAACCTTGTGTACTCTTTCATCTGTTTTGAGGTTGAATGGTGCTGAACGACACAGACTTTAAAGAAGGGTGAGAGAGAGAGAGCACACACCAAGAGCAGAAACAGGGTGAAGGTATCTCCTGCCTTCCCTGTCAGGTGTGCATAGCAGCAGGGATTTGTAAGGGCAAGTGGAGATGAGTCTAACACTTTGTGATAGAGATGGGCATGCATAAGCCTACAATTTGAGAGGCTGAGGCAGGAGGATCAGGACTTTGAGGCTAGCCTGGGTCTCATGAGGCCTTGCCTCAAAAAAACCAAAACCCATTAGCCAAAGAAACCTCTTATGGAGGATGTGGCATAAGGCAGAGTTGGGACCATCCCTGTGGGTCAGAGACACAGAAGCTCTCTAACTTCTTGGATTCCCATTACTATGACAGAGGCTGTGAGACTTTCCCTGTCAGTGGACACAGAGAACCTTCAGATGTTTTGAGGACGTCTAAGTGGTCTAGGTAAAGATTAGTCAACATGCATCCGTTAACTAGGATTTGATGCAAGAAGATGCTCCAGGAAAGTGAAACCTTTGCTGTCTCTCCTCACTGGGACCAAGACACGTCCCTTATGTCATTTACTCTACCCTTCTGTGGGCCAGGGACAGACAGGCTACCATGGTGTCCTGACTCTGCTCTAGAGTGTGATTTTCCTTGGAACAAGTGTTGTGTATTGCATATTTGCAAGGGCAAGGTGGCAGTTTTGACTTGGTTAGAAACACTGAAGGAGAGATGAAAACAGGCCATGCTCCTTAGCTTGTGTCACTGCCAAGCCTAGGGTTTTTTTTTTTTTTTTTTTTTTTTTTTTTTTTCCTTAAAAAGGAAACATTCATTTTCCTAAAATTAAAAAAAGGCAGAAATTAATCAAAAGCCATGAGGTTTCTCCACTGAGGGTAATTCTGGTTCCTGTGAGGCACACACACGGTCTGAAATGACACTGATAGAGGATGTGTTAACTGACTTAACTTATTTGGAATAAAGAAAGATGCCACAATATAAGTCTTTGCAGAGTGTTTTGACAGACTCATGGGTTTTGTAGATCTGTAATCTAAAGTTGTACTATATCAGGCATCTAAGTGTCCCTACCCAGCATAGCATGGCTGTGTTCTCAAAGAGAAGAATCAACTCCCATGCTTTTCTCCCTTCCCCATCACCTGATCATAGAAAGGCTGGAAGGCTGAAGGGCTGTGTGGGTACTATTGGACCTGTCACATGACTGAGTCAGAGGGTGCACTCACTCTGTGACTTAAATGCACTCTTTCTTCTTGGATTCTAGAAAAGCAAATTTTACTTTATGATTGAGTGGACATAGTCATGTGACTGCTGTCAGAGTCGTGTGATTGATTGGACATAGTCATGGGAGCTACTTGATGTTATTACTGGTGGAGGGTTAGACTCTCATATTCTGGGCTTAACGTTTGCTTGTGTCCCACATTGATGCATCTTGATTGCTGTACTCCATGATACCATAGAATATATATACCACAACTGTGTCCTCTGTGACATGGGGCCCAACACACAGTCTAAAGCTTGTCTCCAGTGCTATTTGCTAAGCATTCTAGTTGTTATTTAGGGTGTACTAGTAATCAGATAATGCCATTTTCAGGGACTGCTTTGTCCTTGTTGTAATTTGAGTTTCTGAGCACATTTGTGAGTAAATGGAGAGTTGTTCTTGGGTCTGATGTTATAAATTTACTCTTTCCATCATGAGACGAGAGAGGTCGCTTTTGGAAAATGTGAGGATATTCTTTCTGTTCTCCATTGTCACAGAAGGGCTGTTCTTAAAATGGAGTCCTTAAAAGTAGTTCATGTTTAAGATAGCAGGGTGGTTCCTAGTTGCTTCAGAGATTAGACAAATAACCACACCCACCCTCTGATTCTGTGTGAGAGGAGAATGATAACACAGGTTCTTTGTTTCTTTGTTTTTGTTTTACATACAGAGTGATGAATAAACTACATAGTTTAGGTCCTAGATCAAATATTATAGTTGTGATGACTTTATTATGCTTGTCCTTGATTCTTTTTATATACTTCTTCTTCTCTGGATAATAGTCTCCATACTCCCTACATTGACTGTTGGGGACATTCATTAGAATTTGTGAAATCAAGTAGTAATTATTGGGAACCAGTAAGAAAATGCAATTACCCATTTATGGCATAAAGTAAATATCTAGAGGGTTTTTGTTCATTTGGCTGGTTGGTTGGGTTTTTTTTTTGGCCACTGAAGCAAAGGTTGGTGAGCCTGACATCCAGACAAGCACATTACTTAAGTTGATTAACATCGGGGAAGATGGCTTCTTGGCTTGATTACCAGCCCCTACATAGAGGCTCAGAATCCCCTGGAACTTCAGTTCTAAGGGGATCTGATGTCCTCATCTGGCCTGAATGCATGTGTGTATGTAAACTCACATGTACACATGTATACACATAAATTTAACAAAGTCTTTTGAGAACCTTGGAGACAATGATAGGTACATGAAACCTATGAGAAAAGAATTGATATCTTATCTGAATTGATCTGTTCTCCCATCGTGTTTTTACCAGCTCTACTGTCGAGCAAGCACTTAAAAGCATGTTACCTTTTATTAGTAACAGAAGAAGAAATGGGGGGGGGGCTGCATTAGAGACTCAGCACTCCATCTGAGAAACCACTGTGAGTGTTGGTACTGACTGACCAGTCTTTATTTTCTGTCTTCAGGGTCGACATGTTAAAACGGGTCAGCTGGCTGCCATCAAGGTTATGGATGTCACCGAGGTAAGGTTGGATCATACATGTTTATGAAGACTTAAATGTTTATGTTTATTGTGACTTTAAAGTTACTCCAGCCCTGGTACTTCTACCTTCCTTGGCACATTTAGAGATAGTGATCACCCAAACAATGGCTTTCCTGTGGTGTTGGGTCTGAAGATCCAGCAGCAGGCCAGGTGACTTGGGTTGTTGCAGATGGTCCCAAGTAACTAAGAGTCTCGTTTGCTTAATGTTTTTTATTTAAACAGTCAGCCCACAACAACTCCCCTCCATCTGAGTGATGTCATCTTTGGCCACAAAATGGGCTGTAATTGAAAACATCTTCACTAATAGAAAAGAAAAAGTTGGGGGAGGGATCATGGAGGTCACATGGGCAGTGATTGAAGGGAAAGCTCCCTTGGGGTATTAGACCACATCTGTGCCATTTCTTTTATTTTTTATATTGAGAAAAGAAAACATCGAGCGAAGTTCCCAGAGGCTGGAAGACAGAAACATCTGTTAGAACGTCGAGAAGATTGTTGGCAAAATTTAGTGGCAAAATATAGTTCTTTAAATAGTCAATGGGGATTTACTGTGCAGCTTTAGATGTGAAAAGAGAACTGAGCCAAACAAAATGTGAGCCCACACGTGTGTGCGTGCACACACACACTCAGGTGTGCCTCTGTGGGTGCATCCTTAATAGGTTATGAGGAGCTAGAGTGACCTCATTTTAAGCTATTTTAATTTGTTTCATCTCCTGCACTCGCTGCCTTTTATTCAACGTTGAATCAGATTCAGCACAGAGTTTTAGAAAGAGCTAAGCAGCAGCCGTAGGAGTTTGCAGTGTCTTCACATCAGATCATCATTTCCCTAGATCTGGGTTACTGAGGAAGGTGACAGCTGTGATGAGTTCAGTGCACTATCCATCGCAGTCTGGGGAGGTTTCCTGCTGCGCTCACACAGCACAGGGCCTCTCTAGTGCTCATATCTGTGATTCAGAATTAGATAGCATTGTAGACCACAGGTGACAGCTGTTGAATCTGATAGACAACACATGAGGATGTGGCATTCTGTGGGGTGACTGCCCTCTTGTCTGTCAAAGGGGTAGCTAGAGACTTTTAAGAGGAAACGTTTGGTTGATTATCCAAAAGATTCGTGTAACAAATTATGCTATGGACAGGACAGTTCAGTGGAAAAGTAGGTGCTTTTCAGCTAAACATTTCCACTTATTTGTTTTTTTTTCAAGACAGGGTTACTCTGCATAACCCTGTGTGTACTAGATCTTACTCTGTAGACCAGGCTGGCCTCAAACTCAGAGTTTGCCTACCTCTGCCTCCTGAGTGCTGGGATTAAAGGTGTGCGACAACCCTGCCTGGCTCATCTAAACATTTTTAAAGAGCAATGAAAGCGTAATGCATTTGAACATCCTGTAATTTAAATATAGTAGGTATTTATGAAATGCTCTGAGGCTGGGCCAGGCAGTGGTACCTTTCTGAAGTCCCCATTTCTTCCTGTGTGACTTCTCTCTCTATTGGGATATGGTGTTGCCAGAGCCACATACTTATTGACTGGCCTATTGTTAGACTTGTGGGTACCACTTTAAATGTAGACTTTTTAAAAATTTTTTTTAAATGTAGTCCAGACATGGGTGTATCCTTTGCAGGAAGGAGAGGCAGGCAGATCTGTGTGAGTTTAAGGGCAGTGTATGTAGCAAACTCCAAGAAAGTAAGGGCCATATAAAGAGACCTTGTCCAAAAAAAAAAATAAATAAAAAAAATAAAATAAAAAATTAACCTTAAGCTTTGGATATTTCCGAGTCCAGACTTTGGTTTCTTTCTGGACTTAGTGCTTGCAGTCTGTGCTGTGTTTCCTGAGTAGCTGCTGTAGCCTCCTGGTATGTTACTTCACACCTCAGATGGATTTCAAGTCTGCATCCTCCTTCTCTAAGACTGAGTCTGACTATAATTGTGCACACAGTCACCAGAAAAAGAAAGGGAAGCATACAGGAGAATGTAAAGAAAAATCAAGTCCTCCCTCTTCTGACAGTAGCCCTTTGGTGTATTTCTCTTTCAGTCATGTCTCTATGAGACATACATATAAAGTACATGCACACGTGTACATGTGCTACATGCTTTTGTATTTTTAATGCTATTTTCTGTGCTGGGGATTAATGAGGCTCTCATATCCAAGCTGGATAAGTGCTGTACCACTGAGCTACAAAAGATATTTTGAAAAAGAAGGTGGCAACAGACAGGTGACTGACATGAGTATTTGTAGTGCTCCTTTAAAAATAATTAATGGGAGCTCGTGTATTCCAGTAAAGTGAAAAGTGGATGGTAAGCTTAAAGACCAACCGCCAATCAACCATCGAGTCTGTTAGCTCCTCAGTGATGGTTTTTACATGTTCTTCTCTGGGACTGACTTCTGCTGGGCTCAGAAAGGAGCCAGAGGAAGTGTTGATTGTGAATAGAAGATCTTGGACTGCTGGTGGCGTGGAAAACATGCCCTTGCCTGCCCTAGCCTCAAGGCTTCTGGGCTCACGTTGCTGGGGCCTGGGTAGCAGACAGGAGAGGTTTGCAGCTGAGCAGCAGATGTCAACTCTGGGAGGGGAGGAGTCATTGGAGAGGGTTCTTTTGAGGAGAGTGAGATTGTTTGCTTTCCATTTCATCTCAGGAACCAGAGGTGCAGGAGCTAATTCCTGGGAAAGTCACAGCTGGGCATGTGTCTTATTAGGAGGGACTGGTTGTTGGTTAGCAGGCTCAATGGGCAGGAACGGTGCTTGGTGGGAAGACCATGGCAAGGTGCTTGTCAGCAGCCTGAGTAGGGATGTGGCCCTACCTCACCAGTGAGCTTGCTTATGTGAATACCTACATGATGCTACAGGTGGGACTGGAGTCTGTGAGGGAGGCATCTTTTTATATCCGTATAGATCTTTTCCTATTTTCTGTGAACCTCAACAGAATTAAGAATTGAGTGCAGGAGGGCTCTTCTGAAGGAAACTGTCTTTTATTGGGTTGGTTTTGGGAAGGGTTTATAGAGAACATTACAGATCTTTTTTAAATGACTTGATACCAGTGCAGCAAGTGGGCAGTGTTGTGGGTATGTGTGTGCTTTGTTTATGAAAGATCAACTGTTGACTGTGCACAGGATGTAGCCTCGGTTTCTTACAAGTTTGCTTTGTCCTGTTGATAGATTCATTAGTGTAGACTTGGGTGTGAATGTTGTCATGCTGCCTGTAGCTTTGTGTGGGTTGTTTTTTCCCCTTCTCCCTTCTGATGCAGTGTGAACATGGAAATTGACAATGCTGTCAGTGGGCAGGGGAGGGAAAGTGGCATAATCTGATTATTCTTCTTAGCCTGGTTGGAGGAGGATGAGCTAGGCAGATTTCGGTGTGATAATACCTTTTCTGTTTGGGAATTTAAGAAGGTAATGATCTCTTGATTCTTCATGGGTTATTCATTACAAGTTTGTCTCTATAAACCAGAATGTACTATTGAGGGGGAAATGTCATTTGAGAGTCTGCCTGCCTGCCTGCCTGCCTGCCTGCCTGCCTGCCTGCCTGCATCTCTCCCCACCTGTGTGTGTGTGCCCAGATGCCCCAAAGGCCAGAAGAGGGTATCAGATCCCTGAGTGCATAATGGTGGCGGACTTAACTCTCCTTTATGCAGAATTTCCCTCTGCTATCCTACTACTTAGAATGTATGAGTGAGGCATGGGATAGTAGGTTGTCTCTTTCTGACAAGTGTGTTCTGTTTCTTGTCTCCCGGGAGAGTTCCACGTTTAAAACAATTGTTCTGACTTGACTAACCTCAGGAGGCTTCAGACAAACTCTTACCATGTGTTTTGCTTTATGGTCATGCAGAGTGCCAAGAGATGAGGGTGTCTGGGGAGAGATGACTGTTGTTATTCTAGTGGCATTGCTTGTCTGCTGGCAGATGAGAACAGCTGTAGTGTTCTGGGGGTCTTTCCCAGAAAGTTTCTCTGCCTCCCTGTTATCTGTCTGCAGTGCACCTATGATTCTGGAATAAAGAAAGAAGAGAGAGGGGACTTGAGAACACAGTGTCAAGTTAGTAAGCCACGGGCTAGACCGAAGTGGAATGAGCGTGTGGCAGGCTGCCCTAGAGTCTGTTGTATGAGTCAGAGTCAAGCAGGGTTTTTATTATTTAGTTTCTAATTATCTAAAGCAGAACTCTTTCTTTTACTTTAAATTATTGGTCTGCAGCTGAGTGCCGGATAGGGTCATGAGTGGCTAAAGCAGTAGGCTTAAGGTAGCAAAACTCAATTGTGAAAACCTCAGAAGTTTTATTTTGTTTGCCTTTTTGAATTGGATCATGGTAATCCTCTAAAAGTTTACTTTTTTTGTCCAGCAAAATCTCACATCTTCAACTCTCTTATATAGCTTTAAAAATCGCATTTGAAAGAACAACTCTTGATAAACTACACACAGTGCTCAGTATCACAGGGATGTGCAGTGTGTTCCGAGATACCCTGAATGCATTCAGGGCATGGCAGCAGGAGAGCCATGGCAGAGCACCTGCCTGGGTGACACTGGTGGGTAGGGCTGGCAGCATCCATGGTTATCTCTCCTTACCGGTTAGCTGTCTTGGAATCTGTGATTGTAGTCATCCTTCCTGAGTTTTGAGGGAGGAACACCTGTAGGTCTGTCATTGTATGAGTGGAAGTGAGTGCACATCTAGTTAGGACTCAGATGTTCATTCATGTTGGCAGGAGAGTTGGCCTGCTTGGCTGGTCAGAAAGCTGGTTACACTGGCATTGGCTGCCCTGGCCTGTGCTGTCCTGGCACCGCCCACTGCTGCTAGCTGGAACTCGATGCTTGGATTTGTATCTAGTTCACCAGGGTCTATTTCATGTTAAAGGCTGTGTAGGAATACTTTATAAAGCCAGGGATAATCGTCGTTCATTTCTTAGAGCCACAGCACATACTTCCTGTGTGCTTCATGCTGCAAAGATATTTTCATGCTAACCTAATTTATTATTTACCATTGTGGGTGGCCTCACCTGCTTGCAATGGATCTTCCATTTTGGATGTAAAGAAACTGAGTTTAAGGGATTGATTCATGTTAATTTTAAAGCAAAAGTATCATCATTGTTGCATGCAGTGGTAATGTTTAGCTGAGTGGGTGTCGTGAAGGATACCGAGCATGTGTTTATATGTTTTTATACCCCCTACAAACACGTGTGTGTGTATGTGTGTGTGTGTGTGTGTGTAAAACAATTAAAGAAGCCATGATTTTGAAAGGAAGCAAAGTGTGTGTGTGGGTGAGGTATGTGGGAGAGATCTTGCAAGAGACAGAAGGGGGAAATGATGTAATTATATTTTAGTTAAAAAATAAAATTTAATTAAATTGGTTGCTCACTAATACTTGTAAACTCAGAAAATACTGATTTTCTGAATTTAAAATTAGAAAAATGAATTTTGCCTTATTGGATTAACAATTATTTTATACTTTTATAATATTCTTGAATTGGGGGGGGGGGGGGCAACCAGTTAGTTGCCATAATTATTGGCAGTTGGATCACCATTTAGTTGAGGACTAATCTTAATCTATTGTGGAGACCATAGCTTTTAAAGTCCTGTGAAGTGATGGTTGCCAGTGGGGCTTACGGTGGTATGCACAGTCCTCCTTCTGTGAGTGCTCGTTTCTCTTTACAGAAGCCTTTAAAAATCTAGCTTTTCCCCTGCTCCCTGTGATTTCCTGGTGGGGAGATGGTGCTCCACAGCAGCCTAGGAAGGGTTTATGTGTGGTGTGGCTGTCTTTCCATGTGGTTCTTTAGGTCGCTCTTCCAGAACTCATGGCTCCTCCTGCTATCTTCCAGTCTCCTGTTCTTGGTTACAGTTCAGACCCTCTCCAAAGGCAGGAATCTTTGCCTGTCATTGCCTGATGTCTTAACCTCTTCAGCGTTTGTCTACTTTTAGTTGTTTAGCTTGGAGCAGAAGTCCCTTTATTCTTTTTGATTGAAGATACTCTCAGAGTGTAGCCTGTGTCTGAGCGTGCTGAGTGAGCACACTGAGTTCCTGTGCACCTGAGGCCGTGGGCTGGCAGTTGAGAGACACAGATGGGTGCTGTGTGTCATGCCCTTGGAGCTGCCTGTGGCCAGTCCTCACATTGAGTAACACAGTTCAGTGTTCAGTGTACTTCTCTTTCTTGTAATGTGTGGTGTGGGGAGCTCATGGAATTTGCCACAGGCACGGTCCTGCAAGAAGCCTCAGGCATCAAGTAAAGTGAAGTGAAGGCAGTTGCCTAGCCTCTCTCTTCCTTCCATCCTCTCGGGAAGGAGATGACTTACATGTGGAAATTGCTGATCTTAGCTCATGGTCCTGCATTGGTACTCACTGCAGACAAGAATGAACAAGTCTGAGGCCTGTAGTGCTTCTGGCCTAGCCTAGCAAGGCTGTGTGGTTCTTCAGGTTTGACAGTGACCCTGCAGCATCAGGGATGGGAGACAGGATATCCACACACAGGGAGGCAGACTATAAGAGCTGAGAGAAGTCTATGTTTAATTCTTATGCATGACCATGTGGAAAATTAGAAGATTAAAGGAGAAATTAACCTAGAGGTAGTCTCTGCCAGAATTCCTTCCTCTTTTTTGTTTCCTGTCTTCTTATTTACCCTGTCGATAGATACCTAACATGTGTACACATGTATGGTCATATTCTGACAGATACCTAACACGTGCACACTCACACATAGGACCACATTTTGATAGGTACCTAACACACGCACATTTAAACATGTGTGATCGACATTCTGTTGCCACGTTTATACTTCTTTGTTAACTTCTGGGTTTTAGATTTTAGATTCTTGGGCTTTAGAAAACGTTAAAGTGCAATCACTTTTTATAGAGATCTTGGTTTTGGAAATAAATATGTATTTAAGGGTATATATCATTGAAAACACACCTATAGCATTTTGCCTTAAAAATTAGAACCTACCAGGATTTTTGGGTATTGACATGAAACTTTGGAACAACCTAGTAATTTGAGGATCTAGAAAAAAGTGTCTCACTGGGCTTCAAGAAGATCAGCATTTGCTGTTTGTTGTGCTGTGCTTCTTGGCGGGCTTTATCACAGAGTTGTGCTTTGGCTTCTCTGACATCATGGTCTTCTTCATGGGAGCATAATCCTCAGAAGTCATTTATGAGTGAGTGGTGTGTCTGTAGATGCTGGCTCAAGTCTGCCCTATGCTTCCAGGCGAGCACTATGGTCTGACTGAATGACTCAGCAAGGAACAAACTTGGTTAGAGAAGGAGGAAGACGGCTTTCTGAGGGCTGCTCTGACTAGATCTGCCATTAGGTAGAGAAGAGGTTTGAGGCCGTGGCCATTCTTAGAAGAAAGGCATTGATTCAGTTACATACAAAAGCACATGAATTTAACATCAGTGTGCTGGAGGGGGCACTTTTCTTTTCCATCACTTGGAGAAGTCAGTTTTGAGCAGTTTTTCCTGTAGCACTGAGTGATTTAGGTAAGGATGTTACTTTGAAGGCTGCCATTCTTGTGGCTCAATCCCATAATAAATCCCATTTATTCTAAAATGTATCCTCTTTTAGAATCTGTAAAATTATCTTCATTTACATTTTGTTGAATGATGAATTGAAGTTGTGTAACTTTTTATGTTTGAATCAAAACTAGGTTAAGCATAATTGATTCTGTACTACTTTTACTGTGGATTGTGATGAATGAGTAAGACACTCTTGGATCTGCCTGACTCGGCGAGATGAAATATTTTGTTTTCTTTCAGTTTGTAGCCATAAGGAAGAGCTCAGTAGCAGCTGACTTAAACTGTTCTGAAGAAGCAGGTATTCTCTTTCAGGAGCATGCTCAGTTGTAGATCTCAGGGCAGAAATCTGCCAGACATTGGCTCACATCATCAGCTCCTTTCCCCAGCTTCACAAAGACCATCAGTTGTGCCCCCTTCCCCATTTGTTCAGCTGTCATTGATTGAGAATTAATTTTGTAAAGACACCAGGTGGAAAGATGATAGACCCAGAACATTTCTGTCTTCTTGGGTCCCAGTTATTGTTTCTGAGGTCTGTCTGTCCCTTAGACAGTACTTTATCAGTGGAATAAGACAATAACGGATTGAAGCCATGTTTCAGGGAACCCAGAAAGGCTGGAGATGTTAGCTCAGTGGTATAGTAATTTGCCTAGCATACTCAAGGCGGTGCAAAACAAACATGCTTACTTCAGAACACCAAAGGGGGCATTAAAAACCAAACAGACAAACTAATGATGTACACCCTTGTGTGGTGTTCTCAGACCTTGCACTGGGTAGTGTGTTTCATTTGATTCATTTACAACCTATAGCTGCTTATGCAAATTAATGCTATGCAGATGTTGGCTTATCGAAGCCCCCAATCTTCTGATAGCCAGGGAGCCAACTGAAGGCTTGTCCACTGCCAGAACCCAGCTCCAGACAAAGAACTCGCCTGTGAGAGTTGCTCCTGTTGATCAGAGGCCAAAATGCTAATTGGCACCAGCTGCATTAACTCACAGAGCTGGGGTCAGCAGCTGCCTCACCACTGGAGGAAACCAGAGGACAGCCTTGCTCCTTCAGAGCCCCTTATCTGTGACCACCCTGGCTCTCCTAAAGTGAAGTGTGAAGGTTACAGCAGTCTGAACTTGCAAGTAGACACATGGGATGGTATATAAGCTTCCTCTATGTTACTTTGTCAGTTCAACTGTTGGTTTAAATTTCAGTTCTAAGTCTGCTCACTGCTGTATCTTCTAATGAAATGAGGTGTTTACTTTGGTGGTGGTATGTGTGTATCTACTAAATGTTGAAATGAGCCTCCCAAGCTTTTTTTTTTTAAAAAAAAGATTTATGTATTTATTTTTATGTATCTGGACGGATGTTTTGCCTACATGGTGTGTGTACTGCATGCATACTTGGTCCCCAGAAGCCAGAAGAGAGCATCGGATCCCCTGGAACTAGAGTTCCAGATGTTTGTGATCTTCCTTGCAGGCGCTGGGTATAGAACTAGGGTTTTTGTCCATTTCTTTTAACTGTGGAGCCATTTTTCCAACCCCTAAACTTTAAACTAATCATCAAAGGGAATTTGGAAATCATTATAACTATATTCTAAAGACAATGTAAAATGCTGTATACTAAGCCTTAGTCATAAGATTCTAGTTGTAATTGACTCAAAGGTCCTGGACAAATTCTGTATTTCTGATGCTTTTTCTCCAAGGCTAGGCTTTCATAATTAGACAGTAAATGACAGTAAATGGTGCTCAGTGTCTCTTTATTTTATTATATGTGTAGTGGCCCTTTATTTTAGAATCATAAAAACAGCAGAAGTAATGTTCAGAGTATCTATTACATTACAACACCCATATAACAGTACTTTGGAATGGAGACCATGATTTCCTCTCAAGACTTTTTGCAGTTGAGTTTCTCATGTCTTAGGACTTGACTGCTGAAGACCTCTAGGGCATATTTTGGCAAGTAAGTAAGTACGATCACTGTATTTCGAAGATGTTTCAGTCATGTGGAAAGGCTACTGTTGAATTCGATTGTACTTAAGGTCTTGTATTTCACGGTCTCTAAGATGTAACCCAGATGAGCCCCGTTTTATATAGTGTACAAGCTTGCATAGGCTTCCTGCCTCAGCTGCCGGATCCTGGCATTACAGGCCTCCTCCACATCTCCTTTGTAGCCCAGTTTCAAGTTATGATGCGTGTCTTGTGATGGTGCAGCGTGGTGACAGAACACAAATAGAGGTGTGTAGAATCATCAGAAACAGTGCCATGGAAATCTGCGGATCGTAATTCTCAGCAATGTTTTCAGACCAGCAGACAGCACTGATCATAAGCGTTTAACAGTTTGAGAATACACACTTGGTTTTCAGTCAGTGGGTTATGGAACCTTTGGAAGTACCTCTGGAAGCTTTGACTTCTTAAAGTGATAAACAGCTGGATCTTAGAAGAAAGTCTTTGTTCCTAGAGGAAGAGAACACTGCAGCCTGCCAACAGTGGGTCTTAACTGCTGCCCAGGGAGCTGCTCATGGAGGCTCTCACAGCCTTTACTCTCTGCTAAGAAATAGACTCCTTCCTTCATCTGTGGATGGAACAGTGGTCCTGGGTTAATGGAATGAGATGGAGAGTGGGAGGAAGTGGGGAGTGAGGGACACAGGGGTAAAATGTCTCCAGGTCTGGGCCGCTCATACGGCACCGAACTCGGGGATTTGGCTGACTGAACTTTAAGACAGTTAATATTTGATCGTTTTCCTACCTTGTTAAAATTATTCTTTTTGGTTTGTTTATGTATTCTTTTTTTTTCAAGACTTATTGTTATTTTACATGTGTGAGTACACTGTCGCTCTCTTCAGACACACCAGAAGAGGGCATCAGACCCTATTACAGATGGTTGTGAACTACCATATGGTTGCTGGGAATTGAACTCAGGACTTCAAGAACAGCAGCAGTGCTCTCAACCTCTGAACTATCTCCCCAGCCCTGTGTATTCTTTTTAAAGATGATCTTACTTCGTATCCCTGACTGGAACTCTGTGTGTAGACCAAGCTGGCCTCAGACTCAGAGACTCCTTTGTCTCTGCTTCCTTAGTGCTTGGGTTAAAGACAGGCATGGCCACACCTGGCTGTGTACTCTTTTTCTAGCACTCCAATATCTGCGTGTCTGGCTACGGTGAGTGGGAGGCAGGGGACATCTGGCTCTTTGGGGCATGTGTTCCAGGAGCAGCTTTAGATGGCTTTGTAAGCAGGTCCCTTTGGTCTTTGCCAATAGATTCACCACCTTCTCTTGTCTTACCTGTATTAATCCACACTAACCTGTTCAGATGGAAGACACAATTAAAGCCTTTCTATAAGTTCAGTATTCTTAGTTTTGTTAGGAATGTGCTCTTTCTGTTTCTTCTAATCACCACTCCTTTCTGTTTAGTATAAAGTTCCTGTGGAGGAAAGATTCAAATCAAGGCAGTTTTTTTATATTGGCCAAGTTAAATGCTGTTTTGTACAAGCATGTGCACACATCTGTGTATTACTCAGAAATCCCAAATCTCCCAGGAGAGGGAGAAATGTCAATATGGACTGAGTGTGTTCACACAGAAGTCCAAGGGGCTTGCAGCAGTGAAGTGAGTGTATGAGGAATTCTAGAGATATGCTCAGGAGTTTTTGCTGACAACGTACACTGTGCTTTCCTACTTCAAGGCTGATTGTGTCGTGTGTGTGTGTGTGTGTGTGTGTGTGTGTGTGTGTGTGTATGTGTGTGTGTGTTTGTGTGTGTGTACATGCCCATGCACATACACACTTTTTTTTCTCACTTTAATTCTGATTTTTCTTTATTCAGATGGTACTTGGAGATCTTTCTGACCTGCCCTCTCACAGGAAGTTTGTCAGTGTCTGCAGTAGGCAGCAGAGTAAAGTGCCCACGCTAGTGGGTGTGGTTTTTTCCCCTCATGTATAGCAGAGACAGAGGCTGCAGCTTCTCAGCCCTTGTCATTCACAGGATGAAGTTTCGTGCCTGTGTGTCCTTCTCTTTCCTTCCTTTTCCTCTTCCCATCTTATCACATGGGCTCTCCCATCCTCCGTCCCCTTACCTGCTGGCCTCACCTGAACGGAACCTTGTACACTGTCCCTAAAGTCATGTGTTGTCATCTGTCCAACACTTTGTAAAACTTCTCTTGTTTTAAATATAGTCATAATTGTTTCCTAAAGAAGAAATGGCTTTTTAAAAAATGATTAATTGAAATAGTATCAGTCACATTATCTTTATATATGTGGTGTTGTTTGATGTAAGCCAATTGCCACTCTGAGAAGTAAGTAGACAGCCTGAGGTCACAGGTAGTGAGGAGCATCTGGGACTCTGTTGGTCAGTCCTGCTGATTATCAGACTTGTTATCTCCTTTCTCCTGTGGTCATACTCAGAAGGGCGAGCTGTGGATGAAGAGTGCTCACTCTGTCGCTTTCACTGGCGTGGATGGGAGGAACCAAGTTGGTCAAGACTCACATGTTTTGTTATTTTTTCCTAAGGATGAAGAGGAAGAAATCAAACTGGAGATAAATATGCTGAAAAAGTATTCTCATCATAGAAATATTGCCACATACTATGGTGCTTTCATTAAGAAGAGCCCTCCAGGACATGATGACCAACTCTGGGTAGGTAGATATTTGCCAGCCTTTGGTGTGTGTCCTGTCTGTTGTCACGATAAGGGAATTGAGCTTCACAGGGAGCTCACAGAGGAGGGAAGAAACAAAGACAGACGGCAGCAGCTTTCTTACCCTGTGTCTGTACTGTAGCAAAGAGATCAGGAATGGGCTGCCATCTGACAGGAAGCTCTTCATAGAAAGATGAATCAATCAATTTCTCTCTCTGTTTCACACTAAAGTGTTGACAGTCATTCATTAGGAACATTAATGATAGTTTATTATGAATAGTAAATGCTATGGGAATTTCTTGAACTGACATTCAACCTTTAGGTTAATGTAGGAAGTGTTAGCAGCTTGGTGCTGACATGAAAGAGGTTCATAAAGGCCAGCAATAGGTAGACCCAGAAGCAAACCTGCTACACAGTCATAGCTACTGAGTAGTGACAAAGATGTCTGCCAGAAGCTTACAGTGGAGAACAGCGTCTATGCAGATGGATGGCTCGGGGATGGAGCTAGACTGCTGTCTCTCATAATGTACAGAGGTAGTTTATAATAGATCAGAGGTCTTAATGTAGGATCTGAATCTGTTAGAGGACAACGTAGGGCAAACGCTGCGGTACAGTTATAGGTTTTCTTGAAAGGACTCCATGAGTTCAGGCAGTAATATCAGCAGTTGGCAGATGGGATCGGATAAGGTTAAAAGGTTCTGCATAACAGAGGAAACAAGAAGAAGCTAGTCTATAGTATGGGGAGGGAGGTGTGGGGGGGGGAGGAGAAGCAGTTGCAAATGCCGGTGAGGATGTGAGGACAGCTCACACCCCCTGCTTGTGAAATGTAAATTGTTTAGCCATGTGGAGGTTCCTTTAAAAAAACCCTAAAAGTAGAGATACCGTATGATCTAGCTATACCATGTTAGGTACCTGAGTGATACATCAGATCAGAGTGATACATCAGATACCTGCACACATGTGGCCACATTATGTAGCCAGACTGCTGGCATACCTGTGGGCAGAGAAATAGACAATGCAGTATGTATATACACACTGGAATTCTGTTTGTTTGTTTTATATTTTGGGGTTCTAGAACTCCTTAACGATACATAAAATTGCACACAGAGATTGTCCAAAAAACCCAACCAAACCAAAAAAACCAACCAACCAACCAACCAAACAAACAAACAAAAAAACAAAAAAACAAAAAAAAAACAGAAAGTGGAAAGTACCTGAGGAATGAGACTTGAGTTGGTCCTGTCTCCTTCACACACATGTGTGTATACATGTACACTGTAAAATAAATAAAAACACAGATGAGAATGTGCTTGAGTTCAGGCTTAGCACACACAGACTGAGTTAGCTTAGTTCCTGTTACTGTGTTAAAACACTGACAGAAGCAAATGAGAGGAGAAGGGCTTTATTCTGGCTTACATGGCAGAGCCCCTCAGAGAGGAGTCATGGCCACCAGGAGTGTGAGGCTGCTCCTCACACAGCATAAGCAGTCCTGAAGCACAGCAGACAGGAAGTGGGGCCTGCCAGTGCCAGCCAGCACCTGCCAGCAGTGACACATTTCCTCCACCGAGACTCCACTTCCTAAACATTACATGACCTTGTTAGACAGCACCAGCAGCAGAGGACAATCACAGGAGCCTGTGGGACTTGATCACATTCCAGCAAACGCACAGACACACAAGCTAGAGAGAGGGAAAGAGAAAGAGGATGGAGGTGGGTAACACAGGGACTGCAGAGATAGAGACGAGACAGTTATTCCTATTTTTATTCCTTAACTCTGGTCATAATTGAAGTTTTGGAACAGTTCATTTTCTAGGAAGTCTTCAACTGTAGTTATCATATTTAGATAGTTCAGGTACGTATCGGCAAAACTGTGTAGTGGTTTAAAAGTATCATTTCCCCTTTGACTTAGACTCAGTTAATGGGAAATATTATGAAATGACTTCAAGACCATAGTGTATGAAAAGAGCACATGGTCAGGAAGAATTTCTAGAATACGGATTTCTAATAATTTGGTAGCGATGACCACCAAAGTGATTGCCTTGAGAGGGAGGGAAGAAACACGTCAGAATTGCCACCCAGGCAAGTGCCACAGAACGGGATGACACGGCCTCAGGGAATACACTTTTATAAAGCAAACTGTTGTTACTTGGATGCTTCCAACATGATCTTGCATATGCCCGGGTGGCTTGTAAGGTACCAGGGTTGTGTGACCTAGTTTGGATACGTGCTCAGTCCTGGGATGTGGTTGTTATAACCTGTCTTGTCTGCCTTGTAGCTTGTTATGGAGTTTTGTGGGGCTGGGTCCATCACAGACCTTGTGAAGAACACCAAAGGGAACACACTCAAAGAAGACTGGATTGCTTACATCTCCAGGGAAATCCTCAGGGTAAGAAAAGCAGGCACGACCTGTGCTGTGCTCCGATCTTATGCTCCCATTTGGAATCCTCAGCTTGTCTTGTGTTTTCTCTCTATATACAGATAATCATCTCTTTTGATAGCCATGTATTTTCTATACATTGTTAGTAGTTTATTCTACATCATAGTTTGATACTTTCAACTCTGAAGACCCAAGATGTTGGCCTGTGTGGTTTGGAGACCGTGTATAGAATGTACAGCCTCCCCTTGCTGTTACTTCATAAGGCATGTGTTACAGCAGCCAAACTGTCCTAGATCTGTGAATGTGACCTCACGAGGGAGGACCTGTGTGGCTCATGTGCAGATGTCATGCTTCGTGTGGAAGAGGTTGGGATGCTCCTGTACCCAGTCTCCAGTCCCTCAGGGCAGCTGAGGCTCTCTGAATCAATCTGTGGCTGTTATGGTGCCCAGCAGCATCTCCTATGAGGAATAATGAGCTTGCACTGCTGTGTCTGGGGTAGCTCTGCAGAGGCGGCAGAGCAGTGCTCACAGTACTGAGTGCTGGTTTCCAGACCTTTGGTGGCTTTGGCTGAAGCTGTTTACAGCTGATTGCAGAGCTGGCTAACAGCTCAGAGCAAGTTTCTAAGCTGCCGAGTTTTAGCCACTAAGTACATTCTTTCAGGTGTGAGGCCATCACACCTGAAAGAATAGGAAGTCTTTTTCAGGTAGGGAGTCTGATGGTAGAAGAACCCATAATCCCTCACGCATGTCCTCACTAAGTATCAGGTGCCTACCTTTTATAGATCTTACAGAGAGTTGGATCTAAAAGGGAGAAGCTGCTGTTCTGAGGGCTCAGTGATGATAGGCAGAGTTCAGCAGGGTTCAGCAGCAAGTAAAGGCTGAATCCCAGAGCTGGCGAGGCACGGGTTCGAGGAGGCTGGCTGATGGCCGTTCTCTGTTTGAAAGTAGACAAACCTTTTTATAGGTTTTTTGTGGGCTTTTGCTTTGGCTTCTTGTGTGCTGCAATTTCAGGGTAGAGTACCACTCCAGGTAGATACAAGATATTGGTGCTTTTAGCACAGTTTTCTAGACTTAGGATGTATCTTAGCTATCAAAGATGATTGCCTGCTTCCATAAAGCTGGGGAGAACAGGTTACCTGTCAAGTGTAATGTGTTTATTTTAGCATTTTGTTAACATTGACCTCAGGAACATTGAAGAGAAGCCTAAGTTGCTTGTAGCTCTAGTCATTGTGGTGGCAAATGGCATTCTTTTGAAATGCTGCCGATTGTTTCCATCTTAGTGAGCATCTTTAATAAGAACCTTCTCCACCCATGAACTGTCTGTAGTAGAAATTCTCTGTGGCAGAGTTTTAGTTCAAAACAAAAAAACACCCAGGTTATGTGCTGGTGTTTGTCTGAGGAGTTGCTATGTGTTGGTGTTGATAGAAAGAGCAAGCGAACCCAGTGAGTCTTTCAGGTCCTCAGACATTGCTGGACGTGGCTGCTTTCTATATGGAAAAGCCTCTTCTCATCCCTCTAGGCAAGGGTCCTAAGTATACAGACCACCCCTGCCTCAGATACTCTTTTGGGCTGGTCTACTGAGTAGTGAGGGGCACAGGGCTCACTGGCAAAGCCCCTCTGTCCTTCCTGCCTATTTCCTGTGCACGTTCTGAGCCAATTTTCTCCTTGTGGTAGAAAGCACTGTTTTGTACCGAAGATGAGAGAGAAGTCAGGACTTTACATCGCCAGCATTGAAGGGCAGTTTGACAGCTTTTTTGTCACATAAGTCAAGGAAGATAAGCTGAAAAGAAAACCACTTCCAGTTGATTTAGAACAGGCTGTTTCCTGAGTTGATGTGGACTTGGCATCTATATCCAGGAGGAATAATTATGGCCTTAGTTCAGGGCTGGATCCCAAGGAACTTACTGCACATAAGGGAAATGTATTCATTTTTGCTCTTTTGTCTAGTCTAAGGTAGCTGTGTTATAATCTGTTCCCTGAGTGGAAGCAGCAATCCGTACACAGTATGGACTGAGAATTGGGCATGACTTCACACACTTCTGCTGGAAGGGTGCAGATTGCACACAAGCCAAAACTGTCTGAGAAGACAGGGCTGCTCAGTTGTCAGAAGATGACAAAGGGTAAAGAGGAAGTTCATGCAAGTTAGGAAAACAGAAGTGAACTGGAGTGGTGGACGATGAGACTCTGTAAGAACCAAGTGGCTTCCGTTTGCTCTTTCAGCGCTTGATGCTACACATGCAGTCTTCTGGTATAGTGCTGCACCCTTATGAAGTCTTCTGGTATGATGAGGAATAGATAGGTATCACATAATCTATCTTCTGTTTCACTGACAGATTAGTAAGTGAATTCAGAACCCACTGTGCTTGAAAAAGAAGTGATCTAGAGCAATTGTTGCTAATTCATATATGTTAAACTTGAGAGCATAAGCCTGTGAGCCCAGTGCTCTGGCAGCTGAGGCAGGAGGCTTTCAAGTTTACAGCCAGGGGTAACCTTGTAACCTCTGGGCTACAAGGCTCCACCAGCCTCCAGCACCACAGTCCCCGCCCCTTATTCATTCATTCATTCATTCATTCATTCATTTATTTATTTAGAAAAATCAAGCCCCTTACAAGTACCCTACCCTTTCAGTGTTGCGGGAGGCATTTCAGAATAAATGGGTTGCTGTGTCCTAAGATGTGTTCTGGAGTGTAGCTTCTCTGGTCAGGAGGAGAAAGGTGAATGAGTTGTGCAGCGGGCTGCATTGCTGCATTACATCACAGCTGGTGAGTTGTCCAGTGGTGCATTGCTGTGTTTACGTCACAGGTGGATGCGTTTCTCCACCATCTCTTGGAAGATGCTGCTGGCCTCATTCTAGATACAGGGCAGGGCATCAAAAGTGCATGTGCCAGGAGTGGTTGTTTGCCTAGGAAGAAAGACATTTTATTTCTACATGAGGCTGTTCTGGTGACAGAATTATTTTACACTTGGACAGAAGCAAGATATAGCAGCACTTAACACAAGCCTGCATTTGAAGAGCCAAATTTTAAGGCCCTTGCTAAATCTTTGCTGTTCCTCTGGGATGAGTCTAGCTCAAATAAGTTCACAGGGTTACCCACTGAAAGATAGACATTTGGTGTGGGAAAGGAGCCGTCCTGAACACAAATAGCACAAATTATAGCAGAAAACCCACAGATGGCAGTCTAAAGCTGTGTCATAGGCGCAGCTTAACGTGGTTACGATCATCCCAGAGGGAAAGCCCAGCTCACTGCTCTCTGTATGTGTGGCAAGGCTGACGGTGCCTTCCTGGGAATGTGCCAAGGGTAAATTTTATGTTCTAAATGTGGATTTACAAAAATTTGGCCCATGTGTGTACCTTATTATAAAAGGATGCTCCTGGCTGTCTATTTATAGGGACAGAGAACTGAGACTCAGATCTACTTTTCTTTTCAGGGATTGGCACATCTCCATATTCACCATGTAATTCACCGAGATATCAAGGGCCAGAATGTGCTGCTGACTGAGAATGCAGAGGTGAAACTCGGTACGTGGCCGGTGTGTGCATGGCCTGATGAACCGTCCTGGTACTGGTGGGCAGCTTGCCGTGCCCCTTTAACATGTAGCTAAGAGTTCATCCTGTTAACGTTTGCTTTTTCTTCTCCCCTGAATGATAAGAGGACTGGCTTATTGCTTAGCTAGCCGCAACCTCCTCTGTCCCATGCTTCTGTAGTCTATTCTGTCCAGATACAGCAGCTAAACGGAGTTTAAAAGGTTTTGTTTTAGCTTGGGGTTGGGGGACTGATGAGGCCCAAACTCAGGAATTCATGACTGAGGTATATTTTTTGCCCTACACTAACTTAAAATTCAGACTTTCTTATGTAAACACTAACCTTAGTGGTGCCTAACATAGTGTACTACTAGGACATTGGAGGCTGAAGGAAAAAAATTTTGAGTTTGAAGCCAGCCTGGGGTATGAAGTTCAGGGGGGTGGGGTAGGAGGAGGAGGAGGAGGAAGAGAAGGAAGAGGAGGAGGAGGAAGAAGAGGGGGAAGAGTAAGAGAGAGAGGGAGGAGTAGGGAGAGAGAGATAGGCACACAGGGACAGAGACAGGCATACAGAGAGACAGAGACAGAGAGACAGACACCCCCCAATGACTCTCTTCTATTTCAAGAAGATTCAGACTTCTTGCTTTGCTTTATAAGAAGTGTGGGATCTGATGGCTGCAACTCTCCTGCTCCATCATCTGAACTCTTCACTTCTAGCCTATGTTACAATATGGGAATTATATGAAGTTATTTTTTAGTAATAGAATAAAGAATAAAGTCATAAAAAGTAAGCCGGGCGTTTTCAGGTACTTGCTGACATAATGTTGTTTTCTGTTACTTCTTTGCATATCCTGTTCTCCATTGGGAGTTCATGTCCTCATTTTCCTTTGGCCCTCTGATCTGCCTTGGACCCCTGCCTTCCCTCCTATAGTGCTCTCGATAATTTATAAAATTTATAATTGATATTATATGGCATTTCTCAAATAGAAGAGAATAGTCCCTTTTACCAGAATATTCTGGGAGCACAGCGGCCAGGATTGCTTTAGTCCCTGGTGTATTTTCATATGGTGCTTGGACATTCTTCAGTGAATGCCGTCATGGGTGGCATTTCCTGCAGATGGCTTTCTAATGACTCCGACACATTCCCTGTCTCCCCAAGCTACACCTGAACTTGTCCCCATTTTACTTTTATGCTCTTACATTTTAAGCACAATCAGCACTAACTTTTATTAAAGATCACTGCTCTCTTCTGCAGTGCCTCTGCTACCTGGTTATCTGTAGATGCTCTGCCCACAAGGAAGTCTCCTCAGGGTAACCTGGGACACTCACGCTGTCCTGGCTCTGGCATTTCCATGCCTTGACCTTGTGCCATGAGACTGATACCCCCAGTCTTTTCTGGCCATGGTACTGGAAAGCTTAGTTAGGTTTTTTGTCCTGACTTGGTTGTCTGTGTGCTGAGGAACAATCAACAAGTAAGCCAACTGTTTCCTGAGCTTGTTCTGGACGTAGGTGGAAAGCGTGAACCCTGCCAACTGTCTAGCAGTTTGTAGACCCATATGTGTGAGCTGTGTACCCTCCTGATGGGCTCATGGCAGCCTGTGGGCTGTGATGATAGTGGCATGTGCTGATGGGCAAAGATCCAGGTGTGCTTTCTGCTGACCCTGCCTCCCTCCAGTCATGACTTTCTTCTAGCTAACCATCATCATTAAATTCATGGAAAGTGGAAGTTGTTCTGAAAGGGCAATCACATCCCAGCTGTTCTGGAGAATGTTTATTGTGGGTGTATTTGTTTTGGGGTGTGTGTGCGCGAGCATGCATGTGTCCAGAACACATAATGGAAGTCAGAGAACATCTGTGAAGTCTGATCTTTGCACCCGCCTTCATGTACGCTCCAGGGACTGACCTCAAGCCCTCATGCCGTACAGTGGGTTCCTCTTAAGTTCCTCATCTACTGAGCCATCTCACTGCCCAATCTGCATTTGTGAGTCTCTTTATTTAGTACAGTGCTGTGTGTGAGCGTCTAGCCCTGCTGTAGGCCCTCTGCCTGCCCCTAGGCAGTCCAGGCTGGCCTCCTAGCACTTCTGGACTGCCCCAGGCTCTTGTGCTTCAGCTTTGAGGTTGCTGCTCTGAGGGGCAGGGCAGTCCTTCCCAGTACTGCCTCCCAGACTGGCTTGCAGCTGACAGAGCCACGCTGCTGTGTTTATGGTGGCAGCTCCTCGTAGACTTTCTTTTTCTTCTTTGTTAATTGTGCTCCACTTTTTCTTGCTCTTTGTTCTGTAGTTGATTTTGGTGTAAGCGCTCAGTTGGACAGGACGGTTGGACGGAGAAACACGTTCATAGGCACACCCTACTGGATGGCTCCGGAGGTCATCGCCTGCGACGAGAACCCAGACGCCACTTATGACTACAGAGTAAGAGGCCCCAGCCCTTATGGCCATCACTGGGCATTTTTGTGTAAAGAATTTTATGATTTCTCGTAGACAAATAAATTGAAGTGGTTATACAGTGACCTCTAGGGACTTGAAACCATAGTGCACCTTTTTATCCAGGAATAAAACCCATATTTAATTTATCTGAATCAGCTTGACTGTGCTGTTTTATTTGTCAGTAAACCCAAAACTTTTGCTTTAGTGGTTGTTGTACCTGTTAGTGGTGTTAAAATTGAGTTCATACTTTAACTGTTCCCTGTATATTTCAGTATTTGTTGGATATTTCAGTATCCAATTAATGAGGATTAATTTAAACCATTGCTACATGGGGATTTTTTTCTAATTTGAATTATTTAAATATGTATTGCAGACTCTGATTTTTCTACTCCTTAATACATACATAAAAATTGAAGAACTTTTCAACATTATCAAAATCATATCATGCTTAAGTAAATAAAAACAATCCCTAGGCCTGGAAAGGTAATAACTTCCTAGCAAGATTTGTTTTTGTTTTTTTACCTGAAGGATGCTTTTATTTCATTTGTATGACTGTGTAGAAATAAAACTAGGCATCTGGAACATTCCCTTTTGTTTTTGCAGAGTGACCTCTGGTCTTGTGGCATCACGGCCATCGAGATGGCAGAAGGGGCTCCTCGTGAGTATCGTCCTTCCTTTTGAGCTCATTTGTTCTGTATAAACTGATTACCTGTAAGAACCCAAGGACACTGGGCAGAAGCAGGCATGGTTGAGTGAGTGGATGAAAGACCCATCATCAAGGGTGGCTGCAGATGTACAGGGAACTCTTGGTGACCAGCATTCCTTTCGGAGCTCTCTAGATCTCTAGCATATTCACATGGAGCATCTGAAATTAATACGAGCTATTTTTTCTTTGCATTTAAAGAATATTGATTGAAATGGGTCCCTCATCTTTTATTTCTTATTTTGAATTTACAAATTTAGAAATTGCCTTTTATTTATGGAATTTTCTTTGAAGATTTGACTTGGATTTACTTTGGATTAATTCAGTAAGTTGATCAATCATAAAATTGATCTTTGATTAGGGTTGTGATAGAAATGTAGAAGAATAGTAAGGAAAGCAAACAGGCTCAGCATTTCTCCTGGCCTGTCCGCGAGAGCTGTGAATGAATGTGTGCTGAATGAGCGGACCGATGCCGACAGTTAAGAATCAGTTACCGTGCAGAAGTGGGTGTCCACCGAGGAGAGTACTGTGCCCATGCGTTTCCTTACATAGTATTGAGACAGTGGCATATTGCTGGGTCATTTGTATCAGTTTCCTTTCACACAGGGATACTGGTGTCTGCTAGTCTAGTCCCCATTCCCAGCTGCCTTACAAGTGTCCCCTGAGCTTGTGCCTCATCTGCTGTGACATGCCAGTGTGTATGTCTGCTGAACTCCCCTTTCTTGGAGTGAGTTATGTAAACAGACAGTAAGTGCACTGAGGTCAGCACCTCCATTTACACTCAGCTTTCCTCTTTGCTCCTGATAGGAGCTGGAGTAACAGACAGCAATGCATGGGTCCTCTGAATGTGAGCAGTGTGTTTAGGCATTGAATCTGGCTGAGGCTCTGAATGTGTGTGCTGCATTTGAGCGCTGGTTCCGTTTGAAACCATGCACTGTATTTAGGCATTGCTACCGTTCAAACACTAAAGACCTTTACAAAGCTGTTCTGATCTTTAGACCAGCCTTATAGAAACAGCAATTTTCATTATAATCGTAAAGGTGATTTAAAAACTTAATTTTTTTCTTTTAAATTTGAATTAATATATATCTTTGATTTATGAAAACTTTCCAGTATTCATTCGAAGTTGTAT
This sequence comes from Arvicanthis niloticus, assembly GCF_011762505.2. Taxonomy (NCBI): domain Eukaryota; kingdom Metazoa; phylum Chordata; class Mammalia; order Rodentia; family Muridae; genus Arvicanthis; species Arvicanthis niloticus. Next base: position 27,962,393 of record NC_047674.1, on the reverse strand, counting down.
ATTTTTGATCTTCTTATATTTTACTATTTTTAAATTACAATTTTAAATTTTAAATTGTAAATTCAAGGTAAGGTAAATTTCTACAGTTTGTAACTAGATTTCTCAGCTGCTTGACATTCATGGCAATTATTTGTGAATGAAGTTACTTGTATATGAACTCCAGAGGTCAAGAGAGAGTAAATGTGTGCCTTACTGACAGAGCCGTCTTCTTTCCCAGCTCTCTGTGACATGCATCCAATGAGAGCGCTGTTTCTCATCCCCAGAAACCCTCCTCCCAGGCTGAAGTCAAAAAAATGGTAAGCCATGTATGGATTTTCTGCCCTCCCCACCTCCCCCTTCCTTCCCTTCCCCTCTCCTCCTCCCTTCCCCCTCCCTTCCCCCTCCCCCTTTTCGATCCCTTTCTTTCCTTCTCTCCTTACCCCTATAGTTTCACTTTGTTCAGGAATACAATTCTGGCCACCCAAACTACAGTACTACAAAGCTAGCAAGCACCCTTAAACAGTTCATTGATTTCTTTATGTTGTTGTTCTTGATACATCGTATTTGATTAGACACTAATAACAAGCAGCTTCTGAAAGCCCCATTATATGAAGAAAAGGTTATGCTTTAATGTTTAAGGTTTATACATCTTTTAAGTGTAATATGTTGCAGAACATTTTCCTACTAAAATGGCAAAAATGTGTTGAAAGTCCTCGATAATAGATTTTAACATTGATGAAGAAGGGTGTCTGGGGCCATGGTGCATGTTTACAGGCCCCATGACTTATAATTATGACTATAGTAGGAGAACCATTTGAACCTAGGAGTTTAAAGCATTCTGGGTAATAGAGCAAGATCCTTTCTGGGGTAGGATGGGTTGCAGATATGGTAATGATGCTTTTAAAAATGTACCAACCAGTGGTAGGGCAATATATGAGACTGCATGCACTGGGCTGGGAATGAGAAAAGGACAAAGCTCTAAAAGTATCTGTGGCACAAATGAGGATGGCAAGAGTCCCTCATCCCCACCATGCACACACAAAGTAAAACCTGCCATTTCTGCCTTTGTTCATGAAACTCCGGGACCTAATGAATCGAGCTCGTGTAAGGCTGGCTGAAGCGTCAGTAGAGGTCCTGCATTTGCCCACTGAGGCAGGCCCCTTGCTCATCTGTGCGCCTCCCCTTTCTCTGTTCCATGATGTAGTGGTTAATGAGTACCATTGGACTTAAGCTGTTTCTTTAAACCTGACTGCTTTTATAGCTGTGTGTGGTACATTATTAGTGTGCACTGCAGGTGTCACCACAGTGACACGCCTGACTGGTGCAGTGCACTGTTAGTGAGCACTGCAGGTGTGGTCACAGAAATGGTTCTCAGCTCATCACTGGTATTTTTGAGCTTTACTTTTCTGATAGACGTTTGAGAGTATGTTTCACTTCCTCTCACAGGTCAAAGAAATTTTTCAGCTTTATAGAAGGCTGCCTGGTGAAGAATTACATGCAGCGGCCCTCTACAGAGCAGCTTTTAAAACACCCTTTCATAAGAGATCAGCCCAATGAAAGGCAGGTTCGAATCCAGCTTAAGGATCACATAGACCGGACCAGAAAGAAGAGAGGCGAGAAAGGTATGAAGGCTCCTTATATTCACTTTTCTGACAAAACAGTAAGAGAGCATAGTCCAGTGTTAGAAGCACCAGGTTTCATTCTGACATTTTAAGTATAGGCTGCTGTTGTTGAGCCCCACACCCTTCCCACCATCCTTCTTTCTCTCTGTGCTCTTCCACCCTGTCATCCTCTTTCCTCTTCCTGTCACATGGTCCTGAGCCTTCCTGCACACTTACACAAGAGCAAGACCACTGTAAGCTAATGCTCCTCATCAGCCGCCTCCCCTCTCGTGGTCCCTGTCTGGTTTTATGTCATAGACCCGTATACTGATGCACACGGATAAACAGCGTGAAATACACCTCACAGACATGTAGTACTTGCCTTTCTGAGTATGGGTCTCAGCGCTTGTTTTAATATTTGCCAGATCCATTCATTTCCCTGAAGGTTGATTTGGCTGCACAGAACCTTCTGTTTCCTTATGTTTTGGATTACTTTTTTAAGCACAGGAAGATTTTTCCATGTAGTGTTGTTTTTAAGTGACATGTTTTCATTGTAGGCTCTACATCAGGTTTATTCCTGGACACTTGTTTCTTTCTCAGTGAGTTTGTGATTGTCATGTAGGAAAGCTACTGTGTTTTTTTAAATGTTAATTGTATATCCTGCAGGGTCTTTAAGTGTCTGAGATTAGCAGTACTTTGAGTTCTTCCTTATTTTTATATCTTTTGCATCTTACTGTTTAGTTGGGTGGAACTTGGAACTCTGTATCAGAGAAATGTCTAGTTCGGGTTTTAGAGAACATGTTCACAACCCCCAGTGTTTGTTTACTATTTAGAAGTTTTAGGTTTTGTGTTCCAAATTTCTTCAGGACTTTTTTTTTTTTTCTAAAGTGGGGCCTCACTATAGCATAAGCTGCAGATTCACAGTGATTCTTCCATCTTAGCCTCCCCTGTGCTGGAATGGGTGTGTGCCAGGAGTCAGGATTTTTCTCATTCTGAGCTCTGTCCTGAAGTTTGTTTATGTCATGTATTGCATGTTTTGTTTCCACAGTTCTGCATCCCTGAGATAAGACAATTTTGGTTGTCTTAATATATTCTTGAATACAGTGTTCAAATATTTTGTTGAGAATTTTTCACCCAATGTTCTTTAGAGAAATTGACCTGTAATGCTCCTTTCTTATTCGGTCTTCATTGGGTTTTGCTTATAGGTCATCTTGGCTTTATAGGATGAGTCTGGTAGTGTCTCCTTCTTTTACATGGAGTGGTGAGAGTTGATGTCAGATCTTCCTTAGGGATTCGGAAACAGCCTGGCCTGCGTCTGTCCTGCCTTGGACTTCTTGAGCACTGATCCAGTCTCAGTGCTTGCTAAGGACCCATTGAAATGCTTATATATCTTACAGATGTAATTGTGGTAAACTGTAGACATTTAGAAGTTTATTCATTTCTTTGTTTTCCAATCTTTGGAAAATAAAGCATTTTCTTGTCATCTTTTGGGTTTCATTGGCTCTATGGTAACAATTTGCTTTTCATCTTTATTTTATCAGTTTGACTTTTCTCTCTGTTTTTTGTCAGTTTAACCCAGAGTTTGTCAGTCTTGTTGATCTTTTCAGAGACTTGGATGTGGCAACTACTTCTGTGTTCTGCTCTCTCCGTGTCCATTTCAGCACTTTCTATGCTGCTCTTCATTTCTTGTCATGTGCTGAGTTTGCTTTAGCTTCTTCATTTCTCTAGATCATTATTTGAGATCTCTGAATTTTTAACACATCTGTAATCTTCATCATCTATGTATTGATCATCTGTTTATATTTGTCAGAGTGATACTATTTGTGTGTGTGAATATGCTCATGCTGTTGAATTATTTTTCTTGTGTGCACTTTCTCACAGAAAATCCCACTTACTAGATTTTATCAGTGGTGAAAGACCAGCTCTTCTGTAGGGAGTATAGCCAGCTCAGAATTCCCTACCTTTGATGGGGAAGTCAGGGATTCTTCTCATGTTGTTTTCTCAAAGAGCATCTTGTTTTTGTTCATTCTGTTCTGGAAATGCCTGCCTGCACAGGAGCCTGTGAGGATCTGAGCGCTGCCATTTCTTTCGGCCTTATCTTTCAGATGAGACGGAGTATGAGTACAGCGGGAGTGAGGAGGAAGAGGAGGAAGTGCCTGAGCAGGAGGGAGAGCCAAGGTATGGATGCCAGCCAGACCAGGCTTCACTGATGCCTGCACTCCGTGAGGCTGGTATGGAGCAGTGAGCAGCACTGGTTTGCTTCCTGTCTGCCATTTTTCTCACCCCATGACAGATCTCTGTGAACAATTCCAAAACTCTTGCCTAGTTTTTAGTTTTGTTTTTAACCCATTTTTATGTTTGAGGGTGAGGAAATGATGCTTCTGACATTTATTGCTGCAGAAGGCACAAGTGGTACAAGTCTGTTGCTGGACAGAAGTCATTCCCACACAGAGAGAAGCAAGCAGCTCTGAGGCCAGCAGGCCTTCTGCTGAGAAACTTTCCCTATGTGCAAATGTGGTTGCCAGCCTCTGGCCTCCTTTCTTTGGGTGTCTTCTGCCTGGTTTTTCTCATGAAGCCAGGCAGAAGACTAAGAAGAGTGGGTTTACTTTTTACCTTAGTAATGGGTTGGCCTGCAACTGTTCGATTTCTGGACCTACCTTTGGTTGAATACCAAACAAAACCAAGATGAAGGTTGTGTTGAGACACATGGGAGCCACAAGCTGGGAGTAGAAGTTCAAAGAGGGTCACAGAGGTTTAAGGAGGTGTTTCTTTGCTATCCTGTGTGATACGGGCTTGGTGAACAGCCTCCAAAGTAGAAAAGTGATAGCTAAGTTTTCTGTGCAAAGCCCCCATTCACAAGGCTCCTGTGAGGCCTGCTGCTGTCTCTGATGTTACAAAATAGTGACAGGGAACAAAGCAGGCTTGGTGTAGGCCAGATGAAAATGGAGGGATGCTGCCACCAGTGGGCCAGTACCTCTGTGCAGTAATGCAAAACTAGAGGACCAAAGGGAAACCAGACATGAAAGAAGAGGAGGGTCCCAAGCAGGGATGCTTATCTACAAGGACTGCATTTTTAACATTACTGAATGGTAGAAGATGATGCGAGCAGTAGGCAGTAGTCTAGTCGTCTGGGTAGACATGTTGATTGAACTCCTGGGCCCAGTAAGTAGCCCCATGAAGGAAACTGGGTGTATGTCCTTGGGTCACTCCCTCTAAGGCCCAGGTGATGCATGGAGCCCTGACAGACCTGTCCCCTGCAGTTCCATCGTCAATGTGCCTGGAGAGTCAACTCTTCGACGTGACTTCCTGAGACTGCAGCAGGAGAACAAGGAGCGGTCTGAGGCTCTGCGGAGACAGCAGCTTCTGCAGGAGCAACAGCTCCGGGAACAGGAGGAGTATAAGAGGCAGCTGCTGGCTGAGAGGCAGAAGCGGATCGAACAGCAGAAAGAGCAGAGGAGGCGGCTGGAAGAGGTAGGAAAGAGTTCTGTGTTATTTTTTCTCTTCCTTACCTGCGTTCACATCAGACTCCCAGCTGGTCTGTTGAGGAAATAGGAGGTTTCAATAGTGAGGTAGTCGATCCTGCCCTGCTGCAGCAGCTCAGAGCACTTGTGCAGGGATTGTGTGGCTGTGCACTAGCCAGCCTTGCATTCCTGGAGCGTCTGCCTGACACATATGTGCATATCGTGAGGTGTAAGACTGCCCAAGACGTGTTTCCACTGTGCTTAAATTCACTTATTTAGACTTGATGTAATTTCTCTGCCATTCTTGACCCAGTTTTATATATATTTTTTTGAAACTTTAGACATTTTCACATGAAAAGCAATTGTTTTCTAAATGTTTTAGCTTTGGGGATGGATTTAAAGCAAAGCATTCAGCCCAATGAGATGGCTCTGTGGATTAAGATACCTGCACCCAGCACAGCAAGTTGAGTTTGATCCCAGGTCCTGGGTAATGTAGAGAAAGAATAAACTCTAGCAGGTTTTCTTCTGACCTTTCCACATGTCTATGCACATGCCCCCTTACACGTACACAATAAACATATTTTTTTTTTAAAGAAGAAAGATTCAGAAAGCAGAATAGTCAGTAAGGTTACTTGTATTTTATGGTAGGTAGAGTTTGAACCATTTTCATGACAGGCATTGATACTGTAAACACGTAATGTAATTATAGGTTATTTTTATTTTTGATTCACACATATACACTATTTCCCTATAATTCACTTGAGGATCAAAACTTTCAATTTTCTTTTCTTGACTGCCTTTTACTTTATACGCCACAACCCTGCAATTTCTCATTCATCATTTGGTTTGAACATCCTTTTTTTCTGCCTCTTAATTGTTTTTCCTAGTAGAAGAAACATCAATGATAAAACCCTGTTGTGACATTTCCAGTGGGATTTAGTGTAAATAACTAAACATGTTGCTTGTTGCCTAGGTCATGGGGCAGTCTGTGTTGGCAGTGGTGCCTTTGGCTATTCTGTGCATCCGTTCATGGCTTGGAAAGCCAGTGTGCCTCCCTAGGGAGATAACGTAAATAATATCAGTTAGAACTTTTAGGAGGAAAATCATTGACTGTTTGTATAACTTTTAAAAATGTACTTGTTGCAAAATCATTTGTAAAATATGTAAGATTATTCTCACTGTTCTAGTGATCAGAGCAGAAAACTGGAATGAGCTTGATACTGTTGGAGGCAAGACACAGGAGGCTCTGCCCATGTCTGCTGCTGTGTTCCTGGGATGAGCTCCACTGCCCAAGCAGGTGCAGAGCTTACCCTGTAGGGCTGCACCTTGTCTTAGGGACTGGATCGTCACGTTTGTTTGTAGCACACATCGTGAGGGAGGGTTTCAGGTTGCAGTAGTGAGACAGGCAGCTAGCGTCTGTTGGGTAGGCCATGAGGATGACAGGGTGTGGTGAGGCCTGAGAAGATGCTGGGTGAGTTAGAGATGTTTGCTTCACACCTTCTCACTGGTCTGCTAGTTATGTGTGATTACTGTCCTTAAGCACAGAGGAGTGGGAAAGATACTTAGGGGCTAAGAGCACTTGCTCTTGCAGAGGATCCCAGGTCCGGTTCTCAGCACCCACATGCAGCTCACAACCATTCTTGACTTCACGGGCAACAAGCACACATGGTTACATATAAATACCTGCAGGATAAACACTCACTTGCTAAAAGTAAAATAAAGCTAAAAGAGACAAAAAAGGCGGAAAGGAGAGGGAGGGTTGGATTTGATCAAAACTCAACAGTTAAACATCAACTCTTAGAAACAGAGCTAGGCACTGGAGTGGCAAGTGTGCTCACAAACAGATCCCCTTGGAATCCTGGGAGGCCTTAATTGGAAATTAAAGGGGAAACTTCTTTAATTCTTGAGGCTGGTTTTCCTTAAGTGGAGGTAGCTCTAGGCATTGTTTGCACCCCAGGTTCCAGAGCGGAGCGGTCATTTGGGAATCTTTGAGGTTAAGTGGTTTGTAGTCATTTCAATAAAAGGTTCAGTCAGGTGGTTTTGGAAGTAAGAATTCCTGTTATGAACAGTGTAGGGAATGATTCTCGGCCTCACAAGATGCCTGAGTGTTAAAAACTAAAATGTGGGCCACTGAGTCTGATAACCTGAGTTCAGTCCCTGGGACCCACATGACAGAAGGAGAAAGCAGACTCTTCCCGGTCGTCCTCTGACCTCATGAGTGCATTGTGGCAGCATGCTGCTCACATTGCACCCTGAGTAAATGTAATTAAAACAAGAACAACCCAAAGCCTAGATGGCTTTCTTTTAGTAGGCCAGCATAAGATGCTTAAACAATCAGGCGTAAGGGGAACCATGATACAGAAGCCCCCTTTTGGCACCTAAGACTTGGCTTGCTACAGCTAGGTATGTCCTCTTCTTCGTCACAGAGGTGCATCTTTCAGAAGTACTTATGTGTTGCTTTTGTGCTTTGTATGGACACACAGATGCGACTCTTGCCTCCTAGGGAATACTGAAAACTACTCTGAAGCCAGATTTGAATTGTAATGGCTAGGAACAGTTCACGTTACCCCAAATACCCCAATCTTGCATGAGAACTTCTATGAAGTTGTTGCAGTTGAACAGCTATAAGTGAAGATGCTTTTCATCAGGTCTGTGTGGGTTTATTTAGCAAAGCCAGGAAGTCCTGTTACACACCCAGGTGCTGATGACCTCTTAACCTGTAGGTTGGTGGAAGCTAGGAGTGTTCATACATTCCAAAAAGATTTACCTAGTAATCCTGGATATTAGGTCAAACACAGATGAGCAGTGAATGGTTATTGAAGAGACAAAAAACCAGGTGAGATAAATCCAGCTCTTAGCTACACTGTACTGATCAGCCAGCCTCACAGATCTTAAGCACATGTGATTGCTCTTGGCTGCTCAGTTCACATAGATGTGCTGGAATCTGTTCTCTGGTTTCACTGAGATTGAATTGTTTGCTTTCTGCCTTTCTTGAGGTCCCGGGAAGACACAGCGTGCTGAGCTCAGCAGGCTAGCCTTTTCACTAAAGCTCTTGGCTCCTTTCTCTGCTGCTTGTTCATCTTCCTGTTTGTAAGCTCTGCAATTGGAAACCCACTCTTCCCTGTCCTGTTCTCTCTGTGGCTCTATTAAAAACATAATTTCTACTCTCTGCTTTTCTGTTTGTGTTTAGCCCTGGAGTCTGAGCTGTGGCTTTGTGTCTGGGGGTTGCTTTCCTCCAGAGTGGCTCTGAGGCTGTGCCTAGCAGACTCCTGCTCTTTGCTTTCTCCAGGAGACACATAGATATTCCAGTTTAGAGATGCGGGTAGAAGTAAGTAGAGAAACTGAAATGTCATGAAGTAAGGTTAGCACTGATGTTCACCTTTAACAGCAGGCAAACGGCTTCTCAGGAAGAATTAATAAGCCATCATGTGTCTGTTGTCTTTGTGTGTTTAGGAGGGAAATTCTGAACTCCTTTGCCTCAGAAGATTTTCCAGAGGGTTTGCACACAGCCCATTCCTCGCTTGCCATTGCCTTAGCATTGACCTCGGGATCCCTGTTGACTTGGCGCTGCCTTCTCATGCCTCCAGCTTTAATGTTAGGCAGTGTTCCCAGGGACCCAGAGCACCAAGCCTGGGCCTTGTCTGTCCAGTGAGCAGGGCTTGTGTGTTTCTACTGTGCTCTTGTTTATAAGAACCTCTTGTAAGTTCTTAAATGTTCTTTTAATATGCAATCTTGTGCTTTTATTTTTAGTTAAATTTTGTCAAGTGTTAGTTTAGTTCATCAAACATTGGTATGGGCAAGAATTTTCTTTGCGGGGAAGAGGGGAAGTCCGGTAGGTTTTTTTTCCCCCCCTCTAAGTTGATTAGAACTGTAACTTCAGCAAGCACAAGGTTGGTTATATGTGTGCAGCAGCATGCCTTCAGGTCTCTTGAAGCCGCTGACTAGAGTGTGTTGGGAGAGTCTGGCAAGCACAGTGTGGCATGTTTGAATGGGCCTTGGTCGCTGAATTAGTATGACAGACAGATTGAGGGAAGATTTTTGACTTTGAATACTAAACTGGTACTAAGGGGCTTGGGCAGGGGAGCACAGCTAGAAAGTACACATGCTTGAGAGCACTCCAGTCATCAGAAACTGGGGTCTAAAGACTGGGGAATCACTCCTGTACTATTGTGCAGCTTTCCAAGTTGTTTGATTTTTATTAAATGTATATATGTTAAGAAAATAATAACATCAACTTAACAGTCACAGACATAAGGTTAATCTAGTATAGATTGTATAGGTATGCATGGCAGATTCAATAAGATACATTTGAAAAGTCGATTTTTTTCTTATACTGTTACAATCTTTCTGAATACGAGGAGATCTGGTGGCTCACTAAATGTATTTGGTTGTTTCTTGGTCAGAATCTTACATTCCAGGTCTTGTGAGGTGGTGGAGGTTTGTGGTGTAGGAGTGTCTCTGGTTGCCACCTCTGTGCTGCTGCGGCACCTAGCATACTCCCCCTCCTCTCCTGCTGACTGCTGTCTGCAGTGCGCTGGACACTGGTTTCTTTATGAGTATACAGTTGCTTTCTCCCCAGCTGCTGCCGAGACCCCTCTGCTCCACTAACCCTATCTGAGGGCTGAATCTGCCATCTTTTACTTGCCTACATTCTAGCAGGTTTTTATTCTGTGCATTCTTTATGCCGTGAACATTAAAGCCTGATGTGGAGGGTGAGCAAGAAGGAAACGATCTTGTTCTTTGCCTTGCTTCCTGGGCTTGTCCATTCATTGTCCAGCCAAAACTTGCTTAATGGGCTCCTCTCAGAAACTTTTCCATGTACTCTGTTATCTTGTGGGTTTTTCTGTTCACCTTCATCTGCACGTACCCATGGTACTTGTTAATAAATGTTTCTCAAGTGGCTGAATCAGCCATTGTAGCCCAGTGTGTGTCTCTTAAAAGAAAAGGGGCTGCTGATATTGTACCCATTTGCAAATGGATCCTTAGCTGTGCATCTCAGACATATTGTGGTCTCTTCAAAGACCTGATGCCCTGAGAGATAGAGGATGTGCTTTTAAAGTATGATACAACACCCACATCCGGCTGTTACTTACACCTGTATTGCATATGCAAAGGTTAGACTGCGTTCCATCTCAGTGGATGGACACTTCAGTCTGTTACTCGGAGTGTGAGACGCTGAATGTGGCCACAGCAGTTTCCTCTAGGATGCCCTGCCTTATGTGAGGGTCAGACTGGATAAAGGCCGACACAGACAGAGGGATCTCAGCAGCAGCTGAGCATTGCCTGGCACCTGTGAGGTTTTAGAGTCAGTCCTCAGCAACACACCCACAAAAGGTCATGTGTGCTCTCAGGAAGGTGATTTGCACACGGAAGGGGAAAGGGAACAAAATATAACCATACTTTCAAAGAACTTAAATTCCTACAAAGTTTCACTTGAAAATAAGAAGAAAATGCATTTTGCAAGCTTTCAGTTGATAATCGAGTTTTATTTATTTTATTTTCTGTGTAAGAGTGTTTCACCTGCATGTGTCTATGAACCATATGCATGCAGTGCCCACAGTGGCCAAAAGAGGGCAACAGATACACTGGGATTGGAGTTACAGAGGGTTGTGAGCAACCACATGGATGCTGGGAATGGAACCTGAGTCCTTTGGAAGAGCAGCTTCCAAGCCATCTCTCCAGCCCCTGAGGTTGGCTTTTTCTTTGTTTGCACATTTTAATGTAGCCTTTCTATGGTTTAAAGACATATGTTTGTCTTCTTTCTAATAATATATTTTGAATTTATTAATCTTAATTATTTAAAATAATTGAATGAAAGATCATGTTGACTTTGAATCATGATGACAATTAAAAAAATTCTTCATAAAGAAATCTCATAGAAACGGCCATGAAAAAATTCACATGCAACAGAGAGAGACCTAATGTGGAAATTAGGTAGTTCATGGGAGACACTAGTGGGCAGGGATGAGAGCAAGGTTTGTTGGAGGAGGAGTATGCATGGATAGACAGACAAACAGAGAGATACACATGCTGTGTGTGTGTGTGCGTGCGTGTGTGTGTGCGCGCGCGCTCACAGTGTTCATCAAGGATACTGTTCTCCTCAAGAGCAGATGTGTTCTGTGTGGGAAGAGGAAGAAGAGGCTCAGCATCAGGCATAACTGAGCATGGAGAGACCTCAGGAGACACATTCAGTAGATGTGCTAGTCAGTGTGGCTGCTAGCGTGTTCTCTTCAGTAGGTCACACACTGCTGCAGCCATATGCATTACAAGTGCCTTCTCTTTCCCACACTCTCTCCCCAGATTTTGTAGGATGTTGGGGGATTCCCAGAATATATTTCCAGAGACCCCTGACCAGTGCAAAGAGCATGCAGCTGTAAGAAGAGGTCAGGCTGTGATTGTTACTGTCTGCACCACTCACAGGGGGGGTTTTCATGTCCTGAGAGGAAGTGCTCAGTGAAGACCACAGACCCTGAGGAGTGTCTTCACCGTGGAAGAGTTTGAGATGAACCAGGGACTCAGTGACAGTGCTTGCCTTGCACATACAAGGCCCCAGGCGTGTTCCTCAACAGCAGAACAAGGAGGATTTGGAAAGAAATGAGACAAAATAAGGACAGGGAAGAAAACCATCTCTCTCTCTCTCTCTCTCTCTCTCTCTCTCTCTCTCTCTCTCACACACACACACACACACACACACATTTAACAAAAATATTCATAGAAGGGGAGGTATATTCATGAAAGTATATTCAAAAAATAAGAGAATTATACTAGGACCACCAACTAGCTTTAAAGGTTAAAAGGTTAAGTGTTTAAAGCTCGGGACAGTGACATTCACACCTTCCTTTGTTGGTAGCTTTGAGGTATTTCTATCAGTGATGGTGGCGCTTGCTTTCTTCTGGTGATTTTGATTTCTTTTTGTTGTTTTCTCGTGCATGCTTCTCATTTTTCAGATATTTATCTTCCTTTGTCCTTTCTTCTACCCTTTATTCATCTATTTTTTTGTTGTTGTTGTTCTGATTTAAGGGTTCTAGATAGTGATGCCCATAAATGACAGATTTGCTGACCTCTGAGTGCTGCAGTGGGTATTGAGGATGCTTGCTTTCAAAGGATTCACAGAAACATTACACCTTTGGCCAGTAGTTATGGGGAAGCTGTTAGTGCAGGGTGATGTAGAAGTAATTGACCAGTACAGGTGGGGTCCAGAACTCACCACATTGACAACTGCTTATCACTGTCAGCAAATCTCATGAGAGCTGCAGTTACAGGTTCCTGGTAACTACACAGTTCTACTTCTACAGCAACAAAGAAGAGAGCGTGAAGCCAGGAGGCAGCAGGAGCGTGAACAGCGGCGGCGAGAACAGGAGGAGAAGAGGCGTCTCGAGGAACTGGAAAGGCGGCGTAAAGAAGAGGAAGAGAGGAGACGGGCAGAAGAAGAGAAGAGGAGAGTGGAGAGGGAGCAGGTGAGCTTACAAGAATGTCAAACCAAGTGTTTGTGGCCTCTAACCCTGGAGCTGGGGCCTGGGAGCCAAACGCACACGCATGTGTGCATACACACTCAGAGAGTTATGTGTCTAAACATACTGGAAACTCCAATGACCCTGTGAAATAGCCAGAGTCTTGGAAAGGCTGACATATGATAGATGTCTGAATATACATTCACAGGCTTGGCTTTGAGCTACAAATATCTGGGTAATGTTAACTTTCAGACAGGGAAATTAAAAGCCAAGTTTAAGGGAACTATTAATAAATGCTTGGAGTATCTATTGGCTGAGTGAGTACTGTAGTCCAAGTTGGGCAGGTATATTTGTATCATTGAAGATTTTTTGTATGGTTTACAGTACAAAAACTGTTTTTTGTATACTTGTACTTCTATTATTGCCTTGTGGAGCTTATTAGTGAATTTCTTAAATTATTTATGCAAAGAGGAAATAACTTTTATTAGTTTATATGGCTTTCCTATCTTTGAATTGATCAATCTGTGCTTTGAGCTTTGAACAAAGAAGAAAGTCAGTGAATGGAAGCCATTTTGAATGTGCTTGGAGTTCATACTTAAAGTACTAACACCATGATTTTATCTTCCAGACTCAGTGATCCAGCTACTGGCCTTGGTCTTTGTGTGTCTAAGCCTGGGTCTGCACATGCACCCATGTTCCTAGACTCTCGTGCTGTAGCCTACCTATTACAGTCTTCTTCTTGGCTCTAACAGTAGGGCTTATTTGTTTATGTAGTTGATTATTAATGTTTTTATCATGCTTACACCTGGCGTGCTACAAATCTGTGAAAATGCTACCTGCTACTTGTCAAGAAGCCACTCAGTCACGTTCCTATATTTGATTGTGGCAAGAAACAATTTTCGTGGTTAAGATTTTGTGACTAAGGCTGGAGAGATGGCTCAGCAGTTAAGAGCACTGGCTGCTCTTCCAGAGGACTGTGGTTCAGTTCCCAACACCCACCTGGCATCTTACAACCTTCTATAACTTCAGTTCCAGGGACCCAGTGCCCATTTTTTGGCCTTTTCCTGCAATGCATACACATAGTATATAAACATACATGCAAGCAAAACACTCATAAATATAAAATACAAGTAAATCTTAAGAACCGTGAAAAAAGTGTTGTGAATAGCAAGTACCCTGCACTTTAAGGATTTCTTAAAATTGGTTGTTTTATTCTGCTTTCTTTTTCTTCTTTGTAAATATTTCTTTGTTAACTTTGCTGTGGTGCATGGTGCATTCCCACGAAATGTGTATATACTGTATTCTCTATGCACATTGTATGTCAGGATCTTAGTGGTTTGCATGTGGTTTTCCCCAGTTTGTTTTGCATTTTGAAATCAGAAAACAAATGTTTATAGTAACTTGATCTTTCAAGTTATGATTTAATTCTGTTATGTTAAAAAAAGAAGTGATTTGGAACTCAGATTCCTTTTCTCAGACAGCTAAGGCCACATTTCTATCCCAAAGCCACTTGGTCCCTTAACATGCTCTTGGCATGTCAGGTGTAAGCTAAAGGGACCTGGCTTTGGGTGTTCAATGTGGTTTACAAGATGTGTTGTTCTGTGTGTTTGCAGGCCATTGTTTCTCTGTTGTCTGGCATTCTTCTAACTCAAGCATCTGGTCAGGTGTATCTTTGGCTGTTTTTATTTTAGGGCATGTGCCATGAAATGGGGTGATCGGGAGAGGTGCTCACTATAGACACAGAACCCACCTCTGTGGGACAGTTCTCCCACATGGCCTTCCATTGCCCCCTTGTAGGACAAGTAGGTCCTCTTGCTTAATGTGGGGCTGGTAGTGGCTGTTGGTGTTGAAAAAGAAGCTTCTCACACAATGATTTTGCTCTTGGGAGTTATTTCATATCTAGCTCATGTTCCATTTCTCAAATGAAGAAACAGGTAATAGACAGTTGAATGTATGCAGCAGGTCTTGTGCCTGAATGTGTGCAGCAGGTCCTGCGGCTAAATGTGTGCAGCAGGTGTTGCAGCTTGTCTCTGATGGACCTGGGTTAGGGTTTCCTAATGCCTGTGTACTAATAAGATATGTTTAACTTCAGGGTTGCATGTTCTCACCTCTCACTCACCCATCCCCAGTACTGGAGCTTGAACTAAGGGCTTTAAGCGTGTCAAGGCGTCAGGTTACCTCTGCTGTGCTCTGTAGAAGATTACCTGTTTTCACTGTGACTCATGGTCATTTTCTCCCGCTATCATGTCATCAGTCTGCCTGTGCTCACTACACAGACACACAAGCTCATCCGCATGGATGTGGTTAGTTAGCCTGTAGAGAAGTGCCCACAGCCCATAACTCCTGACCACATCTTCCGACTGTAGTCATTCCAGGAGCCTTTGGAATCAGTAGCAAGAGCACAAATCCTGTTTGATTGGTTTGGGATTTTTGGTTTTTTATTGTTAATCTTAAACAGATTTGGGTTTTAGTTTTTAAAAATTGCCATTTCGTGCTTACTTAAAATGATGCTTCCAGTTTCTGTGTCGTCTGTCGTCCTTAAGAGGAAGCTAGCCCCCTTTGAAGTTCTGTATTGGCTATGATGGTAGTGTGATAGCAGTGCTTGAGCACCACCATGTGCATCATGGCCATGAGTTGGACTTCTTGCAGCTTATTGCCCAGCTTGCAGCCACTGCAAACATCTTCAGCAGCAGATCGTCTTCACAGCACGCGTTCAGTCCTTGGTGAGCTTGCTGTCAAGCTTACTTCTGGAGCTGTGTGCTTGGTTACCCACATGGGTGACACAGACACTTCCCTTCTGGATGTATTGACTGCTGGGTAATTTCTGTGTGACAGGAGTACATCAGGCGGCAGCTAGAGGAGGAGCAGCGGCACCTGGAGATCCTGCAGCAGCAGCTGCTCCAGGAGCAGGCCATGTTACTGGTAACGCCCCGCCTCTGTCCCTTCCTAAGTTGGTCAGATGTAGTGACTATCAGACCTGTTTGGTCTTGCTATGGCAGCCAGATTCTAGTGAAGGTGTCCTCTGGTCATGCTGCCAAGCACAGTGTTACCAGCCCTTAGTTTATTTCCCAGTAGTAAGCTAACTCTGTTTGGTTGATGCCTGTCAACTCGTAAACAGAACTTGGCATTCAGTGAATGTGAGGATGCTGGAGGTGTCAGGCCCACAGTGCATGCTGCAGGAGTTTTGCTGAGTGTGTGTATATATATACCACTGTATCTGATGTTTAATTGAATTCCTTTACTCCATAATGATGTTACAGTTAGCAAATGCTGTCACATTTTACACAGGTAACATGCTATTTAAAATCCCAGCCATTTTGTCTTGCTCTTAAACAAGGGGGTGGAGGGTGGGGAAGTGCTGTTTTAAAAAAACAAAAGTCAAGAAGGGATCCAGAGAGGAGGTGAGCTCCCCACGGTCCCCAGATTCAGTGTCACCTCTCCCTCTCCAAGGAGTGCCGATGGCGGGAGATGGAGGAGCACCGGCAGGCAGAGAGGCTCCAGAGGCAGTTGCAACAAGAACAAGCATATCTCCTGTCTCTACAGCATGACCACAGGAGGCCGCATGCACAGCAGCCGCCGCCGCCCCCGCAGCAGCAGGACAGGAGCAAACCAAGCTATCATGCTCCAGAGCCCAAGCCTCACTATGACCCTGCTGACAGAGCTCGGGAGGTATCTGCTTTCCCTTATTGCTTACATGTTAGCCTGAGAAAGCGAGGCTTTCCCTAATGACTGTTGAGAGCTGTGCCGTGGATGCCAGAGTGGACCTCGGTGCTAGCCAGGAGCTCACCTTTGATTTCTACATGGATGCCTCGGTTCACAAATGCTAGAGAAATCAGAAGAAAACTACACAAAAAGAATGTCTGACACTGTGATTCTCTAGCGTGTGAATGAGAGAAATGTTAGTCTGGTCTGAGACTGGCATGAAGATGAAGTAGACTTTTAGCCTGCCTTCTTGATGGATCACTTGTTGCCTTTGGGTGACCAGAGCCTCACAGGAGGATGCAGCCAAATGTCCTCTATGGGCTAGACAGAAGGATGTGGGTGTATCCCAGAGCACTGTGCAGTCCTGGCCTGCAGATGGCTCCCTTCTACATCCCCCTGCGCAGGGAGGAGAGTCGGGGACAGATTCTGTTCTTTATAGAGTAATGAAACTCTGGCCACTGAGGATGTTCTAGAAGCTGCTTTGCTTAATTTTCAGAGTCATAGTTTTTAAAAGTCCTCCGTCAATTCTTCGCCCTGCTCAGCACCACCACTGTGCAGCCAGCTGCCTCTTAGAGTTGAATAGAACACATTGTCTTGCTCTTACAGCTCCTTCATCTCTCCTTTCCTACTAACATGGAGCCATGTCTTCTAATTCTCTGATGCAGGTGGAAGATAGATTTAGAAAGACTAACCACAGCTCCCCTGAGGCCCAGGCTAAGCAAACAGGCAGAGGACTGGAGCCGCCCGTGCCTTCCCGGTCAGAATCTTTTTCCAATGGCAACTCCGAGTCTGTGCACCCTGCCCTGCAGAGACCAGCGGAGCCACAGGTAGCAGCAGCAGCAGCAGCCTCGCTGTGCTGAAGACTTGCAGAGTGGCTTGCCCTGCCCTGTGTAGCTCATTGTCTCACTTAAAAGAGGCGAGATGGACAGCTGGAGTGAACAGGAGGGTGTGCATTCAGCTGTAGGGAGAGGAGGCTTGCGGGATTCTTGTATGTTTGTTTTCTTGTTGTTTAAGATTTTTATTGAATCGTTAGGACTATCTCCAGTCAACACGTTTATTTCCCCCTCATTAACTCAAATGTGAAGTCCCTCCTTCCTCTTAAGTACTTTATTTTATTAGGCTTTTAGAGTTGGTTATATAAGCAGAAGAAAAGCAGGAGGTTTTCTCCTGAAGATTTTAAAGATTTTATGTCTGTGGTCCCAGCCCCTGAAGGACCCTCAGAAGCTGAGAGTGGCCTTGTGGTTCCATGGGTGCTTCTACTTATTTAGCAGGATGTGTAGACTTTTCTGGGAAAAGATTGGTTTTTTTTCTTTTTAAAAAAACAGATTCTCAAACCTGTCAAGATTATGACCAATGTCAAGGTTATGACCAATGGGTTAAATATTGATTTCCTGTAGGAGATTAGGACAACGTTTATGACCTTTCCTTCTGTCTGTCCCATATTCTGTCTTGTCTGAGTGCTCAGAATAGAAGCAGCTGTGTTGTCTAGAAAGGACAGTAGGTGGCAGACATGTCCAGGCGGAACTCTGATTCTTGCTCATTCCCTGAGGGTATTTAGTCACTCCTCCCTGCTGCTCTGCCTCACACAGCTCTCTAAGCTTTCTGTACTTGCTCCTAGTGTTTGCATGTCACCTAGGACAAAAGTTGGTGGTTTTTGGGAAGAAATGGCCCTTCTGTGACAGCTGCATCCACATGAGAATTTGAATGTGCTCTCCAAGAACAAACCCTCGTGGGAATAGTTGAGAAGAGCAGATCTGAGGCGCAGGGTGTGGGGTTTAGGCAGATATAGCCGCTGAGAGCTTCAGAGGCAGAGGACTGTGAGCAGAGGCAGTGGGAAGGGTCAGATGCCTCTCTTGCTGCTCAGCTTGGTGTCTGTTTCCTAGTGAAAAGCACCTTTGTTCTTAAAGTTAAACCCAACACAGGGGCAAACTTACCTCTGAGCCAGCAGACTTGAGAAACTTCCGTTTCAGGAGAGGGGACAGTCAGTCTCTCTCTCTCTCTCTCTCCCTCTCTCTCCTTCCCTCCTCCCTCCCTCCCTCCCTCCCTCTTCTGCGGAGTGCTCTTGGCCTAAGCTTTCACCTGCAAGAGGGACGCTTACGTAGCTCCAAGCGTCAAGTCCCACTTAGCAGTATTTGGTGACACATCCATTCAGTTACTTTCCCAGTGAACACTTCAGATGTTTTAGTAGTATGGGATTGTACCAAAGCTAGGATTCTTCGGATTTGCCTGTGAGCCACAGAGACTATGCATGGGATCTTCGCTGCCGGTTACACCTGCAGAAGCCAGGCAAGTCAGTTTGAGAAACATCGATTAGTAAGTGCTGAGTTACAGCTCAATAACTGTCTTAATGGGCAATTATTCTCCAACAGGAGACAGCGCTTACTAAAATAGTTTATAAGATTTTTGGGAGAATGTTTTTAAAAGTGACTGCAGAGATTCACTTGGCAAATTGTCACGTTCTTGAGTTCTCATTTCAATGGCACATTCTGACTGGACAGCCCAGGTTATCTTGAACCTGGTCAGCCTGGGGTGTCTTGGTACTGGATATTTTGGTAAAGAAATTTTAATCCCACTTTTTTCATAATTAGGAATATAAATTCAGCTAGGTTTAAAACATTTTAAGATTGGGAGGAAATAAGAAAATTATTGGTATATGTGATAAGTTGGTTGTTCTTAAATCACTCTGTTACAGTCCCGTAATAGGAAGAGTTTTGTGTACATGCACAAATGTGTTCTGTGTTTCCTCAGTCAGATTCTCACCTGGGATTGTGAGGTGGTGGGGAGGTTTGCTGTTCAGCAGTGTCTCTGTCCGTGGTCCCTACCTCTCTGTGCTGACGAACATGCGTGTATCACTCTCTCCTTGGGTGTGTGCATGCCCCTGTTCACTGCTGTCTGCACTGTGTGTCTGGGCACTGTTTCCCTATGAGTGTGCTTTTGCTTTCTCTTGCCTCGTCATCAGCATGGAGCCCGTTTGCTGCTCCATGCTTGACACTGTGCCTCCCTGATTCACACTCCACTTCTGCTACCTCCTATTTGGGATTTAGTATTGACCAGAAAAGCTAGTTGTATGCAGAACGCATTGAATGTTTTGTGTTTTGTTTTCTTGTAAGGTACAGTGGTCCCACCTGGCATCTCTCAAGAACAATGTCTCCCCTGTCTCGAGATCCCATTCCTTCAG
Source organism: Arvicanthis niloticus (assembly GCF_011762505.2). Taxonomy (NCBI): domain Eukaryota; kingdom Metazoa; phylum Chordata; class Mammalia; order Rodentia; family Muridae; genus Arvicanthis; species Arvicanthis niloticus. The sequence continues at coordinate 27,943,021 of NC_047674.1, read as the reverse complement.
TGACCCTTCTCCCAAATTCGCACACCACCATCTCCGCTCTCAGGACCCATGTCCACCTTCCCGCAGTGAGGGGCTCAGTCAGAGCTCTGACTCTAAGTCGGAGGTACCTGAGCCTACCCAAAAGGCTTGGTCTAGATCAGACAGTGACGAGGTGCCTCCAAGGGTAAGGACAGACAGACAGATGCGCTGTTTTCTCTTTATTTAAACTTACTGTTTGCTGTGATGATGGGAACAGTGACTTCACCAGGGTTAAAGGGCAAGAAGTTTCAAATGACTTCTCATGGAGGGAAACCTGTTCCCATCTCAGCAGTTACAGTTAGCCAATGGTCAGTTAGCTTTTTATCGTTGACTGCTTTTAAACATAATTTAATAAAAAGTATTTAAGAGAAAAAAATTTAAACAGCATGCTTCTAAATAAGAATTGTAAATTTATACAGAAGCTATCCATCATTGTGCATAACATTAATAGTTTCAGAAAAAGTCTTAGGAGGAAAAATTGACAAAACGATTTTTTTACATTAAAGTCGAGCGTATTGTGCTTACTAGTACAAGAGTTTTAAAAGGCACATCTTAGTGTATTTTTTCCTCCACTTGGAATTTGCTTCTTCTGAATATTTTCTTGCTTCTTTGCCAGTCTCTGCTTCCTGCTGATCTATTTGTAGACTGTTGTTGGATTTCTTTGAGCTTATTTTCATGATTCTCACATACTATCTCAGTGAAGTGCTGTTGTTGTATGTTCTCTGCCACAAGCTTCATTTCAAACATGACTTCAGCATGACAGAAAGAGATGGGCCAGGCTGTTTGGATCGTGCAGGAGCAGAGCAGGGTTGGGAGAGGGAGGAGCTAGCTTCGTGGCAGGTATTCTAGGCTAAGGAGGGCTGTGTCATAAAGTGTGCTGTGATGAGGAGAGCTTTGTTGTCCTTCTTCTGTTGTCTGTCTTAACTGCTGTGTTTCCTACCTAAAGGTTCCTGTGAGAACGACCTCTCGTTCCCCTGTCCTGTCCCGTCGGGATTCCCCACTGCAGGGCAGTGGACAGCAAAATAGCCAAGCAGGACAGAGAAATTCTACCAGGTAAAAGAAAACTGACAGGAAAAGATATGTTGTGGGTCGCAGTCTCTTAGAGAGTCATCTTTTGTCTGTTTTCATAAATGTGCTCCTCCAGCACTGAGGTTCTAGACAGATGTGATCTGTTTTACACACACACACACACACACATTCACACACTAGCAGCAGCAAATTGATCAGTAGTGAGTAGCAGATTTGAATCTTGGTGTATATTGTAGTAATTTCAAAATGAAAACTATGTTGAGAACAGGTTCTAAGAAACGTAATTTGAGAGAGGTTTTTAGTCTAGAAGAAATTGTGAGGGTTTAGACTGAGTTAAAAGAAGTCACAGCCAAGTCAGTGTTACCTAACAACTTGCAATAGGCTGTCACACTGGTCAAGTGATGTCATTGCTGAGGTTTAGCTCTGTCTGATGCAGTAGCTATTAGCCAATGAGGCTAAGTATGAATTTAACTTAATTAAAATGAAGTAAACTTCACCTTTTTGATGGCATCAGCTGGGTTTAGTGCTGGTGTCACATGTAGTTAGCGGCTCTGATATTTGATCAGGTGTGGAGTGTGCAGTGTGTGCATTTACTGAAAACTTGTCACCATTGCCCTGCAGTTATCATTAAGTGTTTGGTAATTTTGTGCACATGTTGTATTGGTAACTTTGGTATAAATGGCTAGATGGATGATAGTTCAGAGTCTGCAGGCAACCCTTTAATGCTGATGACCAGAGAGAACTGACATTACAGTATCCAAGGCACAGAGTCTTCTCAGTGTGTGGGTGCTATGGGTCTGACCATGGCAGGAAGTCTCACCAGCTTTGCTTCCTCCACACATCTCAAAGAATGGACTGTAGGCATCCAGGGTGTGAGTACTGTCATAGTGGATGAGGCAACCTAGATACAGAAAATTTTCTGAGTAATTATTTCCCATTAAGAGTAGGGTCTGTAGACAGGACAGAAGTGGTTGTAGCTGTAAATAGTCACATCTCACCTCACAGAGAACATGGATTTCATGTGCTTTAACAACAAGATACTATTCAGCATCTTTAGGGCTTAAGATATTGAAGATGCTGGCCCTGAATATAGTCTTTGTAATGTGCATTGCATACTGTGTGTGCAGCATGCTATGGTGGTGTGCTCTGTGTGCAGTGTGCTCTGTGCAGTATGTACTGTGTGTACAGAATGCTCTGTGTGCAGTGTGCTGTGTTCAGCATGCTGTGTGGTGTGCTGTGTGTGCAGTGAACACTGTGTGCAATGTGCTTTGTGTGCAGTGCACCATGTGTGCAGTGTGCTCTGTTAAGTATGCTGTGTGTGCAGTGCGCTCTGTGTGCAGTGCACTGTGTTAGCTACTGTTGCAGGCTTTTCTCTGCCTCCACAGTCCACATCAGCACATGTCTCTGCTGTTGTGTGGTGGGATGACACTCTTCTCTCCTTTTCTAACAGCAGTATTGAGCCCCGGCTTCTTTGGGAGAGAGTGGAAAAGCTGGTCCCCAGGCCAGGCAGTGGCAGCTCTTCAGGGTCCAGCAACTCAGGATCCCAGCCCGGCTCCCATCCTGGGTCTCAGAGTGGCTCCGGTGAACGCTTCAGAGTGAGATGTAGGCTATCTCTCCTACAACTTTCCCTGGGAACAGCCATGGTTGTAATTTGTTGTTAGAAGACCACCATGTGTAAAAGGAGGCCTGGGTTTGCATATAGCTGCATTTTACAAAGTGATGCTTTGACATAGATTGCTGAGGATATAAACAGTCCCAATAATGTTACCCAGAAAGCTGTGTTTTCAGTGCTTCATACATGTGCCACTCTCAGTACTTCACAGTTGAGTGTAATTAGTTAGCTAAATGCCTCAGCTAGGATTTGAACACATTTCTTCTATTTTGAATTCTGAGGCTATACTGTGGTCAGTGTGTATTATTGGTAACAGTAGTTGAAAAGTCCCTTTACAGTGTTCTTCTTAGTATTTGGGAGCCTGTATTAAGCAGATGTGGGATTTTAAGTGGAAAGTGGTAAGCCTTTCCCTCAGAAGGGCTGCCAACATGTCCCTTGGCCCAGAGTTCAGAGTTCAGGCCCAGAGTTAGATTGATGAGGGGGAGGGACAGTTTGTGACATGCATATATCTGTGTGTTTCTGGTTTTTTTTTGTTTGTTTGTTTTTGTTTTTGGTTTCTTTTGAACTTAACAGCCTCATCCAAGTCTGAAGGCTCTCCATCGCAGCGCCTTGAAAATGCAGCCAAAAAGCCTGAAGATAAAAAAGAAGTCTTTCGACCTCTCAAGCCTGCTGTAAGGATTGTGTAAAATTAATTAGTTCTATTTTAAGCTTGAATGAAACCTTTGTGTTAAGAATATGGTTAAAGGGCTAGGGTGTGCAGTAACACTTGGGAGGTCCCAAGCTCAGTCTCCCACAAAAAGAAGAAAGAGAAAGTGATGGAGAGGCCTGCTGTGGTTTCATTTTCCTGTGGCCCTTCCCTGGTGTGAGGAAATAGAAGAGTTGTCTGATACAGGATGCCTTTGTGGCTTCACCCTTAGGCATCTCAACTCTGAAGTCATTAGCAGGGCAGCTTTTGTGCTCTTCTTCAGCCTTACACTAATTGTCCAGTCAGCTTTACAGAGAAGTGCAGAGTAAAGGATAGTTTATGTATTGGCAGATTTTAAGGAAATAAGTACTTCATAGTAATACTGAGTAAAAGCCAAAAGCTCCAACACAGGCGCGCACACATACACGTGTGCACGGACTCACTACACACAATCACTGCTTGGCATTGGCCTTATTCTTGATAAGTTTGGCATTTGCAGTACTAGCTTTCAGACTGTTTGTAAATCAGCTTTTGGAACCCTCCTGTGGCTTGAGTGCTGCCCCCCCCCCCTTTTTTTTTTCCTCTGGGATGATGGCTGTGACTGCTCCTCCTACTTCCTCACTCCTTGTCATAGCAGTTAGTCATGTGACTGTGGGTACTTGTGGGGTTTTAAACCTATTGAAGTTTAGTTTCCTCTTTAACTGATTTCTGGATGCCCCCTCCCCTTCTTTCTGCTGCCTGCTCCCTTCTCTGCACCCTTCGTCAATGATGGCCTCTCTCTCCACTTCCATGGAATCGCCGTGTCCTGAAGGGAGAAGTGGTAAGCCTTCCCCCTGATGGCTAGCTTCTGCAGTGCTCTCTGCCTCTTGGCTCCGCTCAGCTCAGGCCTGGGCTCTGCCCTCCTCTTGCTTTTAATGATCCTCGGGTGCAGTAGCAGATGAGCCAAATGCTGGATATTTATTATCAAACCTACCTCTCTGCAACAACTATTCTAAGGGTGCTGCTTTGCCACAGACAGTTGCCAGGATACAGCAGGCTCAAGCTTACTTCCTGATAGTTCAGAGGCTTGAGGTCAAAGATAAAAATCGTATTTTTAACTGCATAAAAGAATACTAAGTTGGAACTGCTCTTTAAATAAAAAGGGAAAAACAGTCATGTGGTTGGTTTTTAAAATGCTATTGATTTTAAATAAAATTCCCAAGTAGAAAAGGGAATTTGGATTTAAATGAGAGGGGTAAATAATCAGTCTAGGAAATTAGTTTTAGCAAATTGATAAGAATCTTAAAATACCTACGCACAGAAAAGAAAAGCCAGTTTTTAGTAAACTTTGCTCTGAGGTTCACAGTCATTATTGGTATAAATGGGAATGTGGCTAAGTCTAGAGGAAGGTTGTGGCATGTGGCATGTGGCATGTGCCATCATTTCCCCCTGTGGACCCCTCAGCTCAGGCAGATGGCAGTTACTAGTGAGGGTGAGTGTGTGCCAGCACTCTGCTGTCCAGTCAGCTTGGGATTCCTCATAAACTCTGGAGTCTTTGTAACTGGAGGGCGGTGTGCTCAGTTCTGAATAGTCCTACAAGAACACACACTGTCTGGGCTGCAGAGACGGCTCAGCGGTTAAGAACACCGACTGCTCTTCCAACGGTCCTGAGTTCAATTCCCAGCCACCACATGGTGGCTCACACTCATCTGTAATGGGATCTGATAGACTCTTCTGGTGTGTCTGATAACAACTACAGTGTACTCACATACATAAAATAAATCTTCAAAAAGAAAAAACCAACTATCTTTAAAAAAAAAAAAAAAAGACATGTCTTGTAGTCACGTTTTCGCAGCAAAAACCTCTCAAACTTTCTTAGACTTACTGAAAGCAGTGTGCTTTCAGCTCATCCTGGCAGACCACTGTATAGTAGGATTTAGATTGTCTGTTACACCTGCCTTCTTCCTTCTGTCAAAAGCTATACAGACTCCCTCATATGAAAAATAAATGTTCACAAATCCTTCTCTGAGGTTGACCCTAGTTACTTACTGGCAGTTGGCCTGGAAGGTTTGTCACCTTTTTTCTCCCTACCTTTTCCTTTTCCTAACTTCCTTTTCTTTCCTGTGTCTTAGGACTTGACGGCATTGGCCAAAGAGCTTCGAGCAGTGGAAGATGTGCGGCCACCTCACAAAGTGACAGACTACTCTTCCTCCAGTGAGGAGTCTGGGACCACAGATGAGGAGGAGGAGGACGTGGAGCAGGAGGGGGCTGATGATTCCACCTCGGGACCAGAGGACACCAGAGCAGCGTTAGTGCTTGCTGGGCTTGAAGCAAGAGTCTTCCTACTAGGCCTTCTCCGTGCTGCAGCCTGCCCTAGCCCTATGGCAGAAGTCTAATGGAATGTTCATGAACTCAGTGACATACAGCTTTTACTTACACACACCACACACTCAACACCACACCACATACACACACACACATCAGTGTCTTCCCACAATATCTCAGTATGTCTCTTTTCCTTTTAAGGGTTTCAGTAAAAGGGACGTTTCAGTATGGCATGACATAATTAGACATAATAACTCATTCTGAGTAATGTTCTGCTTAAGAACAAAGTGAACAGCAAGGAACTTTTCTGTGGGAGAAAGCCACATGCTTGCTGTCCTATAGGAAACTTAGGCCTGATGCTTCCTCTCATCTTTAGCTTTGAGAAGATCTCATGGCTTGGTTGGTATTCGTGACTTGCGGATCTTGTCTCTTCAGGTCATCTCTGAATCTGAGCAATGGTGAAACAGAATCTGTGAAAACAATGATTGTTCATGATGATGTAGAAAGTGAGCCAGCCATGACCCCGTCCAAGGAGGGCACCCTCATCGTCCGCCAGGTACCGGAGCCTCTTCTTCTATTGTCAGAGGCTGAGCTTCTCTATGGTCATTAACCCACCTGCTCATTCACTCACTCATGCTATTTCTACATCATCATTGTTTTCATGTTAACACAACTCTGAGGGTAGCGTGTCCTGGGCTAGGGAGGCAGGTGTGTGCTGCATGCAATGAAGGTAGCCAGTAGTCTTCCACCCACATTGCTGTTCCCCTGCATGCTTGTGGCAGCCTTCATCCAAGCACCATGCTGAGTCTCACAGTCTGTGTTGGAGTAGTAGAGAAGCCACAGGGAGTCCTGTGAAGGCTCACAGAGGGAAGGTACAGATCTGGAGCCTCTAATGGCCACCATGAGGCCCTGCTGGGGCATCTGGCCCTGTGTTTGCAGCATTGGGGCCTGGGGATAAGTGGGTCTCCTGTGGTCCAAAAATGATAACTCTATTTGTGATGCAAGATGGATTCTGCCTGGACCATGATATTTTATAATTGTTCATTCTTAGCTTAGATTTTATCACATGTTAGGCTCTTCACTGAAGCCAGGACAGGGCACTCTCTAGGCTTTGGGTTTTTGCCCTGAGTGTTTCATGTCACAGCAGTGTATTTGGATGGAAAGTAGGAAGAACCTAAGAAGATCAGGATTCATAGAAGCCACAGGGTACTCTCTGGAGGTGGCTTAGACAGATTTACAGAGAAAGCAAGGGGGTCGTCTTCTACTGGATGCTATTGCTGCAGATGAACCAGGGGGAACACATGGTGCTGACAGTGGGTGCTCCCCACTGAGGTGCTCCAGTTTAGTTGGCTCAAGTTGGGCATTTGGCAAGGAAGTTTGAGCAACTCTGGCTAATGTCCTTGGATTTTCCTTGGTAATTAATACAGTTTGAACAATCACACAGTACCTTGAACAAAGCAGTTATCAGTAGGGTTGTCAGTAACGTCAGCAGCGCCTGAGCGAGACCAGTGTGCCTGTTTTTTCTACAGAGTACAGTTGACCAAAAGCGTGCCAGCCATCATGAGAGCAATGGCTTTGCGGGTCGCATTCACCTCTTGCCAGATCTCTTACAGCAAAGCCATTCCTCCTCCACTTCCTCCACCTCTTCCTCCCCATCCTCCAGCCAGCCGACACCCACCATGTCCCCACAGACACCCCAGGACAAGCTCACTGCTAATGAGGTATGTCTCACACCACAGCTGGCTGCTTTCCTGGGGTTAGACCAGCACTGCCTAGGAGCTAGTTGGCAAAGAATCCCTTCCCAGAAGCCCACCCCCTTCCCTGCCCTGCTCTTCTGTCATCTGCCCTCCTCCCCAGTCCCAAGTAACATGTGCAGATCTGCATACAGATCCCTAACCCTAGATGGATTGACCCCAGACTTGCCAGTTCACTGTTCCCTTCTAGAGAGTAGAGTTGCATGGCTTGCTTTACTGTTTTTTTTTTTTTTTTTAAGTGAATAAAATGATTGCTGTGTTTTCAGATCCATTACGTATTTGGCATGAAATCCTTGTAGTCATTTGTGGAATTTGCTCTTCATTCTTTTTATCCAGTGTATAGATTACAGGAAAATGTGATTCCATAGCCTTGGCCTTGCCTGAACAAACTTTTTGTGTTTTGTGAGAATCCCCTGCAAATAGGCATCCATTGTTGTTGGTTACTGGTTTCATTTGTTTATTTGGGGGAGGGGGGTATTGGTTGTCAACTTTGGTTTTCATTCACCTTTTTAAAGGGATCTGTTTCCTTGACACCCGCATGTACTCAGAGTTCTTAGTCAAGTGCTCTGGGGGGAAATGTAGAAAATTATGATGCTAAGCAAGGACAAAGGTCTGAGCTGTCTTTTAATTTAAAGTTTTGTAGAAGAAGTCCTGTGAGTTCATGGCATGGCTGCACTGCTCAGTCTGGGTCATAGGTGGGTGAGTCTTTTTTTCTGTAAGTAGGTCATGCCTAAGTGCAGTGACAGAGCCCACCTTGAACACCTGCTTAATTAAGCAAGTATTTGGTTTCACAGGTTTGGGGCCTATTGAGTCCATCTGTTTAATAATTGAGAGAGTCTAAACAGGTATTTAGTTTCAGCCAGTCTTGTTAACATAAACACTTGGTTGACTGTGGACAACAGTGATACTTTGGTTTCCTCATTAGAAAACACAGGAACAGTCTTCTCCTGAGGTTGGTTCCCTCATTAGAAAACACAGGAACAGTCTTCTCCTGAGGTCAGCACCAGACAGCTGCCTTCTGAGCTGCATTGGCATCAGACTGGCCATCATGGCTTGGCCACTAATTGATAGAGCAGGGCGAGAAGCCTGTGAGCTGTCAGCTGGTGTGTCAAGTGGGGAAGCTTAGGATGGCATGGGCTCTAGGACACAGCAACTTTCAAGTACCCCGCAGCAGAAGTGAGGAGAGGAAAAGGTGCCTGATCGGTGTATTCTGTCCTGAAACCTGTGCTTGCACGCCTTTCCTTGGTGATATCACACGCTCCATTTTACCATAGCCTTAACTCACTAAACTGGCAAGTGTTTCTGTTTGGTTTTAACCATCATTACATCTCCACCTAACAACTGTTTCACTTTCTCTGTGAGCTTTTTGTTTGTTTGTTTGTTTTATTTTTTTGGTTTTAAATTTGTTATTAACATTCGTGCTCCTAAAAGGCCAGAAAGTCATGTCTCCTGTCATTTGTGTGTTTACTAATGAGCCTGTTGTGTGATATGGACTTAATGGTGATTCTGTCATAGTACAAAGTAGATCACACCAGTAGTCTGTCACAGTAGATAGGACATCACACCAGTAGTCCGTCACAGTAGATAGGACATCACACCAGTAGTCCGTCACGGTAGATAGGACATCACACCAGTAGTCCGTCACGGTAGATAGGACATCACACCAGTAGTCCGTCACGGTAGATAGGACATCACACCAGTAGTCCGTCACGGTAGATAGGACATCACACCAGTAGTCCGTCACGGTAGATAGGACATCACACCAGTAGTCCGTCACGGTAGATAGGACATCACACCAGTAGTCCGTCACGGTAGATAGGACATCACACTAGTAGTCTGTCACAGTAGATAGGAGATGAAACCTTTATTAATTTTACTTTGTAGTATGAGATGTAATTGAGAAAGTAATGAATTGCTATTAAGACATTTCCAATGCTGTTTGAGAATTTTCATTTTTTTTAAAGTTCTGATCGTGAAGTGGTGCTTTCATTGGTAGTTTGCAGCATCACTGCCCTTGGCATGTATGTGTCTCAAGGAAGAGATACTACATTTGAACTACCTGCTGGGCGTTTGGGGGATTGATGCAGGAGGAGAGGGCTTGGGTTGGGAAATGGTACCATGTATAAGTGGATTGAAATGGTCTTTATTGTTCACTTTTTAAATGTCTCTTCTATTAATAAAATTGAAATTTACATTTCAGACTCAGTCCGCTAGTAGCACACTCCAGAAACACAAATCTTCCTCCTCCTTTACACCTTTTATAGACCCCAGGTTACTACAGATTTCTCCATCTAGTGGAACGACAGTTACTTCCGTGGGTAAGTACAGCAGCGTCAAGGAAGGCAGCTGTCAGGCAGGGCCTGGTCCCCATGTGGCTTCCCTTGTGGCCCAGGCATGGCATGGTTGGTTGTTCATGGCGTAGTGCTCTCAACCAGCAAGGCCATTCACTGTCATTGCCTGGGTTGCCGTGAGGTCATGGTCAATTTCCTTTCCATGTCCATGTTTTCTAGAATGCCTTTTCTTTGAGAAAGTATCAGCTGCAGTGTATGGATGTTTATCTGGGGCATCTGAGGGTGTGAGACAATGGTGTCTGTGTACAGAAGATAAGTCTTCAATGTACTGTGTTTCAGTGGGATTTTCCTGTGATGGGCTGAGACCAGAAGCCATAAGGCAAGATCCTACCCGGAAAGGCTCAGTGGTCAATGTGAACCCCACGAACACTAGGCCACAGAGTGATACCCCTGAGATTCGTAAATACAAGAAGAGATTTAACTCAGAGATCCTGTGTGCTGCCTTATGGGGTAGGTACCTCACTGCTGTCAGATGACTTAGCTTTATTCTGAAGCACAGAGCTGTCAGGCAGAGAAGCACACACTGTTTGTTTCCTGTTCTGGGCCTTCAGCTTAGCTGAGTGTGTGCTATGCATCAGAACGCATGTGCGCTACTGCAGTGGTGTCAGCAGTAGGACCTTGGGAAAAATGAACTGTTCCCACTTCTCCTCTGAGGTGGTCAGTGAGAGGAGGAGAAAGGAGCTGGCCTTTCCCACAGGAAGAGTAAGTCTAGCTGTCTGCGTTCAGTGTGTTGTCTGTGACATTGACCAGTTTCTAGATGAGGCTCTTAGAAGCAGTCTGCAGAGGGCTGTCAGCCTGGCTTGTCTGTGCTCAGTTCTGCCTTCTCAAATTCAAGCTAGCCTTTCTGCTATCTCCCTCCTGCCCTTACCCTGACATCTAGTCCCACAGTTTGGTTCTACTTTTAAAGTACCCTGCTTCTACCCAGAAGTCTCTTACTCCCTGACACTGCACTTGCAAATGGCATGAAGTCACCTCACATGCAGATTCCATGAGATCACCTCACATGCAGATAGCATGAAATCACTGCACATGCAAATGGCATGAGGTCACCTCACATGCAGATGGCAAGAAGTTACCTCATATGCAAATAGCATGAAGTCACTGCACATGCAGATGACATGAGGCCACACACTTCCCGCAGTCCTGTTCCCTGAGCATGGCAGCCACCACATTCCCTGCAGCAGTAAATCATCTCTCCTCCCCTCCATGGCTCAGCCTCTCTTACTCCTTTCAGTTTCTTTGGGAGAAACAACTGAGGTGGGCACAAGGGCTTGCCTTTCATCTTTAGAACCTTACACCGTTGTTCCCAGCTCCTGTTCTCACCCACGTGGCCTGCCCTTCTCTCTTGCCTGCTTCAGCTCCTACTCTGGGAACTATGAGAAGCTGCCAGATTCACGGCAGACCCACCTGCTTTCTCAGGGTCACAAATTCTGCCTTTGTCATGACTGTTTTGAAGCTCATGATCATGCAGTAAGGACCTTGCTGACCATCTGGATCAGTGGTTTTCCACCTTTTGGGGGTTGAATGACTCTTGGGGGGTTGCCTAAGACCATCAGAAAACAGATATTTACATAACAAATCATAACAGTACAAAATAAAAGTCATGAAGTACCAGTGAAAATAATGTCATGGTTGGGGTCACCACAACACGAGGAACTGTATTAAAGGTCACAGCGTTAGGAAGGTTGGGAACCACTGGTATAAATAAAAATAGAACTATCTATTTAAGGGATTATGGGCACCATACAACAGGAAGCTGGCACAGAAGTGTGCCTATCACTCTGCTGTTGCTCAGTAGATGTCAGTTGCTGTTATTTCAGAAAGTATTTCAGAAAGTAGGCTGTCATTTATTCACATCGAAAGATTTTAGTGTTGTTTGTAATTCACATTCGCTATAGAGATTGTGTTAAATATGTTAGTTTTGTTGAAATGGGTAATAAATGCTTGGCCCAACAAAGTTACTCTTGGGAACAGTCTTAGTATTCTATCATGTCCCTCAATGTCCTGGCAAGCCCTGGGCTCTACTTCTGTACTTTGATCTGGTGTGTTGACCATCCTAAAGGGCCTTTGCTTGAGTTGCTTTCTTACTGAGACAAGTGCCTGACACGCAACAGCAGATAGAGGGAAGGGTTGTGCTGGCTTGTGGTTTGAGTTCTGTGCTGGCTGTGAGGAACCTTGTCTGTACTTGTCATATCCAAGTAGTGTGTATGTGGCTTGTGACACTGAAGAGCTAGGTTTTTATGTTAATCTGTTTATATGAGTAGGGTTCCTGTAGACAGTCCCATTACATATGAGTTGAGCAAACTCATAGCATTGACTTATAGCATGTGGCCATATGAGTCGGGTAAATGCATAACATTCATGTAGAGTATGTGGCCTTACAGTTTCATAATCTTATAGGAAAAAAAAAAACCTCGCTTAAAAACAAATGCTTTAGTAGTTACACAAATCTGACTTAATCCTGGGGAAAAGTACCCAATTCTAGATACTCTTAGTTTTCTAAGCTGTTTTAGACTACCACACTTTAACAGACTGTCTTGACCCCGCCCATTCCCTGTTTCATCTACTTAAGATTATTGACTTAGCAGGTACTTTCAAAGAACACAAATACTTCATTGCTTCTCTGGGGGATTTATGCCCAGCTTAGAGAATTGGCATGAATGAACGTGTTTAGTCCCCTGGGAGCATAAATCTATGGTACATGTTAGAAGATGCTTTTAGAGGTGAAGGTTCTACACCAAAGAAGCAAGAACATTTGGATAAATACATGAATGTAGAGAGAGAGTCATAGGGAAGGCAGCTCCCGGGAACATGGGGACACAGTGAGTTGTTTCTTGGTGATGGGAACTGACTGAGACCAGCTCATAAGCCAGTGGAGACTACAGAGGCTTGCTGTCTCTCTAAATCATTCTACAAGGTTGCCAATTGTGCAGCCATAGTAGCAGATGGACCAGAATCTCTAAACCCCAAGAAATAGTGGGCTTGCAACTGGGAGCTCAGTTCCCACTGACTGTTCTGGGCATTTCTGTAGGGATTACGGACACTATCATCTTTCAAGTAGAGAATGTTTTTCTGTTCTGTGGTACAGCTCTATGCAGTCACAACCTAAAATGTAGGCCTTTCCATGTTCTTGAACAGGAGTGAACTTGCTGGTTGGCACAGAGAGTGGTCTGATGCTCTTGGACAGAAGTGGCCAAGGGAAAGTGTACCCCCTGATCAGCCGAAGACGGTTCCAGCAAATGGATGTGCTTGAGGGCCTAAATGTCCTGGTGACAATATCTGGTGAGTGTTCTGTAAAGCAGAATCCACGGTCTTGGTCACACCGTGCCAAGCCACACATACTAAGCTCAGTTTCTTCATGCTGTGAAGATGTGCACAGCCATGATTCGCTCCCAGATGCCCGTCACTGACGTCTGTGCTTTAATGTTGTACACTGGTAGCACAGCATCTTTATTTGTTAGTAATAATACATTTCTATTAATCAAAGCATGTGGCTTCTATCACTGTGGAGAACAATTGCTTGGTTTTGACATGAAGCAGTGATAGGTATGTTTCAGTCTGTCTAGTTTCAGTATCCTAAAAAGCATTATTTGTGCTTCTCCTGAGGCCCTGACGATAGCTGACCAACTATTTTTGATGGCTTCACTATTCTAGAACGTCCTATCATTGGATTCATGTAGATATAACTTTGCATGACTGAATATATGGATTATGTCATATGTGGTCTAACTTCTTTGGCAGTGTACATTTAAGTTAAGGTTGCTTCATGTCTTTTGTGGTTCAATATCTTGTTCTTTTATACTGCCAAATGTTCCCCATATGGATGTATCATTGCTGCTTATCCATTCATATGTTGAAAGGCATCCTGGTGCTTCTGGTTAGGAAGTTATAAGGAAAGCTGCTAGATGAGTATCTATGTGCAACTTTTTGCTTAAACACAAGCTTTCATTTTGTACATTTGGTTTAAAAAAAGCAAAGTAACACAGCTGACAGAAGCACAGGGCAGAAGTATATTGGTGCGGAGAGCTGCTGAGCGGTCCTGCAGAGTGATTTCGTTGCCACGCAGCAGACAGCTGGGAAGGACATTGTCTGCACCACACCCCAATGTCTGAGACTGCCCGTGTTGGGTGTTTTCCGTCTCCATAGGTTACTGGAGTAGTGACTTGTGTGAACGTGGAGACCCCTGGTATGTGAATGCTCTGTGTGTTCTTGCGGCTAAGTCCCATCTCTTCCCCCCATGGAAGGGGTCTGCTTATACCTTTACCCCATATTGTGGTTCGGTTGCTTTGCCCCCTATTGTTGGGTTTCTTTGTATATTTTAGATAGTAATCTTTTATTACATGTTTCCTGAGAGTATCTTTTCCCTGCCTCTGGCTTCACTGTCCTTCTCCATGTCTTGCAGAGCAGACATTATAAAGCTTAGTGACTCCTGACACTTTGTGCTTGTATCATTTTGTGTTCGCTTTTATGGTTGTGCTTTTGGTATTTTACCCAAAAAGTCACTGCCAAATCCAAGATCTATCAAGATATTTTCATACGTCTCTTGTAGAAGTTTGGTAGCTTGACTTTTCACATTTAATTCTGCAATTCATTTTTAATTTATTTTTGTCAAAGATTTTAAGGTTTACAAATAAATTCACGTTCATTCACAACACTGTTTATTTTAGAGAAGACTTCTTTTGCTGTTTGTTCACTGCATTTGTTTGTGTGCATGTTTGTACTGTACGTGCATCTGCTCACTGCTTTCATGTGTCTCTGTTCGTTCACTGTATTTGTGTGCACGTTTGTTCACTACGTTCGTTTGTATACATCTGTTTTCTTACTGCATTTGTGTGTCTCTGTTCTCTGTGTTTGTGTGCCTCTGTTTGTACTGTGTTTTTGTGCATCTCTTTGCTCACTGTGTTTGTGTGCATCTGTTTCTGGGCCTGTTTCCTCCACTAATTGACTTGCTTATTCTTTTGCTAATAACCTCATGGTCTTGGTTACTGTATCGACTATATAGTAAATCTTGAAGTTAAGAACTGTCCAAAAACTTTGGTTTTTATTTAAATACTTTGTTTACTGTGTCACTGTTTTACCAATGAACATAAACTTTAGAGTATATTTATTGATATACACAACTAACTTGACTATGTTTTGGGCTAGACTTGAGTTGAATCTGTAGTTCACATTAGGAAGAACCTACAGTGTGGTTTTCTGTCCATGAACACAGTACTTCTACACTTAATTCTTTAACATCTTTAACAATTTCCTAATTGTCCTCATATATTTTAAACAGCTATCTTGTGAGATCCATGTAGATTTCATTTCTTTATTGTTAATATGAATAGTATTTTTATTTCAGTTTCTAATTTTTTGTTGTTAATATATAGGAAAGTAATTGACTCTTGTATAATGGGCATGCTATCCAAAATCATTGCTATAATTGTTTCAAGAAGTTTTCATGCCTTTCCCAGATGAACTGTCTCCCTCAGAGGAACTGTATCTACTGTTTTTGTTTTTTCTTGAATATTGTTGTTATTGATAATGTTGATTTTTGACTGTGCATGTAAAATATTTATATTTATCTTGTTAGGTAAAAAGGATAAGTTACGTGTCTACTATTTATCCTGGTTAAGAAATAAGATTCTCCATAATGATCCAGAAGTTGAGAAGAAGCAAGGGTGGACCACCGTGGGTGACCTGGAAGGGTGCGTGCACTATAAAGTCGGTGAGTGCTCAGGGGTTGCAGTGCTCTGTTCTTCAGAGTTCCAGTAGAGTCAGGTTTAAGTTGTTGGACTCTTTGAAACTGGTGAGGTGTCCTGTGACCTCTTCACTTTTCAGGCTCATAGTTAGCTTATGCTAGGAGTTCCTTTGCAGTCACTAGGAGAACATTTGAGACTTTAACTGGCATTGTGCAGAGCCGCCATGCCCTTATTTATAAATGGCTGTGGCTGGCCTGTTGTCTTAGCATTGTTTTATGATTGGTATTTCCCTTCCTTGGAACATTCAGTGATTCTCACAAAGTCATCTAATAAAACCCAAGCCAACTTTGGTTGTGTAAAAGTAAGTGCTAGTTAGAAATGATGAGAAAGAATGGGCCATAGCATAGAGTTTTAAGGGACTGACATTGTAATTTTATAGAAATTGGCTGGTTACAGTTGTAAAGTCCATTGATTGCTGATTTGTGCTTGCATATCTTATTAAGGTACCATCTATAGGCAGTTATTCTGCCCACCTCCCCCAGGGTGTTGTAATCTGTGACATTGTCTTCTTTATCCATTGAGGCAGCTCATTGGTTAATAATTATGACAGTTGGCATCTCATTATTTGGAATGATTCTGAGTTTCCACCATGACCAGGAGGGTAAAATATAGTTAATTAAAGTTAACAGGCTTTAGTTTGGTTCCCATGCAGTCCTAGTACCTCCTTAATGTTGATAGTAATGGTGTGGTCTATAGAGATTAGCAGTGATAACTATGGCATGGTCTATAGGGATTAGCAGTGATAGCTATGGCATGGTCTATAGAGATTATCAGTGATAGCTATGGCATGGTCTATAGGGATTATCAGTGATAGCTATGGCATGGTCTATAGGGATTAGCAGTGATAGCTATGGCATGGTCTATAGGGATTAGCAGTGATAGCTATGGCATGGTCTATAGGGATTAGCAGTGATAGCTATGGCATGGTCTATAGAGATTATCAGTGATAGCTATGGCATGGTCTATAGGGATTAGCAGTGATAGCTATGGCATGGTCTATAGGGATTATCAGTGATAGCTATGGCATGGTCTATAGGGATTATCAGTGATAACTATGGCATGGTCTATAGGGATTAGCAGTGATAGCTATGGCATGGTCTATAGGGATTAGCAGTGATAGCTATGGCATGGTCTATAGGGATTAGCAGTGATAGCTATGGCATGGTCTATAGAGATTAGCAGTGCACATAGGATGATTTCCATCATTTCAGGAAAGTCTGTTAACAACGCCTACTGGTCGTGCTTATATAATCCTCTGTGTGGATTTGACAGTAAGTGAAGTTTAACAAAGCTGTGTCAGTAACAAGTCCTTGCACCTAGGCAAGTAGCAGCATGATGTTTGGAGGTCCATGTCAGTGGTCTACAGAGCAGACCAGAGCATTGCACTAGGGAACAGGAATAGCTGTGAAAGGTGATACATGTTCTGTGAGTCACACATGACTTACGACTTGCTTCTATCTTCTGCTTTTAATGTCTCACTTTTGACATTATCATGTTGAACTAATTGTGAGCCCTCCAGTCCTCAGTGTTGTCTGCCTGGCAGTGCCCTTAATAATAAAATTCTTGGAATCTAAGACATTATGATTGTCAGCTAAAGTAGTCAGTCTCAGTTTGGTATTGATCTAGGAAACTGAATTACATACTGGAGAGTTGGAAACGCTATGTGTGTGGGTGGCTTAAGCTTTCTGTGTTTCTCACCTCAACTCCTAGTTGTTGGATGAGCAGCAGAAGGTATAAGGTTTGCAAGTGGTGAAGAAGAGCTTCTGTCTCCGTGTTAATGCTGATAGTGTTTCTCCTGCTTTTTATGTTTGTTTCAGTAAAATATGAAAGAATCAAGTTTCTGGTAATTGCTTTGAAGAGTTCTGTGGAAGTCTATGCATGGGCACCGAAGCCATATCACAAATTTATGGCCTTTAAGGTAAAACTGCCAGTTTTAAATAGACTTATAGGTTTGAACAGTTAATATAAAGCTATGCATTAACATAACTGTCAATCTAACATAACAGGCTTGTATAACTATTTTCTAACTTCTCAGATGATTAATTTGCCAAAATGGTACTTGTCCCGTCCCTTAAGAAGAAGATGGTCCCTGAAAGACATAGACGTGTTGAAGCTCTAGACTCGGGTTAAAGGGCTCAGTGAGAGGCGGTTGGGAAAGCGTGCTCAGTGCAGTGCAATTGAAAGACTTAAGTGATGAGCTGGCTGTGATAGTACATGCCAGAGAGGCTGAGGCAGGACTGTTGTGGGATCAAGGCCAGCCAGGGGTACCTAGCAACTAAATAAATTATAGAGGTTTTTAATGATAATAAGCAATACATATTATACATTAAATAGAAGAAGGGAGTTAAAATATGTATAGTATGGTCCTGTTTTTATATAAATTTGAAAAAATCACTTTAACAGAATCCTGATATTTACAGAACAGTGGTTTGTGCTAAACTTGGGGCTGTTTTGGTTGTGAGTTCACACGCACTCATAATTGATCTCATTCACCCTGGCATGTTGCTGGCCTAAGAGGTGGCATATAAGACAGTGCTGTACCTGTCATAGACTGCACACTTCCACACTCCCAAACTGCAGAGATCTAACCACCATTGTTCTGTATGTGTTTTTAGTAATTCATTTTAGGAATTGCCCTAAATTCAGTGTATAAAATTCTTAATTAAAATGTCTACTATTCTAGCATTAGAGATAACAGTTACTTCTATTTTGAGATATAGAACTTTTCACAATAGTCGAGGAACATTTTAGCAGAGGATAAGAAACAAACTGTTTTGATATAGGTTATTAAAAGTATAAGTTTCAATTACCTGGGAAATTTGAATTAAAGGGTACTTCCTGCTTGTTTCCCCCATGGATCAGAGTCAGGGTTACCATTTTTGGTAAGTTCTAGTATTACTGAGAAGACAACTAAATTATAAAATCCTTCACATCATCTGGAGTCTAGTCTTTATTTCTTTGTGCTAGATACTGACATGAGCATGACTTTATGTCACTGCTGCAGCCCAGAGCCCCAGAACAAAGAACTGTGCTGCCATGAAGAACTGAGGCTCTCATAGGATCAACCCTGACAATTTCAGTGTCATAGCCCCTGCAGCAGCTCACTGCACTGCTGTGTCTAAGTATTTGAACCCTGCATTATGCCAGTTTTTACTGTTGTTGACTTTGCCTGTGTTCTAATCAAGACACACAGCTGGACAGGACAGAGCATCCTTCAGCTAGGTAGGAGGGAAGACATGTCTTCCAGATGCTAGTTAGCAATCCACTTGATAAATCAGATGCCTGCAGCTTGCTTCTCATCTGATGTGTAAGTTTGTTCCCCTGCTTCTGTCTTGATTACCTCTGTAGTCATTTGGAGAACTGCTACATAAGCCATTACTGGTGGATCTCACTGTCGAGGAAGGCCAGAGGTTGAAAGTGATCTATGGATCCTGTGCGGGATTCCATGCTGTTGATGTGGATTCAGGCTCAGTCTATGACATTTATCTACCAACACACGTAAGAAAGAACCCACACTCTATGGTTGGTTGACTGGTTTCACTTTGTTTTGACTTTCCCCTTTACTCTGCTCAGTGACTAACACAAGCAGGGTTTCCTCATTCCCCCATGGTGTAGGGTGAGTATTTAAATGAAGCACTGTTTGCAGTAGCTTCGGGTTTCAGAACTGTAGAAATCTGCTTTCCTGGCTCTGTGAAGCCCTCTGAGGACCTCTTAGCACTTGCTTTGACTAACATGGGATGGAGTTGGGACTGTTGCTGTCAGGGAGAACACCTTGGGTTGGGAATGGTTCTCAAATGAGTGTGCCATCCGATTTTGTGTCCAGGGACTCAAACGTGTACAGCAGAGCATGTGACCTTTAAATGATAGACTCTGGGTTGTATATTGGGGCTTGCCAAGATTCTTGCCTGTTTGTGGTAGGTACAGCTATAGGGGTGCAGCACTACCGAATTCACTAGACAGTCTTGCTGAGCACGTTCACAGCACTGGAGATGACCGCAGACATGCTTCCCTGTTCATGTTCTCTAGATTCAGTGTAGCATCAAACCCCATGCAATCATTATCCTCCCCAACACGGATGGAATGGAGCTTCTGGTGTGCTACGAAGATGAGGGGGTTTACGTAAACACATACGGAAGGATCACCAAGGACGTGGTTCTGCAGTGGGGAGAGATGCCGACGTCTGTAGGTATGATGCCTGTGACGAGGCGTCTGTGAGAGGAGACACTAGGACCACATCTGTGTGTTGTACTAATGTTGCATGTTGCTCACACCGTCTGGCTACTCGATGGTTATCAGCAGATGGGAGAAGGTTAGAACAAATTCCCAGGAGTTCTTGGGTACTTTAAAAGCTGTGCAATTGCTGCCTCTCATTTGACTCTTAAGTTACCTCAAGGGCAGGTATTTGGGGTGTTTGTTTGTGTGTTTGTTTTTGGCCAATTCATGTGACATGAAGAAAATCAGAGAAAGAAGCACTGTTTGCTCTCGAGTGGCTGGGCCCCAGTCATCTTAGGCTCCTGAGTAGTCTTCTGTTTTGGTGTTCAGGGACTGAGGCTAATGCTTGACATCATGTGGCTGTGCTTATGTCCCCAGTGTGTCTGCTCATCATTCTTCTTCCTTTCTCTCATGGCTGTTTCTAGAAATGGCATGAAAGACCCAAGGGAAGTTGGCTTTTTCAGTTACTGCCCAATGACGTAACAGGCATACAGCACACTGCCCCCTTTTGGTCACTGCTGTAAATTGAACCCAGGGCCTTGTGCACTGGAGGTAGGCTTTCAGAAATATGCCCATCACTGAGGTAGAATTCCTGGAAAACCAAAATCTTCGTAGGCTAGGCACTCAGCATTTGTGCATGTGAATCTGAAGTGTCTTGTCAAGACTCCTCCTTGTTAATGCTTTGTTTTTCCCTCTCTAAAAGCATATATCCGCTCGAATCAGACAATGGGCTGGGGAGAGAAGGCAATAGAGATACGATCTGTGGAAACTGGTCACTTGGATGGTGTATTTATGCACAAAAGGGCTCAGAGACTAAAGTTCCTGTGTGAACGCAATGACAAGGTAAGGCTTCCTTATGGCGTCTGTGCATTTGTGGCTGCTGCTTACAGTGGCTTGTGGTCCATGGGCAGTGATGGCACATTCTAAAATAAATCAAGAAAACCCTTAAACATTTCATTTGGGGCTATTTGGGGTTGGGCACCAGGAGGTAATGAGTGGCTGCTGACTGTGCCCTCCGGTTGTGTTGCAGGTGTTCTTTGCCTCTGTCCGCTCTGGCGGCAGCAGCCAGGTCTATTTCATGACCTTAGGCAGGACTTCCCTTCTGAGCTGGTAGAGGCAGTGTGAGCTGGGATCACTGACCCCTGGAGTCGGCAAGACCCCGAGAACTTGGAATTCCTTGCAACTGGAGCTCAGAGCTGTGCCGGTGCAGCCAGGATGGCTGTCTATGCAGGCCTCTTGCGTGTCGTGTCTGGTCAGGTCCTCTCCCATCCCTCCTACACTTTTTGCCAGTTTATTCCCATTCTCTCCTTTTCCTTTCTCAAAAATAAATCAAGGCTGCATTGCAGCTGGTGCTGTCTAGACTCTACCATCGGTGCTAGGAGTGCTTGGGGATGAACATCAGACCCGGAAGAGCGCCTTGCCTCTAGCTCCAGGATTCCTCGTCTCTGAGCGACTGTCCTGTGGGTGTCTGAAGGTTGTGATGAGCACGCCATCAGACGTTGGCAGTGGGCACAAAGAGGTGAAAAGTTGGTGTAAGAAGCAGCTTGCTGAAGCAGAGAACAGATTTAATATAGTAACATTAACAATGTATTTAATTGACATTTCTCTTTTTGTAATGTGACCGTATGTGGACAAAGAAGGTGGTGCAGGTCTAAGAAGTTAATATTTATAAAATGTGAAAGACACAGTTACTAGGATACCTTTTTTTTGTGGGTGGGGCTTAGGGTGGGGTGGGGTGGGTTAAAGGGTCCCATTTTGTTTCTTTGAAAGTTTTTTAGAGGGGGTTGTCCTGACCAAGAACTCAGTCATTTTTTTGTGTACCAAGTTTTGCCTAAATTGTGCAGATGGTTCTTAAGAAGGAAAAGGAAAAGAAACTGTGTGCGTCTTGTTGGAGGGCCAGAAGCTTGTTGTGTGACAGTATTAGCCCGGCCTCGGCTGCAGGCTCAGTGTCTGCTGAGCCTCAAGTGCTGCAGCCCCTCCACCATGGCCTGCACGCGCCCGCACCACTGTAGGAGAAGGTCAGCTTGCCTGTGGGCTTTTGTTTCCTTTTGTTTTGTTTTTTGCCTACCTCATTGTTTCTAATGCATTGAGAGGTGACTTAGTTTATGGTTTTGGCAGAAAACATTAATGTTTAATTTAACCTTAATACCAAAACTATCTGATTAAAGTTTGACTCAGTTTGTCACAAGTCTAATCAGGTATGAAAAAAGAAAAAAACAAACAAGCCTGTCTATGACGGTGGGGAGTAGCCTTGTGGCTGCTGCAGTCTGCTTCCAGCATGTAGACTGCTCTGCTCTCTCCAAGTTCACCATTAGAGGGTGACAGACAGCCACCACCACCTGTGACACACAAGAGATCTTATGTTCTCAGTTAAAGGGTTTGGAAGCAGGCAGGGGTCATGCTGGGGAGTCACACAGACTGTTCATGTTGCAGGAACCTTTTCTTGGGAGTGAGGGTGTGTCCCTTTTCTAAAAAACGCAATGCACTAAAACTATTTTAAGAATGTAGTTACTCCTACTTCTTCATAGATGGCGCCTCGCCTCCCTGCCTGTGTTTCAGGTGTAAGATCAATGCTTTGGCTTTTCTTGTTTTTCTCACGTGCTCTCTTGTTCTCTCTCCTTTTTTTAAAAACTAATTTTTCTTTATGAATATGTCTGTGACATTTGTAATAAATGTCTTGTAATAATTTGCTTCATGGCTTCATGGTCATTACTACATTCTCTGAGGATGCTAGTGTCTCAGTGAAGAGGCAGTGCTGAGTTGTGGCCCTGCCATCTTGCTCTGAGTGGGATTGCCGCATGGCAGCTGCTGTGTGCTTCATTCTCCAAACATAAGCTTGGTGTTTCAGAGGCTTCCTTTGTGGTTAATTTCCCTTTACAGCATGATGCATCGATTCCTTGTCCCATGTAACAGTTACATGTACCTACTGCCAAGCTTCTACCAGCCGGCCTAGGTCACACAGTGTCAGTCATTCTCTTAATTCTGTTTTATGAACAACAAAAATCCAGTGAAACATTCAATATACAACTGCAGCTAAATGGTTTGTTATAAATACCAACAAAGACAAGTCAAGATACCCAAGCAATCCTTACTCCTTTTAAGAGGGAAAAGGAAGTAAAAATTGTTTTCTGTTAGCATGACTTCAGAGTAATGTAAAACTGTTTCTTTTCTAGTTTTTGGCTAACCTAAAATAGGTTAAAGAGTTATCCCATCTATCCCATCCGCAGGGGACTCAATCAGAATCTGATGCTGTTAGCCTCCTACCCACACTTGGGGTTTTTATAAAATGAGAGGGGCCAGCAAGGTGAGTGCGTGGATCAAGCTGTTTGGGTGTTTGCAGCCGTCTCCCTGACTTTAGTGTACCATGAAAGGCTAGCCGATAGCTCTGTAGAAACACGAAGCTACAGACAGCAAGAAGCATGAAGAAATCGGAGGCTGCTGTCCACCTTACTCCTGTGTGTCATAGTCTGTCAGCCAAATGCTGCAAAGCTATACATTACAAATAGTACAAACATACGTTGTTGGAATTATTAATATGTACAACTTTCTCTTAGGGAGATGTAGGTGGAGGATGAGCTCTAGTCATCTGTGCCTGTCCTGCTGGCACCCAGCCCAATGGGCATTCTCCCAGTTGACCCAGACCAACTCCATGACCGACTTGATTGAAGGAGAGCAGTCTGCCCAGGGCAAGCTTCTGGCAGCTGCTCTCCCCGCAACCCCAGTCATCTTGACCTTCCCTTCTTGGTCCTGACACCCTGTAAACTGGGCTGACAGTGAGCCTAGACAAGTTAGTTCAGGTATCCTGGGAGAGTTGCCCAGGGGAAACAAGAAGTGGGCTGCTGTGATTTCCTGTTCGTTTAGGAGGGACAGGCTTTCCCTTAGTCCCCTCCACAGGACACTGATTTCTACAAGTGTCATTTTGGCAAAACAGTATTAAGATGACACACCGTTGTATATAGACCTTGAAACTGCTCTTCACGGGGGCCACCACACCCATATGTGTCTAGAATCAGCCAGAGCTTCCGTGCCTTTCTGTACATAAGTCAGAGGAGCCTCTTCTGTGGCCAGTGCAATCTGTTTATTATGCACATTTGCGTTAGAGGAAATGTTTACAGAAATGGTTTGCTTGCACTAATATGCATCCCATTTACTTTTAAATGACTTTTACAGGCTGTTGGGTTTCTAGCTTAGGTGTAGCACACCTAAGGATTGGTAGACCCTAATTCTACGTCACAAATTTGCCTAGTAATAATGCAGGTGAGGAAGTGCATGGATTGCTGAGTCATGAAGCCAGTGGGCAGGCTGTGACAAGTAGCCCACCTCTGCTTTTTCTTTTTTTGCAGTGTCAACTTGTCTACTGTTATACAAATTACTGTTCTTTCCTACTTTTCTTTCTTAAATAAAGAAAAAATAATTTCTGCTTCAGTGTGTCTTGACCCTTCAGGCATTTCCTTTACATGAAGATCCCAGTTTTTGTGTATTCCTTCCCTCCCCCAGCTGGCCCATCCAGGCCAGAACAGGCTCCACGAGCTGCTGTCGCAGGCTCTGGGAGATTGCTGAAGGGCAGTTATGAAGAAGTAGCAGGCATATTCACAAACTTTAGACATAAGGTAAAAAGTTCATCACCAGTCTGTGAGGCAAAAATGAGAGAGAAGGAGCAAGCCTGGCTCTCTAATGTCCAAGTCCAGTCATACAGTGGGGGATGGTGAGGCAGCTCCACCCACACCCAGCCGCTCAGCACTGACAGGCCAGTTCACCCTCTGTTGGCACACGGCAGACACACAGATGAAGAGCAAAGTCTTTTAAAATGTGAAATAGCGAGTTCTTCCCAGTAGGACATACAGTAGTGCTCTCAATTGGTTCATAAATACTGTCTTAAGTGTGATAGCTAGATGATGTCAGTATGACTGAAGGCTCAGTCCTCTGTCCACAGGGTGTTCTAAGCATTTGCCAGCTCCAGGAGACAGGTACCAGCTCTCAGGACTGTCAGCTTACCTATGCTGACAGCAGTTCCAAGTATGCCATCATCAAAAAGACTAACGTATTTCCTCTCATGTTTATCTCTAAGATGAGAGTAAAATAAATGTCTCAGCCAGCAGGTGACCTGAGGGTTTTTTCTGTTTGCAATTAGTGACCAGTTAAGCATAAAAACCTAGTCTTTGTGGACTCTCTCGAGTATTTCTCTTCCAGCTTTCCCCTCTGGTTGGGGGTTCACTCGAAGGAGGTAATTGCGATCAGATCCGGCCTCCTGCTTTGTTTTGTCATCATGACCATTGACATTGTTTTGTTGCTGCCATGTAAAAGAATGACATCCTCATTTCCCTTTAAGAAGAGTAGATGGAGTGCTTTTTAAAAAACGGCTAAGGAACCAAGAGTTGGCCAAATTCTTTACCACGTTTTCCTCCGTGTGTGGACGTGTGCCTTCAGATACTAGGTTCTCTTACCTGACTGTGCGAGCCTCTCAGGGTTAATCTGTCTTAATAAAAACAAAGTGAAACCTGATGTTTGTCCTGGAGAAGTTCTGCCCTCTTAGTTTTGTGAACCTGGTTGGTGGTCTAGCCGGGCCAGAGTGGGGGAGTACAGAGTCCCACCAGGCTGAGTGAGACCAGTGCTATGATATATCTTGGTTGTCAGCTTGACACACCTGGGAACCGGGAGCAGCATTGAAGGACTGCCTCCGTCACACTGGTCTGAGGGTAGAGGTGTCTGTGGGACATTTTCTTGAATCCTATTTGGAGAGGGGTCAGGGTCATTGTGGCCGGTGCCACCTCTGCATAGGCAGTCCCTAGGTTGTATGGGAGAACTAGCTGGGCAGAAGCAGTGCACGATCCAGTAAGCATCATTCTTCTGTGGATTCTGCTTCAGTTCCTGCCCCCAGGTTCCTTCCCCAACTTCCAGTGGGATAAATTTGTGATCTGAAACATAAGATGAAATAAACCGTTTCCTCCCCTAACTTGGTTTTGACTAGGGTTTTATCACAGAGCGAGGCAAACCAGACCTGCCAACTTGTACAGAGGAGGCCAGGGCTCTTCCTAGTGTCCCCAGTTGGAGCCATGGCACCACTGAATTCTCTCCCTGACTGTGGTCTCCAAGGAATTTGAATTTGTTGTTCTAGTGTTTTATTTGTTTAGTTATTGTGTGTTTGGGACCCCATTACAGATGATTGTGAGCCACCACAAGGTTGCTGGGAACTGAACTCAGGACCCGTGGAAGAGCAGTCGTTGCTTTTAACCTCTGAGCTACCCCTCCAGCCCTGGTTTGGGGTTTTTAGTTTATTATTTATTCGAGTTTTTAAATTATTTGTATTATTGTTTCTATTTTGGTCTCAAGTGTAGAAGTCTGACAAGGTGCCCACAGATGTTCAGGGAAGGACACAAAGCGAGGGTGAGTGCCTCCTGTCCCTTCCTTGAGTTTGCAGAAGTCAGGCCATTCCAGCTCATACAGACCAGTGTTAACTGACTTTCCATGGTAAAGGATACTGACTACTATCTTGACATACACATCATAGGATTAATCCACTGAGTGCCTGCCCAGGGTTCAGGCCCCCCACACCCTTCCAGAGTCATCTCTTGGCTATTGGCAATCTCCCGTCTCCTGCTCTCTGTTTGCCTCCTCCACATTCCTGGACCTCACCTTTCAATGTGTGACCTTTGTACTTAATGTGGTCTCAGTACATCCTCCTGCAGCACGTGCCAGTGATTAATATTGTTTTATTTGCACTTTTGGTTCTGTGTCTTGCCTTTGTTCTTAGAGCTGACTACCTAAACCACAGTTCACGAGGCCATAGGGTTTTTCTCAAGGAAAGCCGTAGGGTTACTCTCGACACTTCTCGGGAGACAGCCCTTCCTCCCCAAAGAATCCTACTAAACATTAGGTTCATTGTAGATTATTAGATCCAGGAGTCACAATTTAGATCTACAGACTAACCCTGCCTATAGTGGACAGTTGGGGCAGTTTAGTGAGCTCAGGACTTCAGTTGTCCCCTCAGGGTCTGTTCTGCTCACTCCTAGGAAGAGATGTAACTGGGCTGCACGGGATCCATTTCTTATCCTGGGCAGCCCTGTGGAAAGGATATTTCAAAAGGTCTTGCCTCAGATTCCCATGTGTTACTGGTATCAGTGATACTTCCTTGGTCTGCTTTCTGAAGGACTGGTCGTCCCCTCATCTCCCCTAGCAGGGTACATCATTGAGTAAGTGTGGGAGCTCGTAAACTTCTGGGAACTTGGTGGCTTTTTTGGTCAAGTTGAGCAATCCCTGTATGCTGAGCAGTCTTAAGGTACCATGCTCCTGTGGGGAAACGGGCCTGAAGGGTGACTTGGAATAGCGGTCACCCTTCTAGAATTGAAAATAGAGCCTCTAGTTGTGTGTGTGCAGAAGTGCCTGTGTGCTTGTATTTGCACAGATGTACTTAAGGATACAGAGACCAGATGTTGGTGGCAGCACCCTTTGTCAAGTGCTCTCTGACTCCTTTTGATTGTGACTAGCCTTTAATGGCTGAGCCAACCCACCACCACCACCCCCGTCTTGTTTTTGAGACAGAATCTCTAACTCCGTGTAGTTCACTGATTGGATTAGATTGGCAGGCCAGCAGGCTTCACACACACACACCCATCTCCATGTCTCTAGAGCCGTGGTTCCAGGTACATTTCTTTGTGCTTGGCTTTTCATGTGTGTGCTAGGAACTTGGATCCTCATGCTTCCCTGCAAGAAGTGTACCCACTGAGTCAGTCTCCCCAGCCCCAAAGACTTGTAACTTTTAAAACTATAGTAGTATGTGGCTGCCTGGATGAAATGAGTGAGAGGCACTCTTGGGCTGCACATTGAAATCCTCCTGCTAGGATCTAGACTCACATCACGGTTCAGCCTTGTCACAGGAGTGCCGGCCGGCTGCAAGGGTCCTGAAGCTAGTGCCAGCAATACTGGGTTTAACAAAAGATAAGGGGCACATGAGAAGTGGCTATGTAAACTAGAAATGCTCTGCTGATGGGATCGTCCTATCCTGCCTCTGGGGTAGCAACAGTGACTGCAAAGGGACTGTGTCACTGTACGCTAGGCCTTGAGTAAAGGCTCTTAATGTACCTTATCAGCCTGGGCAACAGGAGACTCAAGATGGCTTCCTGTTGGCTATTTGGAGAGATGCCAGTACAGGAGCTGAATGGAGCGTTAGAAATGAGGACAGGACAGGGTCAACCTCAGTTTGAAAAGGACAATCAGAGGTTGAGAGGTTACACAGGCAACTTTGTCTGATTGGACCTGTACCACTTGAGAAGAGGCCATGGAGACAGAGCCTGAGGTCCCTTTGGTGACCAGCTGCCTGCCTCAAGGAGTTAGTGCTTGGTATATACACAGGAGGTAAATAGCTCAGCTCTGATTTCAGAACATGTCAGACCCACTTGGAAGATGTCTTAGGTGTTTGAATGACCTCACAAATGGATGAGGCAGCAGACTGGAGGCTTGCTCTGGGTACACCAAAATGGGGGCAGCAGCAGCAGCAGCATCGTTGGTAGCTTCCTCCTGCTCCCTTTCCAGGGCTCATGGAGGGCTTACTAAGCTTGGTTTCAGTAATGTGGCCTACTCCCTGGCTGACCTCCCAGCACTCAGGTTGGAGATTTAGGAGAAGAAACTGGTGACTCCTGCCTGGCCTGTAGTAATCTATGTGTAGTACCAGAGAGCTGTCCATATTCTGCCACTCTGTGTTTTAAAAAGAATGTTCTAGACCAGTTCCTTCAGGTTTCTAGATTTATTTAAACAATGCCAATATATAAAACATGCTTTGAAAAGCACCAGTGTGGATTTCCAGTTCAGATACATGTGCCTTCAAGGCCAAGCAATGAGAGACATCGTTTTGTTGGCGGAGGGAGTCCATGGGTACCCGTTAGTGTCCACAACAGAAACGTCACAGTGCTGCTGGTATATGGACACACTTAGCTTTGCAAGATAATTTGAAAGGCCATGAAGTCAGTACCATTGGGATACTTTCTAACAACTCGAGGTTAGCCAGAGAAATGTAAAGCTGTGCACACAGTAAATCACTGTGGTAATGCAAGTTATTGTTTTTATTGGGTCATAGTGTAAGATAGGGCACACATTTAATCATGTATGCTTAATAACATACAAAGCTTAATAATGTACTTGAATAAGTGTGTTTAAAATGCGATTTCAACATATAATCTATAAAAGACCCTACACACTATTTTCCATACTAAGGCCTTGAACTTGTCCAGAGGCTTTATGGATGCTGTTTAGGTTTGTCTCCTACAGCTGTCCACATCTTACTGCTTCTTCTGTAGTCCCCTGGGGATCATTCTGGAATCCGGAATCCTGAGTTGAGACATGGTCTTCTAATCTCCATGGGCTGGTTTTTCTGCATCTCAGTGTATATTATTGTGGGTGGGTGGGTGGGTGGATGGAGAGAGAGAGAGAGAGAGAGAGAGAGAGAGAGAGAGAGAGAGAGAGAGAGAGAGAGAGAACGAGCGCTAGCGCACGCTAAAGGCTAAAGTCAGGCCTACAGAATTACCAAGATAAAATCCCACTAGAACAGCAGTTCTCAATGTGTGGATCTCGACCCTTTTCCTGGTTGAGCAGCCTTTCACAGGGGTCACATCCTGCTTATCAGATTTTACATTACGGTTCATAGCAGATTGAAAACTATAGTTAAGTAGCAATGAAATGATTTTATGGTTGGGGGGTCACTGTATTAAAGGGTCAAGCATTAAGAAGGCTGAGAACCACTGCACTAAAATGTTACCTATGCTGGATTTTACAAAATCACCCCCCTTACACACACACACACACACACACACACACACACACACACACACAGACACACACAAGTATGTTTGCAGAGCTTTTGTTCTCTGGCTCTATTAAAAAAGGTACTGTGAGAAAGCTAAAGGAGGAGGTCGTAATTTGCAAAACCTCAAATCGGTGAGCTGACTGGGTGAAAGCTAAGAAACTTCTTCCCACTAACAGTACAGTGCTCTGATGTGGACTCTGCTGTGGGGGTTTCTCCTTTTTCTAAAGGCTGTAAGGAAGGCACATGAAGTTGCAAGCCATGCCATGCAGTCAAGTGGGTGCTACTGTTTCCCGACACAGGTGGGCTTTAGAAAACTTTGTACAGCAGAGGCGTTTCTCTGGGGCCTCTGACTCATTGATGTCATCGGTGAGGGACCCATCAAGCTAGGAAGTTCTCAGAGACTTCTTGTAGCTTTGGGGAAAACCCACTCCCCCATTGGATCCAGATTCTGGTTCCTGCCGTTGTGTAATCTTAAAAGAATGGGGCAAAGACCTGTAGTGGAAGGAATTGAGAAACTTAATGGCGACCGTGTAATTTATTATCTTCAGCACAGTCAGATATGTCCCAGTCACTGGGTAACAAGATTCCCAGGGGCCTTCATGAGTGAGTCACTCTGGACTGTTGTAAAAGGTGTGGCTGTCACCTGAGTCTACCTGGCTGTTTTGAAGTGAAACCCTATTTTCTTTCAGCTCTTGATGTCTGGACCTCACTCTAGAGAGCTCACTGACCATGCAGGCCTGAAGGGTAGGAGCCATCACTGCCATGAGTTGGTAGTGCCACAAGAATGTGGGCTTCCTGAGATGTGCTGAGTCATGGCTGCCCATCCTGTAGGACTCACTCCTGGTCTTAGATGGCGTTTGCCCAGCTACACTTACGCACAGCTGTCACAGTCGTCTGTAACCGACACAGAGCGGTGTGAAGTCTCATCATTGCCTTAGAAACAAAGGGAGTTCTATTCATTCAGTGACTGTTTCTGAATCGATGCACTTTGTATAAGCCACCATAATTATAAGTTACAGTCACTTTGTAATGCTCAAACATCCAAGTTACCATGAATGAGGATCTGGTCTCTGTTTCCAAAAGGAAGCTGACATATATATGGAATTAAAAGGGCAGTATGTACCAAGGGAGCACACACAATACAGCATGGAGATCAGGGGAGAAGGCAGCTAAGGGCCGCTTAAGAGTCATGCCCAGCTGCAAACACTAGGATTTCCAAGCTGGGACAGGGATCACATTCCCAAGAAGGGAATGTTCTCTTTTTTCTTTTTACTTGTTTCATTTTGTGGGGTATGCCTTTTTGACTGAGAATTTATATATGCATATATACTATATTTTAATCAAACATACCCCCTATTTCCTTCCCTTTAATTCCTCTTGTATCCCCTGCCTCAGCTTCCAACTCCCAACTTCCTGTACTCTTTTTTTTTTTTTTTTTTAAATGCAGTAAGTCCACTTTGTGCTACTTGTATGTGCATGGCTGTAGATCAGTCTGTTGGAGTTGGAGTAGTCTTTCAAGGGCTGAGTCCCTGAAGAAACCAGACTCCCTTTCCCATTAGCTATCAATTGCTAATAGCCCTTGGTTGGTGAGAGGTGGGATTTGTGCAGCCCTGATCTACCCATGCTGATAGTTTTGCCTTGCTTGATTTGGTGCATGTAACCATAGCTACCGTTGAGTTCATATATGCAATGGCCCTGTCAGATCCAATAAATACTTTTTGCAGAATTTCACTGTCTCTAACTTTCATGATCTTTCCAGCCACTCTTCTGCAGTAGTCTCTGAGTCTGGATAGGAGAACTTGTTATAAATGGCTGGCTGGGTTTCACCCACCAGAATGTCTGATTGTCTAGGTCTCAGGTGTCATGGGAAAGCCCCAATGACAGAGACTACTGGGGGACACAAGGAGAGTCTCTAGCCAGAAGGTTCTACACCTTTCTTCTAATTTTCAGATTGCTTATGATCCCTTTGGTACAATCCTAAGAAGCTATACACCCCCGTTCTGTATAGGTTGACTGTTAGCATTTCAATCAATAGAGGCTGTTTTAGATCCAACTTTATGGATAATGTGAATGTCTTCACCCACCATTATGGGGAAAGTTTACACTTATATAATATGCAAATAGGCTAAATTTTCTTTTTTATTATTTTAGTTGCAGAAAAACTTAACTGTTTATAAAAAATAATAGAGGTCTGGAGAGATGGCTTAGTAATTCAAGAGTACTTACTGCTCTTAACAGTGGACCTGAGTTCAGTTTCTACCCAAATCAGATGACTGACAGCTGCCCATAAGTCCAGTTCTAGGAGCGTCCATTGCCTTGCCTCCAATGTTCAAGTAAACAGACCTACACCCCCACAATTAAAAACAATGAAAAATCTCAAAAATGTGTCCATCTTGCTGCTTCAATTGCCTTTTAGTATATGTTTATGTGTATAGATGTTTGCATGTATGTCTGTGTACCTCAGACGCTGGAAGAGGGTGTCAGACTACAGTTGCAGATGGTTGTAAGCTGCCAGTTAGGTGTTAGGAGTTGAACTGGGGTCCTCTCATCAGCTTACAAATGGAGCACGTTTGCAAATGGTTGTAAACTATATGTGAATTCTGGGAATTGTGTCCTGGTCCTCTGGATGAGCAAGTAAACACTGAACCATTTTACTATCTACACCCCGCCCCTTCAAGTATTATTTATCAACTTAGAGATGTCTGTTCTAACCTCATTTTGCCCATAGGTCATTTCAGAGCAACCCCTAGGACAGTTCTATTCATAAATATTCAGTATTTGTATCCAAATACATCTAATAACTGCACCAAAACCTAACAAAAGTAAATATTTCATCAGGTACTTAATTGTTATGTGTTCTTAGTCATATTTTTATTTGTTTTTAACTGTATGTAAATCATTGTCTAGATGAGTATAGCATCTTGTATGTGACTAATAAATCCCTTTGTTGAAGATAAACATTATTTGTGCACAAATATTTTAGGCTTTGGTCCGTAGAAGCTTGTTTTTGCTGGCTGTTGGTATATGAGACCACTAGCTCTGATACATTTCCTGCGTTTACTGGATTCATCTATTTCTCTTAAGACTGCACCATCTTCATAAGAAATAGCATTTTGTGATTTTTGTGATGAGTCTGGTTATTTATATTGCTAGTAGCTACAGTTAGTAATTTTTCTAGTTCCTTTCAATATAAATATTATTTTGCTTGTTTGTTTTTTGTTTGTTTCTTTGTATGGCTTTGTACTCACTTCAACAGCACATATACTAATATTGGGATGATACAGAGAAAACTGTCATGGCCCCTGCATAATAACATGCAAATTTGTGAATTTTCTTTTTAAGGACGAGGTCTCACTATATAGCTCAGGATGGTCTCAAATTCTCCATCCTTTACTTGAGCCTCCTCTGTGATATAATTGCATGTGTGAACTATCTTGCCTGGCTGAGGTTTTATTAATATTTTTATTTAGTCTTTGAAATTTTTATGTATTTATTCAGTATATTTTGAGCATAGCTATCTGTATGTCTCTTCTTTTTTTTATCTTATTTTAATGACAGAATGGATTGTGAACTTATATTTGATATTCAGGATGACTGGTTTTTTTTTGTTTTTTTGTTTTGTTTTGTTTTTTAATTTCTTTGGTTGGTCCTGAAAATTCTAAATCTACTTTCTCCTGTTCTGAACACCAATGTCATTCCCTGGCCATAAGCATACAGCAAGGCTTAGAATACTACTAAACCCACCATGAATGATGTATGAGCGTAGGGAAGGAGTTACAGCCTTGTTAGTAGACCCTACATTTTGCAGTCTTTGTTACTTTTGCCTGTAAAATGGCACCAGGTTGGTACATTATTTTGTTTGCTTTAGAGTCCTTCAGGATTGCTCCTTAAATTAACTTTTATACTTACATAAAATAGTATCTGTTCTTGGGTCAGTTTTACTAAACAAAACTGAGTCAGCTGAGGAGTTCAAACTTCTCTCCCTCCTCCACTGTTAGCTTCTTTGTCTTTCTAGGTAACTTTAAAAAGTTAATGCGAGGGCCAGGGATGGTGGCACACACCTATAATCCCCACATGTAGGAGGTTAAGGCAGGGGGTTCAAGTTCCAGGCTATCCTGAGCTACCATGAGTTAAAGACTGTCCTTGGAAATGTAAGAACCTGTCTCAAAAAGCCAACATGCACATAAACTAGGTTTCTTTTTATCTCCATTAACAAACACAAGCAAATGTGTTTATGTTGTTGTGCGCACTCCTTGCTGACTTCATGCTCAACGGTAATTCATCTCAGAATATCCCATGACACAAATGAAGGTGTTTTGCATTTTGTTTTAAAAAGTTATGATGAGATAAAATTTAAGTAGACTTGAATAAATTCCTTATCTGAGAGAGCTACATGGATCAATTCTAATCATTCAGTGCTCATCACAACCTCCTTTAGAACTTCCATCACCCCAGAAAGACCCTCCCTACGTCAATTTTGAAAACTGATGGTACATTGTTCTACAGTCTACAGTCAGATGATGTGACTCTGGACCACAAGAAGGGGGACTTGCTGGTGTGGGGATGAGCAGCCTTTTCTAGTACCCTGTTAATTGTTCAAGTAATGGTAAATATTTTTACATCTTTCCTGAATTGCATGTTCTTCCCCCCTAGAATCTTAAACAGAAGGCTAAAAGGTTATGTACATCTGGTCTACCAGATCTCCCAGGCTTTCTGGATTGAAGATCTAGAATGCAATCCACCTTTCTTAGCAGGGTTCCTTGTAGACCACCACAGCTTCCAGCTCCTCTTTAATGAGTTGCTGTCTAGGACTGTTGGCCAGATTTCACTCTGGACTTCCCTTCCGCGATTGCTGTTCCTCTCCCTACCTGGATTTCATTTCCTTCTCTCTTTTGTTTTCCTTCCTTATTTTCTTGAAGAACATCCTTGAGCAACTTCCTCAACAGAGTTCATGAGAAGAAACCTTTACATTAGTCTTTCTGAAAATGTTTACATTAGCCTTTCTGAAAATGTTCCTGTTCATCCTGTATCTCATAACTGGTAGTTTTACTGGGACTATATGATTCTATATAGGCCCGAGTTTCCTTCAGGGTGGCATCATTCTCTAATCAGGGAGTCCTGAATTGAACTGTTTTTTAATTTATTTTATTTATTAATTTATTTAATTTATTTTCTGTCATTTGATTCTTACACCTGTGAGGACATATGTTGATATCTTTCTCTTCCTTGATACTTGAAAGTTTTCCCCATTCTCCTTTCCATTTTTGTTGCTGTGATAAAATACTCTGTCAGAAAGCAACTTAGAGGAAGAAGAGTTTTATTGTAGCTTACAGTTTCAGGTTATATAATCCATGACCTCGGGGATTCAAGGCATCAGGTACGTGAAACAGTTGGTCACATCATACCCACAACCAAGAGCAAAGAAAAGCTTGCTTGCTTTCTTGTTCCTAGCTTGATTTTTCCATTCATACAGTTCAATTCAGGACTCCCTGATTAGAGAATGATGCCACCCACAGTGAGCTGCATCTTTCCACATCAGCTGATTTAAGACAGCCTCCCACAGACATGCCCAACAGATGTGGAAAATCCCTCAAAGAGACCACTTTCTCCAATGATTCTAGGCATGTCAAGTTGGCAGAGCTAATCTTCACAACCCACCCGAGTTATCTAAGATTTCCCTTTTATTGTTGGTGTTCGAAATAATTTTCATTTCATCTAGAATTCAGTTATTGAACTTAAAAGCACATCTTAACTGGCATGAATAGACCCTTTCAACCTATAATCTGATGGAGTTTATTATTCTCTCTGCTACTTTCATTAGCAATTGGGTGATCTGCCTGATGAATGGACTCTTATTTTGCCTTTTTTATTAAAGACTTGTCTCATTTCCTGGAATATCTTCATTGTAACCTCTCTACTGATCTTGTTTTCATTTTGGCAAACACTATTCAAGCTCAGGTAAAGGTTTAAGCATTGACAGAATGGATGCTTCTGACTAATAGCAGCAATGAGAAGTGCCTTAAAAAATACAAATAAGTCTCCATGAAAGGAGGGAGGGTATGCAGGTGAGCTGGAGAGAAGGGTTGCTTATTTGAAAATAGTGTGGCCTAAGGCTAGAAACCTGGAAGCTGATCAGCTGGGAACTAAAGCTGGCACTCTAGCAGTTTCATCCTCACTGGGAAATAAAAACATAGATGATAGGTTTACAGTCTTAGAAAGCTGAGTCTTAGAAATCTTATATTAGAAAAGAAATCCAGTTGCGAAGAACCATGATTTTGTGTTGTTTTCCTCGTGTAACTGCTGACTTATGAGTAGCATGAATTCAAGACCCTAAGAAGATTAAGAAGGGAGATAGAGCTTTGATAGTCTCATGAGTCTGGGAGCCAAATACCCCAGTGGTCTGCTCAGGAAGCAGGATTCTAGAAAAACCACAGACTCCCTGGGAGAAGCTTAGAAGGACTGCACTGATGTAGGATTAGAACCAAACCTGAAAAAGGAGCCATGCCTAAATACTAAAACCCAATTTCAAATCGGATCAACCCAGACCAGACAAAGTGAGCTTCTTCTAACCCTAACTCCTTGCCCGAAAGAAAAATTGATTCTCTGTAGAGAAAGACAACATTAGAAAACCTCCAGTGGTATCTATAATTTTTCCATAATGTTCAATGTGCCATAAAATTATCAGATATCCTCAGGAAGGGATACAAATAATTCAGTAAAATATACTAAAGAACCTATTAGAGATATTGGAGTTACCGTGGGACATTTATGGTTGTGTTCAAGGGAACAAGACTAGAAAGTTCTGTATAAAGCTGGGATCAATGAAACACATTGATGGAAATTTGGTAACAGAAATGATTGATAACATTTTACTTTAGGGCAGTGGTTTTCAGCCTGTGGGTCACAACCCCCTGGGATCAAACAACCCTTTCACAGGAGTCACATATCAGATATTTACATTATGATTCATACATAACAGCAAACTTACAGTTATGAAGTTGCAACAAAAATAATTTATTGTTGGGGAGATACCACAGCATGAAGAACTATATTAAAGGGTTGCCATGTTTGGAAAATTGAGAACCACTACCTCAAGGGCTTTTTATATGCCATCATTCCCTGGTATCTTTTGCAGGTAGTCATGGTGAACCCCCCACCATGTTCTCTAATATCAAGGCAGACAAGTTCCAAAGATAGCAAAACAAACAGACAAAACTTCTGTGCTCTGAGAAATAGAAAGGATTTGGATATAATGGCTCCTTTTTTCAAGAATTATTCCAGGATACATGTGCCAAGATGGCAAATTCACACACCACAGTGACACTGGTGGCAATTCCATCTACAGGGAGAAATTCGAGCATGTCAATTTCATCCTGAAGCATCCTGGTATCATGTCTATGGTAAATGCTGGGTGAAACATTAGTGGTTCAGTTTTTCACCTGCGTTGCAAGTCTCTGTGGGTGGGTGGGTGGGTGGGAAACGTGGTCTTTGGAGAGGTGAAGGAAGACATGAGCATTGTGGAAGCCATGGAGCGTTTGGGTTCGAGACTGGCAAGACCAGCAAGATCTCCATTGCCAATTCTGATCCTTTTGACTTGTGAATATCTTACCCACCAGATCATTCCATAGCTCAGCAGAGCAACCCCCACTCATCTGTGCATAATACTGGATAAGGTCTACTCTCACTGAAGTTCTTTGGGTTCCATATTTAAATTTAGGAATAAAAACAAAAAGTTACTTTAGGGAAGAAAGGTTTGCAAATCTTCTGTCTCATAAAGGGTTAATATGAACTCATGTCTCAGGAAAAAAAACAAAACAAAGGTTTAAAGCATGGAGAAAGTACTTGAGAGATGTCTCCAAAGTATGTATCAATGGCCAAGAATCACAGAAAACATGTTCAAGATCATTAATTGGGCATGCATTAATCCCAAGCCAGCAGAAAATACATTATGGAAGAATGTGGAGGAGTTAGGCCTCTTGTTGATGACAATGCAAAATGTTTTGGCGGGTATAGCTGTCAGGGTGATAACTCCTCAAACAGTAAGCACAGAGTCACCCCTGTGACAGCAATTCCATCCCTGTATGTGTATACCCCAAAGACTAGAAACAAAAGACTCAAATACTCTGAAATATCTGACACACTTCAGGTGTCCATTGTTGGATGGATATATGAACAACATGGAGTAGAATAATTGTCATCTAAGCTAAAGAGTCTCCCTCTATCCTCATAAGATCAGCTGTGCTTGTCTGTAAGAGCCTAGCTAGGCTCCCTCATAGAAGGGTGTGGTTGGGAGGGTTATTTGAAAAGCTTGAGTGTCTAGCTGTTCCTCCCAACCATTCACATGCAAATCTTCACTAATTGCATGTGGCTTTGGGGTTTGAGCACTAGGTACATAGGATGGGGAAGGTTAATTGACAGGCTGCACCTACAGCCATCTGCACTGGTGAAGCCATCATCCATGGTGGGTATAGGCATCTTGGCTGCTTTAAAGTCACCCTTGCCTAATAAACTCATTGATTGTCCAAGGTAACTTTGGTGGAATCAAACTGGTTTGCAGTTGAGGTCTTTTAATGAGGAGATAGATATTTACATATTTCTCCCTCAAATGCCTTGAACAAAACACTGTTCAGCTTTAAAGAGGAAGGAAATTCAAACACATGGAAATGGTGGTGGGGATGGAAGGCAGATAGGGACATGAGGCAAGATGAAGTAAGTAAGCTACAAAATTGCAGTTGCTATGATTTCACTCATATAAGCTCCCTAGCTACTTCAAGTAGAAGTAGAGTTTCCAGAAGCCGAGCAGAGGGTATGGGTGGTTCAGGATTACAATACTGATGGAATCGTGCCCAACAGTGTGAATGTACTTAGCACTCCTGCATAATCTCTCACTAAACCCACAAACATATTTGTGTGCATATATGCACACAGACTGTGCAGGTATTTGTGGTTTTCCTCTTTTGCTTTACCTTGTAAATATAATATCAAGTAATATCCTATTGTACTTAAGTGTTGTTAAATCTGTATTATTGTATTTGTTATTGGGTATTAAAAGAATAACCACTCCTCGTGAGTCTTTGCCACCTATTCTTGGGGAAGAATAGTGTGTTTTGGTTGCATGGAGGACAGTTACATCATGCTAGATGGAAATATGACTTTGTTATTGTCTTGGAAATTAGGTATGGCATAGGGAGGCCTGGTTAGGGTAGCAAGTTGAAAAGGGTTTGCATGTGGTAGTTAATTTTACTGTCAATTCAATGGGATCTGGAATCAAGAGACATGAGCAGAGGTGTACTGTGAGGGCATTGCAGGAAGGAGGAGAGAACTGAGAGGAAGACGACAACTCCTAGAGTAGGCTGCACCTTTAGAGTGGTAACCACACTATAAGGAGGTTCCAGAAACAGCAGTGTTGCTTGCCTGCCTGTCTTCGCTTCTTGCTGGTGATGGAGTCTAGCTTTCGCTTACATCAGTTTGCAACTTCAACATAAGTCAAGGAACAGCACCTCTCCACAAAGCATCCAGGCCTTTAGTGCAGGACTATGACTACTAGGTTACCCAGCTCTCTAGACCAAGTAGCTACCAGTATTTGCCCCTCCTGCGTGGAGACAGCCATTGCAGGACTACTTGCCCTTGTAGGTATAAACTATACCAGTGAATTCCCTTTAATAATATATGTACATCTATTCATTCATTCTGTTTCTCTAGAGAACACTACTTACCATGATGTTGCTCTTAGGGTAAGACATAATAATCAGCTATGTTTTATTGTCTAGGCAGTTTAATGTCTCAATAAGTGCCCCTCCCCCTCCAGATTACCATCAAACGATTCTCTGACCTCTGAGCTTAGACATTCTCCTATTCCCTAAAGATCAGGCCAGAAGAGACTTCTCGTTCCTGAATAGACAAGAGGCTTCGTTCCTACTCAGCATGCAACTTTGGCCACCATCAACCTCTAGATTAAGGGACAGGTTTCAGATGGAAAGCTCAAGACAGGCCAGGAAAAGAAAAATCAGGAGAGTGTGGGAAGGGACCTTCACATCTGGAATCTGGTTAGAGATTTTTTGCTGACTGAATAACAACTACAAAAAACATGGAGACAGTGTTCTATTTTTTGAGGAATACTTCAACAAGACTATTAAAAAAATAGATTAAATGTTATGCTACTTTTTTTGAGTTTCATTTTACCCCTCTCATCTAAACCTAAACAAACCTAAACAAACCTGTAACTATCAGAGTTTCACAACATTATGAACTGTATTTATAGTCAAAGCATACCCTAAAACTTCCCTGTGACCTCTACATACATAAAAAATTCCTTTGACCTTTTTTGACCTGTTTCATCTTAATGCCCTCAATGTATAATATATACATTACCTTGTAAACCACCATCAGCTAAAGGAAAGTTTCTTTAGATAAAAATAAATATACTAAATGTTAAGCTTCGTCTTCATGTGGGTCCCGAACAACTGGAGTGGGGGCTATCCCAAAAGTTGTTGCCTGTCCATGGGATATGTTCTTCTAGCTGGGTTGCCTTGTCTGGCCTTAGTGGGAGAGGAAGCACCTAGCCTTGAAGAGACTTGAAATGCCAAGGTAAGGGGATACCCAGGGGGTATCCATCCGCTCAGAGGAGAAAAGATGGGGGGGTGGGGTAAAGATAGTGGGAGGGAATGACCAGGAGAGGAGCAGTGAGTGGGCTGTAAATAAGTAAAAAAAAAATTAAATAAATAAAAAATAAACATACTAATACATTTTTAGTTAATCTTCAAAATCTTCAAACCATTTAACATCAAAAGGTACCAACATCGTGTACTTAAGAGTCAACATAGCTGTTGTTGACTCCTCTTCAAAGCAACTTTCATGAATATCTCCAGGTCATATAACAGGAAATTTCTCAGCAGAAACTTTAAAAGCCAGGAGGGCTTGGAACAATATTGTTCGAACTGAAAAACAATAACTGCTGGCCAAGTTTACTATATCTGACAAAACTATCATAATTAAAAGATAAATAAAATCACCTCACAATGAGAGAAAACTAAAGAAATTAATAACCACTAAAAAGATACTTGAAGTATTCGAGTACTGAAGAGGAAGAG
This sequence comes from Arvicanthis niloticus, assembly GCF_011762505.2. Lineage (NCBI taxonomy): Eukaryota > Metazoa > Chordata > Mammalia > Rodentia > Muridae > Arvicanthis > Arvicanthis niloticus. The sequence continues at coordinate 27,902,426 of NC_047674.1, read as the reverse complement.
GGATATATCATCAGGCTATGGAAAAGAAGTAACTCTAAGTAGTAGTTATGCAAAAAAGAAATAGGAAAATATCTGTCTTAGTTGCTTTTTAATTGTTGAGACAAAGTACCATGACCAAGGCAACTTTAAAAGAAAGCATTTTATTTGGGCTCACAGTTCCAGAGTTAGAGTCCATGACTATCATGGCAGGAAGTATGGGCACAGGCAGGCAGACTGGGAGGGGGAGCAGTAGCTGAGCGCTCACATCTTAGTCCTCAGCATGAGGCAGAGAAGGAGAGAGCTAACTGGGAGTGATGCTGCCTTTTGAAACTCAAAAGCCCACCCCCCAGAGACACACCTCCTCCAACAAGGTCACACCTCCTAATCCTTCCCAAACAGTTCTACCAACTAGAGGCCATGCATTCAGACATATGAACCTATGGGAGCCATTCTCATTCGAAACACATTTCTAAACTGCAAAATGACAGAAATTAACATACGTTATTCAAAAATAATTTTGAGTAGTGATGAACTCAATCCTATAATCAAAAGGCACAGACTATCCAGTTGGATTTTAAAAAACAATATTCAGTTCTTTTTTGCCTCTAAGAAAAGCATAACTTTGGGGTAAAATCATGGAAAGGGGTATTCTAAATAAATGGACCTAGGAAGCAAATAGATGTTGTTCTAATATCTAACAAAGTAGTCTTCAAACCAAAATTAGAAGAGAAGAATATCACAGCATGCTGAATATAAGTAACTCATAAGGAAGCAATGTGTCTAGAGGATCTTACTTATGCACTGTTATTGGTTACTGTTGCAGGCCAGCTTGGCAGGGCGTAGATACTGTTTCTCACTAGGAGACAAATCTCTGAGCATGTCTAAAGGATTTCCTAAAATTGATTTATTAACATGAGAATACCCACCCAAACTCCTGAGCCAAATCAAAATGAGTCCAGGTCCACTGATACAAACATTAAGTATTTAGGTGTAATGGTGCCCCAAAGCCCCAGGATGTGGCATCATTTCCTGGATCACATAAACTACATCCGTATGTTTTCCAATGACATCTTCATGACTCCATTCTTTTCAGGGGAAAGAAAACTGACTAGGATCCAGAATTTCACACAAGGTAGCCAGCTCACTTACTTCCTTATTGACTCACATGTCCAGGCCTTTGCTACATGCAAGAGGAGAGCCGTGGGCCCTCCTTATTGAGGACAAATATGGGTCACCAGATGTGTATCTGTGACCCAAATCTAAGCTGAGGGAGATACCCTGCAGGAGGACATCCATCTAAAACAATGGTCCTCACCACTGCTGCATGAAACAGAGGGGCCATGGAGAAGCCCTGCCCTTATTGAGATGTGCAATGTTGCATCAGAGCCTGCAAGGATCCAGCTGTTCTCACCTGCCTGGCTGAAAGCTGCTTTCTTTCCCCATAGGTGTTGACTTGGGGCCTTAACTGAGGTTTAAATAATCCTTATTATTTTTTTAATCAGGTGCACGTGATGAATGCATGACTCTGTCTTCTACAGTGTTGGCTGGAGGCAGGGTGGTGGGAGACCATCTTGGTATTTACCTCATAAATACTCCAAAAATGTCTTAGAACCCATGAAGAAGGCTGGGTGGACAACAGGAGACACTTCCTGCTTCTTGCTGAGGATAGCCCTCAACTGCCATTCTTAGTTTGTTTTTCAAGAAAATTATGAGTCAAACTTCATAATCCCAGCAAAGGCATCAAGCCCAGTGGTTAGATTGACTTCCTTCCTCTTTCCATAGTCATTGTCTGGCTTTGATTTTACTAACCCTAGCTTCTTACCTCCTTGGGTAAACCACTTCAGAAACATGTTAGGAGCAGCGTCTCCATATCTCTGAGACTTGAACCACCTTCGACATTTAGCGTGGCTGCCCATACAGAGTCAACAGCACAGTCACTATAAACTTCCCAGCTCCTGGAATTGTCACAATATTTCTACATGGGTTTTCAGTGGGAAGAAAGCATTTGGTATTAAAAAAAAGTAGTCGTCAACATTTTTGCTACGTCCTGGTAAAACTGGTGATGGAAAGAGTACAGGAGGGGGAGGGCAAAGAAGGGGGACATGACGGAAGGGGAGGAGAGGAGAGAAGTAGGGAGGGAAGGGGAGGAGAAGGAGGAAAAGAGGAGTGGGGAGAGGAGGACAAGAAAGGAGAGAAGAAATGAAAGGGACTGGAAGGGGGAGGGAGGGGAGGAGAGGAAGACGGGGGAGGGGAGGAAAAGGAGAGGGGAGAGTCACCTTGAGGAAATGATGAACTTTATACTTCCGTTTTGCAGGAGAGAAACCTTCCTCTACAGAATAGGTCAGACTGACTTTATCTTGAAACGTGAGTTCATTAGCAAAAGGTCCTCAGGTTGTTCCTCCTGTCCCCTGGCTATGTTTCCACACATAGCACACGTAGCATACATACCAAACTGTTCTCTGGAAATGTCTTCGTTGACCTTTAAGACAATGCCAAGAAACCATGACTGATGGGAGTGGGGAAGCAGAAAGAGAAGGACAGTTCAGTGAGGTATTGGCCACAAACCCACAGTCCCTTCCTGTAGATGTTCTGAGTCACTTAATCTCTTTTCCCAGGGTGGATTTAATCTCTTTTCCTAAATTAGACATGATATCAAAAAAAAGAAAGGAAGGAAGGAAAAAAGAAAAAGAAAGACATCTATATGCCAAGGATATTATACTAGTTAAGTAAGCATGGCAGAATCTTACAAACCAAGCCTAAATTATAAACATTATTTTAAAACAACAACAACAACAAAAAGCAGACCTGCGGGTTTTTGATGATGTTTTAAATACTGGCAAGTTTGGAATAATAAAACTTTATTCATTTATTTATTTTGTATTAGATAACATTTAAAATTCTTTAGATAGAAGTATTGAAACAAAAGAATTGCAAATAGAAATTTATTACAAATTTTAAAGTAAGCTAAATACAAAAGAAGTATAAATAATTCACCTCTCAAAAAGATTCTAATTTGAAGGAAGGCAGGGTGAGCACTAAGGGATACAGGGAGGTGGAAATCTGAGCGGGATAGAACATGACTCACCAGACCTCTGGATGGAATGATGCTCTGCCAGAGAGAAAGCACTCAGTCCCTGAGTCTGTGGCTCTTTATGACAGAAGTGACAGCAAACTAACACTGTCCTTCCTGCTTCAACATTACCTCATTCCATGTTTGTGTTCTCTGCCCAGTTTAGTCCCTGTGCCCCTTTTGGGGGGGGAGGGTCACCTATCAGATATATACATTACAGTTTGTAAAAGTAGCAAAATTGCAGTTATGAATTACAGGTATAGCAATGGAAATAGTTTTATGGTTGGGGTCATCACAGCATGAGGAACTGTATTAAAGGGTCACAGTACTCGGAAGGTTGAGAACCCCTGCTCTAGATGTTGTGATTGGGTGGCCAGGCCATGGAAGAGGAGTGTCAGTTGAGTTCCAAGGCTAGCAGATAGGTCTGGTGCTACGGCAGGACAGAAGACTGACTCACCAGTTCCTCCATACGGATGCTCAGTGATCAGGACATGGCCTACAAGTCCAGAGAATAGGATAAGCAGGTAAAACATCTCCTATTCTCGTCCAGAAAAACAAGCCTTAATGATCTCTCTTTTCAGTCTCCTCAAGACTCACTGCTTCTGGGAAATCCTCCTCCAGTCACTTCACATGGAGTTCCCTGAGTAGCTGAAACTTCCAGTGCTGGGACATGATGCCAAAGGCATCAGGAACAGCAAGACAGCTCTGTGCAAGACTCATGGTGCTTATGAAAAGCAGGTTTGGAAGAACCTTAGAGCAAGCACAAGGTCGTAGACCTGTCAGGACAGAGAAGCCAGGCTTCCTGGGGGGGGGGGGGGGGGGAGTCTGGCCATAAATGCTTTTCCATTTCCCTTCTCACAATAAATGGGCCTCTCTTGAGTTCCTGCCATGGAGGGAACAGTGATGTCACTTAGGGAAGAAGCACTTCAGAACTCTGGAAACTCTGTCCTCAGATGTCTGAAGGAAAAGCCAGTCACAAGGGATCAGGGGTGGACAGGAAGTCTGCAGGTTGCCATAGAAATGCCGTCTCCTCCATTTATGCTGCTAACTTCTGTGAGGTCACTGTGGTTTATGGCTAAGCTGACTTCAGGATAGTGACACCTTCAGTGGACTGGTTCCTCCTACATCCAGAAAGCGTCCTACGGACTTTCCCATGGGTTATTCTTAGGGTATTTTTAATCAATTCTAACTATGTCAAGTTGGCATAAAAATTAGCCAGCGCACATACCTAAGGTTCCATAGACAGGAAGTGGTGAAACTGATATTCCAAGTCAGTCTGGCTGCTTTTAAACTACTATTCATGCTCTCTCTCTCTCTCTTGAATTGGTCTGTGATGATTTACCTATCTGATGTGTTAGTGCCACTAACCACTCACCAAACAATAGAAGAGAGGGCTGAAAAGATGGCCCAGTGATTAGGAATGCTTGCTGCTCTTGGTGGTGGACCCAACTTGGGTTCTCAGCATCCATCTAGACAGCTCTTAACTGCTTGTGACTCCATCTCCAGGAGACCTGACACCCTCCTATGGAGTTTGTACATACAGGCTGTGCACACACATTTGCAAACATTAATATTTTTTTAGATAAAGAAAAATCGAATGACCCCTTCATCTACAGTACAAAACAAACCAAATGTAAAAATACTCAAATAAAAATCAAAGAAAATCTAAGGAGTCATGTTTTATGCTTGTGATGGGAGAGACGTTTTAATCCGAGTCAATAAATCTGAAGGGTATTATATATTAGCAGAGACAATTGTGTCTATTTATACATGTGTCTCTGAATATCAAATTATACTAGAAATGAAGCTATCAACTTTCCATTGCTGCAATAAAATACCCAAGACAATCAACTTAAAAAGTAGAAAAGTTTACTTGTCTTCATGGTTTTGGAGGATGCAGCCCATGAATGGTCTTGTGTTTGTCCTTTGCTTTGCGGCGAGGCAACATGTCATCATGAGTTTATGACAGAGGCAGCTGCTCACCTCATGGCCAGGAATGGAAGAAAGGGGAAGCAGAAGGAGCCTCAGCATCCTGACCTTGACCACAGGAAGAAGCTCCATCTGCAAACAGCTCCTCCGACCTCATAGGCCAAGGTCTCAGTCCTACACCCAAGGCCTTTGTCTGACACATGAACAAGCCATAGCAGAAGTCAAGGGGTAATGATCAGATGGAGGGAGAAGATTTTAATGCATATTGAAATCTTGCTAAAACTTACAAAAGTTAAGAAAACAACCAAAACATCTAGAAAAGTTAGTTAATTACATAAGTAATCCATATTCACAAAACCAACTTAAAAGGCTGCAAAGTTATGGACAACTATAAGAAATTATTCACAGTTATGGAGGTGCAGATTAGAATATTCAACTTATGAAAATTAAGATGAAGATACCCTTTTACTGAGAGGAATTTGGGGAAAGTCATCATATGCTATTGGAATTATGAATAGTGTAGCCCTTTTTTTGGAAATCAATATGGCAATGACTGTTGAAAAAAATACGAAAGTATGAAATCAACAAATCACCCCTCTGTGGGTGCATGGTAAAGAATATATGTGTGACTGCATGGCCAGACCTAGAAGATGTTCTGTTAAACAAAATAAGCCAGCTACAAACAATGTCACATGAACTGGTCGGGGCAAAGTAGAGGAGCCAGGGATATGGCTCTGTGGGAGGGTAAGAGTGGTTGTTAGGCAAGTGTGAAGACTGAAGTTTGGGGGCTGGAGAGATGGCTAGCAGTTAAGAGCATTGACTGCTCTTCCAGAGATCTTGAGTTCAGTTCCCAGCAACCACATGGTGGCTCACAATCATCTGTAATGGAACCTGACACCGTCTTCTGATTGTCTGAGGCAAGTGTATCTGAAAAAGTCCATTTTAATGAGAAAACCTTATTAAAATGGGCTTTTTCAGATACACTGAATCTGAAAAATCTGAATGAGGATGGTCCCCATAATCTCAGGCATTTGAACACTTGCTTGGCAGTTGATGGTTCTGCTTGGGGAGGTTGAAGAGGTGTGGCCTTGCTGGACGAAGGCTGTCACTGCTGGGGAAGGCTCTGAGGTTAAGAGGTTAAAGCCTTGAGCCACTTCCAGTGTGCCTACTCGGCTTTGTGCTTATAGTTGAGGATGCGAGCTTCCTGCTTCCACAACCTACCTGCTACACTTCCCCACAGTGATGGATTCTTTATTCCTTTGGGATCATAAACCCTTCTCTAAGTTGCCTTGGTTATGGTGTTCCATCACATCAATAGAAAAGTAACCAGTGTACAGTGACTAGTGACAGAAAAAGATACTTAGTATCTTTTTCCTCTGGCCTTTGAATGGGTGTCATGGGCACATACATGCACACACACACCCACACATACCACCCCAACCCCTACCTAGTAATACAATACAAATGTTAGAGGAGAACCGTGGTTACTGGGGCTGAGGTAGTCACATGGAGAGGTGTTGGTAAGGGTAGCCTTCAGTTAGAAGTATCTTCTTCGGTAAGGGTATTCCTTCAGTTAGAAGGAATAAATAATATGTCTTCTGTCTACAAAGTGATCATGGCTAACAACAACCTATGGTGTCTTTGAAAATTGCCAAGAAAATGAAGTGTTTTCACCATGAGCCACTGGCAAGTAACATGAGGTGATACATATGTTAATTAGTTCAGTGGTATGGCCACCCACAATGGGTACATATTTTTAAACAGCACAGTATATACAATATATATTTGTTAATAAAAATTATTAATTTGACAACTTTTTAGGGTAATAACATCTGGTTAATCTAGATAGACATTATGTTTTCCTTACTAACATGTAACTTTTGGTTATTTGACTTTGGCAAAAGAGTTCATCTGTAGCTGGAAGGTCTGGATCTGTCTTCTGTAGGACTCAGTGTGTATCTCTGGATCTCAGTGTGTGTGTCTGGGTTTCAGCATGCGTCTCTGGGGTTTTCAGTCAGACGAGGTGGCTGGAAGGTAGCTTGGTGTCCCAGGCAGGTTCCAGGAGGTGGTTTTGTCTCTGCTGGACTTGTGGGAGCACCTATAGGATAATTACTACAGGAAAGCAGCACCCCAGCAGGGGGACATCTGCAAAGGGTGTGTAGCAAGCATTAGGCTACTTGGGAGCAAACACATCATTGTGCATAGGATCGTTGAGATCCTAGAAAAACAAAGGTGTTTGAGGACATTTAGTCTTAGAAGGCACCTTTGAGTCTGTTTTGGATGGCTGAGGAAGAAAAACATCATGTTAATTATGTATCTGGGGTAGGCAGCAACAGTTTGTCTGTAAAAGGAAACTAGTTGTTCATTAAGAGCTGAAAAATGTTGATCAGCATGCTGATTTAACCCGTGGAAGTAGATTAGATGACTTTTGAACCTTGAAGAAATTTTAAAAGTTGAGAAAAAATGTTGGACATATATTACGAGTGTTAGGGAGAAAAGGAAACATTTAAGCATAAACAAGAAAATTTTCTGGTTAAAAAGCACAAATACTGTTGTTTTAGGTGTTCCTGTTAGGGAGAAAAGGAAACGTTTAAATTTTTTGGTTGAAAAACAGGAACATTGTTGCAGGTCTTCCTGTTAGGGAGAAGAAGCCTTAATGGCGGGTTTAGAAGCAGTGGGGGGAGGGCCTTGCTCTGCCATGTGGCGTCTGTGCTTTAGCAGAGTAGTCAGGGTATTCCCCCCCTTTGTTTTTCTTAGGAATCCTAAATGTAGAGAAGAAGAAAAAGGCTAACTTTGAAGAAAGATTAGAGGAAGAGACATAGAGGTTTGATAGGAGAGCCAAGAGTCAGAAGGAGTGAGAGGCTGTGTCTGTGGGAGAGACACGTGAAAGCTGGATTTGAGCCGGCAGCTTCTGGGGTAAAAATGGCAGGTGGCGCGAAGTTTTTCAGGCTCAACCTAGAGTTTCTAGCCATGCAAAAGAAACTGTCTAAGGAACACAGGGCTGGGTAGCAAGCAGGGTTTTGCCCCTGTTGCCTCAGGCAAGCTGGCTAAGACAAATAGCTGTAGCCTGCCACAAATAACCGGGGAGCAGGGGAAGAAGCTGCTTGGCAGGATGCTAGGGACTAGAGTTTGGAGCCAGTGATCTTGAGAAGTCAGCAGTGACTGACCCCTGGGGGAGGAGCAGAGACTGGAGATTGGGGAGTTGCTGCCATCTTGTTGAGTTGGAGAACACGAGGGGAGAAAGAGAGATCGAAACCTAGTCTAGCATGCAAAGACTGAAGTCAGTGCTCCTGAGAGCTCAAAACAAAAGGGGAGTCTCTCACCCAAGGGAAAGAGTCTTAGAACGAGGGTAGCAACAGATGCTGCAGCCTGAAAGACAGCTGTTAGCTGTGAAGGATCTCTCTCTGTGGAGCTGGAGGGATGGGCAAAGTGGAGGCTAGGGAGTTGCCCGCCATCTTGCCTTTGAGCTGGAGAGCACGTGGAGAGACAGAGAGAAAGAGAGAGATGGAGAGAGAGGAGTTAAAGCAGAGAAGCTGACCAGGAACACACGGAGAGAGAGACCTAGCCTTTTTTAACTAGGCAGGAACTAGTGGTAGCTAAGAACTAGAGAGAAGATGTTAGCAAGGAACATGTGGAGAGAGAAAGAGAGGGGGGGACACAGAAAGAAGCCTGCTTAGTCTTGTCAACTAGGCTGGGGGTTACTCACTGTCCTGGAATCTCATGGAGAGGCTTTTATGTGTGTACCAGCAGGGGTGCTCTTGGAGCTGGCTCTGCCCACATCCTCTACCACCTGTAGGGAACTATGTAGGCCCACGAGTGGGCATGCACGGGCGCAAGTCTCTGTTGCATTGTGGGCCCGAGTGTCTGTCATGGCTCAGCATGGCAGAAGCAGAAGCAGAAGTGCAGGATCTTTGAGTTAGTTTCGCACTGCATCAGCTGGCACTACAGGCCCCATCAGTGGGGGAAGTTCTCAGTCTGAAGTTCCATGGCGTTCAGAGCTCTTGGATGGGGACCCCCGGGGCAAGAAGGCTTGCAGGGATCGACTGTTCTCAGACTCCTGGGCTCCCAGGTGCTGCTGAAAGCCGCAGAAGAGTTGAGACTAGGGGCGTGCAGGCTGGAACAGCCTGTAGCCGAGAGACGGGTAAGAGGGAGAGCTCTGTCGGTGCCCCACGGGGTGAGCATCACTCACTTGGCAGGGTCGGTTAGCTTGGTGGAATCAGCAGGGAATGATTAGCTCTGGTGTGGGTGCTGGCATGACTTCTTGAATCTTGTTGGGCTGTTGTGATTCCATCCAAAGAGACTGGAGTGAGGGAGTCTTGACTAAGTTCACTCTGCTCAGAGTACCAGGTGAGCGTGTGTGTGTGTGTGTGTGTGTGTGTGTGTGTTGAAGTCTCAGTCTGATTCCACAAGGGGTGCAGAGCTCTTGGACTGGGGATCCCAGAGGTGGTCAGGGACTGACAGGTCTCAAGCCCTCGGGCTCTCAGACCTCTGAGAGGCCGCAGAAGGACAGAGACTAGGGCCATGTGGGAGCACGACTGGCTAGCCCACAGCCAAGAGAAATGAGGGGGAGGGCAAGAAAGAGGCCCTGGCAGCAGCCCGTACTTGCTTGGTTGCGTGGGTGATTGAGCTCCATGTTGGTCGCTCCAGCTGTAGATAGGGTGGCTGAGAACGCAGGGTTCCTCCACGGGGAAGTTAGGCGTAGTGGCTGTGGCTCATTACAGGCCTCCTTCACAGTTCCTCACAGGGCAGCCCCAATGACACGAGAAAGTCCATGAGTCCATGGGTTTTTACAGGCTTTAATGTCATGGCGGATGGTGGTTGGGTCTGGATGCACCGCCCCCAACCCAATTTGATTTTTTTTTGGTTTTTCGAGACAGCATTTCTCTGTGTAGCCCTGGCTGTCCTGGAACTCACTCTGTAGACCAGGCTGGCCTCGAACTCAGAAATCCACCTGCCTCTGCCTCCCAAGTGCTGGGATTAAAGGCGTGTGCCACCACCACCCGGCCCAATTTGACAACTTAAAAGGCAGAAAATCTTTCTTTCCAGAAACCTTACACTTCACACTTTTATCTTATAAAAATGAAGGTACCAAGATGAAAGAATTTATGCATTTAAAGTTTGGACCAAAAAGCTGCACAAAGCTAAACAAAACAAAACCCAAAAACCGATGCCTCCCAGTTGAAAGCACCATACTCAGCAGCTAAAAGAATACTATGTAATAGTAAGATATGTATGTTAGTTGTACAGCAGAGGTTAGGCTAAATTGGTATGGTATGATGTATTCTTCTTAGATTTTATTTTGGAGTAATTGTAGCCCTAATCCCTGTTTTCCTTTATTCCAGTTTTTGTTGTTCTTGAAACATTTTGCTTTATTTTGTACATCCCCCACCCATCCTGGGATGGTTTGAATGAGACTAGCCCCCATAGGCTCATCTGTTTGGATACCTGTTTTCCAACTGGTTTATGAAGGGTTAGGAGTGGGGGCTTGTTGGAGGAAGTGTCACTTGGGGAGGGCTTTGAAGCTTCGAAAGATTCACCAGTGTCTCCCTCTTTGTAGTTGTAGATCAAGATATTTGGCAAATCTACAGGGACATTAAGCAAGTTAGTAGTTGTATTGAGCTGAGGGTTTGAGATAAGACTAGAGTATGGAATGATAAAGTTGCTTTTGGTTAATGTAAGATTAACTTCTGCTTCTGCTCCAGAACCAAGCCAGCCTACCTGCTGCCATGTTCCCCATCATGATGGCCATGGACAACCCCTCTGAAATGATAAGCCCCCAAATACTCTCTCCATCCTGGTGTCTTCTCTCAGCAGTAGAGAGTAACTAAGACACTCCTCCCTAGCGGGCCGGATAATTTCTGATTCTTCCTTTTGCTTATACATTCCAGGTTATGTTTTAGCAATGAAGATATTCTCTTACACAATCAAAATAAGTACTAAAGTATTTCCTAATGAACTCTTTAATAATCTTAGTGCTCAGGCACAGGACACTGCTCTATTGATGGACTTATAGGAAGTAAGTTGGGTCTCTAGGATCCAACCCAGGTCCTCCTTGCATGTTTCCAACCTTCTTCCTTCTGAGAGCCTTTCTCAGTTCTCCCTTGTCTCTTTTCACCATGACACCTACAAAGTATAGATCGGCTATTCTGAAGACTTCCCATTTTGACGTTTCCCCATAACTAAGAAGGCTACTCATATCTGTGCTGTAATGTTTTCCTTTAAAAAAAAAAAACCAGTAAGTTTGATTGCCTATGCAATATTGTGCAACCATTAATACCATCTTACATTAACTCACAGCGGCTTTATAATTCCCTACTTTTTACACTCTTGGCTTATTTCAAACCTTCAGCCCTCCACAACTACTAACTTACTTGATGTCCCTGTAGATTTGCCAAATACAGACAGCTCGTGGATTTTAATTCTTGTTCTCCTATGGGCCTCTGAATGTCTGGCTTCTTTCACTTGGCAGAAGGTTTTCAGAATTTAATTGTGTTGTTATGATTCATGTCCTGACAAAAACAACTGAACACGGGGAGGATTTATTTTACTTACCATTCTAGGTTACAGCCTATCCTTTTGGGGAAGTCAAGGCAGGAACTGAAGCAGTTAGTAATATCACATCCATGGTCAAGAGCAAAGAGAGAATAAACCCATGATTCATTGCTTTCTGCTTCTGCTCAGCTTTTCCAGGCCTACGATAGCCTTCAGTGTCGGCCTCAGACTATGGCCAGAGCAGGCCCTCCCCAGCCAGACCTGCCACCCTTTGATCCCAAGAGCCTCCTCACTGGGCAAGGAATCTTCAGATAAAGAAGTGAGACTAGCCATGTCCTGTATCCTTCCTTCTAGGCTGTACTCCAGCCCTAGCATCCTGAACTTCCGGTCACGTCACCTCTACTCCTTCCTAGGCCTACAATCTTCTTCTCTAGGTCTGTCCTCCTCCGAGCATGCACTTCCCATTTCCCATGAGCCTCTTGGTCTGATGGGGATATCTATTTGGAGATGAAGGTAGGGCTGGCCAGAGCGGCAAGAGCTGCTTATTGGATGGACTAGGCGACCATCACGCACTTGAGTTTCCTGGTAATGCCAGACAGAGTCTGGGAGAAAAGAGAAGATCATGGACAAGCTGGCCAAAGTTCTCAGGAGAGACAGATCCACGAGAGTCTCTGTCCTCCCCCTCTTTTCTCTACTGCATCTATCAAGTCTACATTCATATCTGTATAAAGAAAGCCTTATGATGAAGAACTGACTCATTTCTATAGAAGCTGAGCAATTCATGGCATCCTGTCTGCAAGCTTTAGACCCAGAAACTCCAGCTAGTGTAGTATTAACCAACCCTTCCCCCCCTGCCCAAGTTAAAATGCTCATGGTATAGATTCCAGCCCAAGTCTAAAGGCCTGAGAACCAGAGAGCTCCATGCACCAGCCCAGCAACCACCAATATTTGTTGCTCATCCCGGTTATTCTGTCCCATGGGTTGGTGTATGTACATCCACACCGGGGTGCTTTTTTTCAGCCTCCCAAAAGCTGATTTTTAAGGAGCTCTCTCTGGACACTACCAGGGATAGTGTTAAAGCAGCTGATTGGTATGTCATGGCCAGTCACACCATTGGCCAGCAGGTTAACCATCACACTAGTGACTTTACAACCCTCCATACGGAACCTCAAGCCTTGTCCTCTCACAAGGTTGCCATTGTAAAGCAGAGTTGTACGGATGGTCCCTGACTTCTGATGAAATCAACCCACAATTGACAACTTTATTGTGGGTTGAAAAATGTTATGCACTGGATGGAAACTTTGATCTTTTCTTCATATTCCATAACTTATGGGATCCATTTGACTTTCAGAGAGCTTCACTTTTCGACCCTGGTTGGTTACTTCCCACGCCTACTTCACGGCCTCTCTCACGATGCTGCATACAAGCAGTGAGCTTCAGCTCCAAGGCAACACTGTAGACTCCAAAGTGAATAGAAGAGAATCTATCCTAACTGTGTTGCTAGACAGTGGGTATCAGGATGCTGGGTATATTAATCACATAGACTTATAACTTTCCAACTTGCCATACAATGGGCTTTATGGCAATCCTATAGTAAGTCGAGACACATTGTACACAGTTCATGGATGTTTGTACATGATTCTTATCTGTATCACAGATACATAGTCTCCACACTGGGCCCTGCAGTGTAAGGTGTGGGCCTCTCTTTCATTGTGGGAGGTTTTTCTTTGCAGTGTTCTTGAGTCAAGAAACTAGAGTTTCAGATCCTATTTATTGGGCCATGTAATTTCCCTATATCTATTGCTGGGTAATGAATGATTTTGAAACTAAATGACTCAAAATAAAGGTTTTGATTATTTCTTATGATTTCGTGGGACATCTGGGTGGTTCATGGCCTCTGGGCTGGCTCAGCTGAGGTATGGTATGATGTGGTGTTGGGGGTCTTTACCCACGTAACTGTTTTCCAGCAGGCCAGTACATGTTTGTTCATGTGATGGCGGGAGAATTTGGGAACAGCAGAAGTAGCTGTAAAAGCTTACGACTCAGCTTCGGCTGTGATTGGTCACCACTGTCATATGCTATGCTCAGCTTTGGATGTAATTGGTCACCACTGTCACATGCTCTGCTCAAATACAAACAGTTGTAACAATAAATGAACAGACAACAAAGAAAAAATATCAAAGACATTAAGGGCAAAAGCTCATACCGATTAAGGATTAATCTTGCAAGGATTAATCTTAAATCAGCTTGCAAGGACAGACCCAGCCCCAGAATGAGGGAAATAGAGTTATAGATCATTTGTTTTGTGGGATTTGGTTTTCTCTTTACAGTCAGTCAAAATGTATAGTTTGAGTGTTTGGCTTATTCTCTAGATCCACCTGGGAAGACACGTGGTATGTCTTTCCTTAAGATACCCAGAAGACCAGCGTTTGAGTCCTGAAGTAACTACCTAACGTAACCACTTGGCATAGTGTGGCTGACCGCACAGGAAGACTGAACAATGTTATTTAGCATTTGAGCTTAGAGTCATGAGAGGCACAAACTGGAGACCGAGATCAGCCACACAGGCACACAGGGAGCTGCAGGAGACACTCTGGACATGGAAGCTCGGGTTATTGGTAGGTAGTGGTCCATTCACAGCGTGGCAGAGCAGTGCTGGCTGGGAGTGCATCCTGTCTCTACAAATGTATCGCTCAGCGATTTATCATCTGTTTGCTGGTAGTAAAGGCAGATGTGCCTAGACAGTGGCTGTGGTGTGTCTTGGTCTCCCAGACCATGAGGAAATGAACTCAATGGATGGGACCTCACTTTGCATCTCCAATCACAGCAGCAGGTGCATTGAGAGCTTCATTCTAGGATAGCTGTTCTGGGAACCCTGAGTCAGTCTAACCTGTCTCTCCTTCATCTTAACAACATGACCAGTCTCTGGCCTCAGGCTATGGCAGGTCTTGTAATACTCACTTGGTCAGGTAAAGCACGTGCAGGATGACATACTGGACCGTAACCATTATGCCATCCAGCCTGATCTTTAGCACGATACCGAACCATTCAACCTGACCAGGGGTTTGCTTAGCTCACAGGTATAAAGATTCAAGAACCTGATGCTGGACTCTGTGCTCAGCTCCATTGAGGACTTTTTGGTTACATGCCAAAATGGCAGATAGTATGAGGGCAGGTGTGCATGCAAGAAGTGGGGGTGGGAAGGGGTGGGGTGGGGTGGGGCGGGGTGGGAGGAGCTGATTTGAAAAGATGGCAGAGAGCTTCAGGAAAAAGCCTCCCAGACATCTTCACATCTCTCAGTAACATCTTGACATGGAGGTTGGGCAGCGTAGCTCAATGACATGCCCAAGATAAGATCTCGTGTCAGAGGGTCCAGCCACATGCTCTGCTGTTCTTTCTGCCTAGAGCAGCAACCCCTATCCCCCACTCGACTATTCACTCTTTAAAGCTCAACTTCCCTAGATAGGCCAAGGAAAGGTGAAGCAGGCAAAGCGTATAGGGGTTGGCATTGCCTTGATAACCATGTCCCCTGACTGCCTGCCTAGAACCTCTTCCACCCAACTCAAAGCGTGTACTCAAGGGATTGATGTCTGGGTAAGGGTGGGCTCCCATTAAACAGCGTGTTTGGTTTCCAGGGGGCTTGGCTGCTAGGGAAGGACAGGGGAGGGGTCACCAGGCTACTTAAGATCAATTACTTATCAGTTAGAAGGAAGAAGAGAGCCTGGGCAAGGCAGGTAGGTGAGCCGGATGCTGACTCATGGGGCCTTTAGCAGAGAAAACCCCCCTCCAGCCCTCCAAGGTCACGGTTAAGGTCATTTACGCTTGCTTCTCTTTTGACAAATGGAGACACAGGAGGAAGGTTGTGACTAACATCTAATGTACCCAAGTCATCATTCACTCCGTGAAAGCCAAAACATCTTATTTACAGCTGGAGAAGCGTCATGGAAATCCACTTTTCTTTTACGCCAGTGGCCTAAAATAGATGGGGTGATTGACTCTGTACTCCTTGAGGCACGGAAAACCCAAGTCTGCCTGACCACTCTTGAAGTTCTCCTTACCCTGGTATCTTGAAGAGTGGGAACTGCTGCCCAGCTAATCCATTGACAAATGAGGAGTCAAGCTGGTGGTGGAGGTGGGCGGGGCTAGTGACAGGAAGTGGAATGAGTGACAGGTTCTCCTAGAGCAGCAAGGACTGAGCCTCTTCTAGCCAGAGCCCTGCATTCGGATGCAGGACACAGCATCTTCTCGGTGAATACCCTACCCAGGGCCTCCTCTTGTGTCCCAACAGGGCCTGTGAGCTTATCTTAGAGTCAAGAGAACTCAGGGATCTCTGAGCCAGCACTCTCCTTAGGGTTGTGTTTCCCGGGACCTCTGACACAACCTCCCTCCCGGAGCTGGGAAATAATGATGGCCACCTGGGCTCTGTTGTCTGCTTCTGTTTCAGATTCAACTGCACATTGTTTTCAAGTGGGCAGAGGAGTTCTGACTGACTATTCACCAACACACTTCGGTTGGGAAACTGCTGTGTGCAAACAACACAGACCAGGGGAGTGCCCTTTTTGGTGGCTCACATCTGCTCAAGTGTTCCTTCCCCACACACTGGCAAGGAGACAACATCTGGGCTGTGTCACCTGTTCCTGTTAGGGTCTTGGTCAGGTCAGCTTTCCGGTACCTCTGTCTCCACACTTTTATAATAGGACACAAAACATGGGGATTGGTAGCTTCACAAATAAAATCCATGTACCCAATTCCTGGCTCTTTGGCTCTTTTTCAGACTTCCCTCCAAAGCCTCTAGTTTTCAGTTTTCCACCCCATGGGCCCCTTGTAGGTCTGAGGAGACTACCTCAATGAAGCTTTAGCAATAGCACAGTAGAATTAACGAAGGGTTATTATCTGTAGGAGGTGCTGGTCTTGGCTGAGACCCAGGGGCTGCATCTCAGCCTTTGTGGGGTCCTGGAGGCTGATCAACAGGAGTAGACAGTGTGCACATAGTTGCATTCACCCCTTACTGCAAACAGTCACAGAAGGTAGTGTTGGGCAAGGTAGTAAAGGTTTGTTGTCCCACCCCACTCCCTCTCTGAGACATGGTCTTATATAGCCCAGACTAGTATCAAACTCAGTCTCACTAGGTAGTCAAGAATCACCTTAAATTTCTAATCCCCTTGCCTTAAAGTATTATACCACAAAAGCTGGCCCAAGAGTACTTCCCCATGGCAGGGAGAGATTTCCCTGCTGGTGGGTGTGTTACCTACCCAGACCCTGGACTTATTAGGGACAGGTCAAGAAGTATAGTCAGTCACCCAGGTGATTGAAGGAGAGTCTCTTGCCTAAGGAGAGGTGGAATTAAAAATCCCACAGCTAGAGATGACAGGAGTGGGTTTTCCACCAGAGACAAGAACTCAGCACCTTGTAGTAAGCACAGACCCAGGGAGAGGACACCTGAGAGTGGGGGTGATATACCATCTTATCTTCTCTCACCTTCTCTTCTTTTGCCTGACTTCCTGAGAGTCAAAGAGGAGCTTGAACAGTGCACAGGGCAGGGGACAGCCAGCCTGAGTACTCAGCCTAGCTAGAGTACTGTGAGCATGTGTGTGCATGCATGTGCAATAGAAAATTCTGGGCTCATCACTGAGTCTCTTTGAATCTTGCCCATAAAAGTGGGAGGACACCCATGCCCTGCCTACCTCACAGGTGGTCCTGTAGAGCTTTCCCTGCTTGCCCTTCAGGGAGCGGGGCATGAAGGGCAAGGCAGAACACAGGCCCAAGGGTGAACACGAATGTGTCTGTCTCCTAGAGTAACTCAGATGCCAGGGTGAAATCCTGACGTCGGTGCATTGTGCAATCCTCCCAGCCCTACTTCAGCTACTTTCCAGAAGTAATAGCTCAGCTGGAGGAGCTGTATCCTGCCGTCCTCTAAGGCTGCTTAGGGCAGCGGATCCATGTCTTCTTATAGAGCCAGGAGCTATCAAAATCCTGAAAAGAATTTTAGCAAGGCACACAGGAAAGAAAAGGCCCTAAAAGGGAAATTGCCAAACCCCTTGGTGGCCCTGGTCACCCTCCAAGCCCTGACTTCCCGTGGCCACGGCTCTTTCTCTGGGTAAACCTGGGTTAATTCACATGTGATGTGGAGATGAACATTAGGGAGATCACCCATGTACTGCACTGGGCCAGGATGGGAACTCGAACATGATCTTGTCCTCCCTAGGCTTCAGCCCTCAGCTCCAGTGGCTGCTAATCAGGGTAGGAAGGGTAGAGTAACTCCCAGGAGTCCCTCAACTATCAGCTTCAAGTGCCCCCAGCTTTCTGCCACTGTGACAGAACACCAGAGATAATCATCTTAAAAGACAGAAAGGGTTTTGTTTGTTTGTATTGTTGTTGTTCATCTATCCTAGGTTGGTTGAGCCTGTGGACAGTACAGTTTATTGTGGGAGTGCGTGGTCCAAGAGGCCTGTTTACCTCATGACTCCCAGGAGGCAGAGAAAGGGGCAAGCCAATGTTCTAATAGTCCCTAGAAGGCCACCTCCAAAACAACTTAACTTCCTTCCCCTAAGCCCTACTTCCTAGTGGTTTTACTACCAACCAGCTTGTGTGACAGGCTAGTGAAGAGTTTTTGGGGGGGACATTTATCTTCTGCCAGGGAACCTTCAGTCCAGGAGGACCCTGTGCTTCTGGGAAAAGAGGAAATTGGTGTTGATCACTTAGAAAACACAGCAAAATATGAAATCTTCTCCCAACCCAGAGAACCTTTCTTCAAAGGTACAGAAGGGTGAAAACCATTTCATCAGTATCATTTAATAAGCATCAAACCAGAACGGGATATATATCAAAGGCGATGTACTAAGAGACAGCAGACAGAAACCTCATCCTTCTTTACACCCAAGCAGATTTCTCCCTTGTACGTGAGACGAACAAGATGCAGCATTGCTGGTGACTCATGTCCCCTCTGAAGTGTATCTGGCAGTGGGTCACCACCTGTGCTAATTAATTGATCTCACACAACCACAAAGTGAATGTCTGCCTATGGGATGTGGAGTCCGGGGGGGCGGGGGGTGGCAACCGAGTCAGGTGCTGCTGACCTCAGGTCTCACCTGCCACAGACATCGACAGCTATGGTGCTATGTATGACAGTCCCAGTACCTGCATTTCAGAGGCTTGAAAGATGGGTCTTTCATAAAGGTGGTAGGAGGCTCCTGTTTAAATTCTAAAATGACTTGTGCTCCATTCAGAGAAACATCTGGAAGGACTCAGAATCCCCAGTGTTGTAAAGGACATTCTGTGAAAAACAGAGAAGGAAGAGTGAGTCTCTTATTATTAATTTCTCTGCATTACTGCAGAGCAGCAAGCCAACACAAGTGAGACACAGTAGCAAGTCTGAAGGGGATAATCACCATCTCTGTGGTGAGCCAGACCGAGAGAGATTTAGACTACGGTGAGGATAGATAGCTAGAATGAGACAGGAGTCTGTGGAAAATGGCAGAAGTGGTTTTGGTCTTTCACAGGGCTTGGTTTTGCCTTGTGAAGTGACTAAGGCTTGGGAAGCATACTAAGCTGGAACACAATGTCTGAAGGCTGGGCATTCATATTTGGATACTGAATTATTAGCTACTCTGTCACTGACCAGATGTCTCACAGAAACTGTGTAAGCGAGGAAGGGTTTGCTCCAAATGCAGTCCTCAGATGGCTCAGGCCACAGTCACTCAGCCCTCTGTGTCTGGTTAAAAGTTCATGACAGTGGGAGCAGATGAAACGATTCACCTCATGTTAGACTTGAAGCAGAGAAAGAAAGAAGGAGCCAGGGCTAGCCATGATGACCCTGAGAACATTTTCCTTGCCTAATGACCTCCAACTACGCTTCACCCCTTATGTTTCACCATCTTCCAATAAGAACATTGTGCTGTGAACATCTGGGGCTTAGTCCTTCCAGGGGCTCAAACCTTTCAGGGTCTGTCTGTCTAGAAACGCCATCACAAACGCCCATCCTGATGTCCCGTTTTAACTGCCCAGGTATTCCATATATATTGTTGTTGTTATTGTTATCAATTCCTCTAGGCTCTGCCCAACAGTTACCCAGCAATAGCCTGCATCTCTGCCCCGGGTATGAGCCAGAAGCCAGGTGTATAAGAAGGACTGCTTAGCTCCTTTCTCTCTCTCCATTTCCCCCTCCCCCCTTCTCCTCGTGTCCCCAGCTGGCCTCCTTCTCTCTTCTTTTCTCTTCTCTCTTTCTTTATCTGACCCCCGTTCTCTGCTACTACCCCACTCTCTGTTGCTGCTCCTAGACCTGTTGCATGGCTTGATTGTTCAGAAGGACACCTTAGCAGGGCCCGCTGAGGTGCTCCCTCCCAAGTTATTACACCACATTTTAGGAAACACAGCATCCATTCTGATGGGCAATAGAACTAACCATCTCAGACAGTAAACCCAGTGACACTCAGGCAATGCTGGCTCTCCATTTTCAGTCCTGCACATCAGGCTTGAAATCCTCCTCGGACAGGATTTCAGTGAAGTTAAAGTGTGATTTGAGCATTCAGTGATTCACCTGGGAAGTCTAGTTCATTAGGAAGCCTCAGAGCTGAGCCCCGCACCCTGAGTCTGATGGAGGGATGCCACATACCCTGGTCTGACTTTGTACCAGTTCAGAGTCTCTGGCCCAAATCTCCAGCCCGCTGAATCCTCTGGACACCAAGTGGAGTCAAGGCATCAGGAGCTGACTACTTGAGGACAGCCACCAGTTCTTAACCTCCCCTTCCTGCTCTCTCTCCCACCTAAACAGTTAGCATTCCTTCTAGGCTCCTCCCCACAGTTACCTGGCAACAGCCAGGTGTGCCTGACTCACTACAAAAGGCAGCTGCTTGCCCCCTCCTCACTCTCTTCTCTTGCTCTGTCCTCTTGTTCCTGCTTCCCCTCTCTCCCCACTCTCCTTCCCCCACTCCATGTGCTCATGGCCAGCCTCTACTTTTCTATTGCGCTCTCTCTCTCTCTCTCTCTCTCTCTCTCTCTCTCTCTCTCTCACACACACACACACACACACACACACACACTTTCTCTGCCTCTACTACCCCCTTAACTCCCCTCCCCATGCACTGAATAAACTCTATTCTATACTATACCATCCTGTGGCTGGTACCTCACGGGGAGGGGATGCCTTAGCATGGGCCCTCGGAGGCACCCCTTCCCCCACACCATATCGCACTTCCACCAAACATATCCCTGCCTCTCTTTTTATAAAACACAACACATTGTGTTTTATAAAAACTAGACTAGACGTGGAGACTAGACGTGGGTTGGATAGATAAATACATAGATACATAGATTGATAGATAGAGCAAGAGATAGAGAAGAAGGCACAGCAAGAGAGATGAAGTGCAGGAATTGAAGAAGATAGTAGGATTCTATGGAGGGTGAGTAGCTGGGGGGACAGAAAAGACTAGGAGAGGTGTAGGAGCTTTGAAATGTATAACAGGTACTTGAGAGTAGGGACTGAGGGAGCCTGGAGGCCTGCATGGGCTTTGGTATGACAGATATTGAAAGGTCCAGGACTCCCCAGAAGGGGGGGTCCACTAGAGTCACAGGATAGCATGCACCCAAAGGACACACGAGAGGCCGTCTTGCTGTAAAACACATGAGGTGGTTTATTAAATCAGAGCTCTGGGCCAGCCCATATCTCCATATCTCACATAGGAGATAGAGGGACTGACCTCGTGGCTCAGGGGTCTAGCGCTTATATATGGGCAGGGTGGGGAAAAAGCGAACTTTCGCACGGGTGCACAGGATTGGTTGTTTTACTTTTTTGAACACTAGCAGGCCGTACCATGGGGGCAGGGTGTAGTTCCTCCCTTGGCCAGTCAGTTTCTGGGATGTTCTTAACAGGCCTTTGTCTTGTAACTCCCCCTCCTCTGTAACTAATTAGATGGGCCCAAACCTGCTGGCAGGCACTTTTCTGCCCAAGGTCTAAGGCGAAAAATTTACACATATTTCATAAAATGGCCTTTATAATTTTTCACTCTACAATATATGTCAAGGGATCCATATGCTCCTTCTGCCAGAGGTTAGAGAAATGAACTTCTCTTGGCAGTTGGAAACAAGTTTCATAAGTTACTGAGGAATGCTAGCTTTTGTCTAACCCAGACATCCTGCTAAAAATCCAGGTTGAGTTCATCTCTGGATATCTGGACAATCTGAGACCTAACAGGCAGGCCCCAGCCAGTGGTTTTCCTTGGGATCCAAGACGTGGCTATATAGGTCCCGAGATCTACAAGAGACTGGCGTGGGCTGGGTCTAGAAATGTACTTCCCTACAAGGGCTGATGCTCCAGAGATAGGCAACGTGGGAAGGGGAACTGTTCTTGCGTCAGCAAAGCCAACTCTTGCTAGCTGGGTGATCTCAAATTAACCACCCAGGGAGACAGTGCATCACAGTCATTTGGGAGGGTTGCAGGGAAGACCTGAGTATAAAAGATCTTAAAGCCATTAAAACCACAACAGGCCCACACTGGTGGCACCACAGCACTGTCACTATATCACGGCACTTGGCAGCCTTCTGAAAGTGTGTTCATCCCGTTTAGAAAATAATGAATTCTCTAAAGTATCCCATGCTCTTGTGCCCTGGCTGCTCTACTGCCATGTTTTACTTTTAAGACACTCAGAAGAGACTTCAAGGAAAATGTTATCACCCACCTCTGCTTCAGCATGATCAGGGGTCATGGGTCTGTGAGTACTTCAGCCTGTGTGGTGACATCATCTACATTTTATGGGTCCTGAAGAACGTTAGGGCTGCCACATAGATGTCATTACGGTCTTGGTGATTCAGGCTGCTTTCATGCCTGTATTCCCGTAAGGTCTCATTTAACACCCAAAGGACCAATTTACACCCAAAGCGTGTTTTAAGGGGTGCCCTCACAGGTCTTCCTGGAAGGGTTTAGGCTTGTGAGTGGTGGAAGCCAGGTGGATTCTCCTTTTGTTTGTCTCTATATAATACTGGGTGTAGTGCTAACTCTGAGAAGCGGGGGCTGTGATTTTCTAAGATGAGTTCTTGTGGGAACATGAAGAAATGGATTCTCTTCTCTGTCATCATTTTCATTGTTAAGCACTGACTGAATGTGCCCGCTACACTCAAGACACAAAATCTATGGGGCTTATCTACAAATTCTCTGCTTCCATATGCCAAAGCACTGATAATATAGGCATCATCCAGTGACCAAGCCAGCTCAGTCAGTCAACAGGGTCTCAAGGGAGGGAGTGAGGATTGAAAAAAGAAAAACAATTAGACAAAATTACAACATGACTTCAGCCAGAGTACTGAGGCCGAAGCAGCTTTGTTTTTCTCCAGCCTGCTTTTATATCATTCTAGGTACATCCAAAACAACATGGTCGGTTCTTAGGTCAAAGACAAACTAATCAAGCGAAGTAGAAAACAAGATCACACAAGACAGTAATCAAGCAGAGCAGTAAGCAAAGGGGTCACACAAGGTAATAGTTAAGCAAAGCAGGAAACAAAGCCCCACGGTGGTCACTGTTTCTAATATTCTTATCTCAGCCTACTTCCTTCTCTGAGCCCAGAGACAAACGCCAAATTCCTAGAAGTGGCACCCAAAGCTCTCAACAATGTAGTACCAATGAGAACAATGTGGCTCCCAGTAGAAAAATCATGTCTCTGAAGTCCTGGAGCTGAAGCTAGTGGGCTGAGCTCAGACCTGCCAGCTCCTCCTTTGTTCTACGTCCCCTGAACGAATTAACAGCTCTGTCTGTAAGCTCATTTTGCTTCACCTCCCAGGCCCTTCCGATGTTATGGTAAGAAGAAAGGTAGCCTCCTGTAGGGAATAGTGTCATGCACACATGTCACTTTGATTGTATTTATTTATGTAATTATGTTTCCTTTTTTTTTTTTTTTTTCATTTTCAACCTTTATTTCCTGGTGAACAACAGTGATGGTGTTTGGACTGTCTGATAAAATATTAATAAGAATAAAAGGCCTGGTGTTTGGAACAGTGGTTCTCAACCTTCCTAACACTGTGACCCTTTAGTACAGTTCCTCATGCTGTGCTGACCCCCAACCATATGATTTTTTTCATTGCTACTTCACAACTGTAATTTTGCTCCTGTTGCTTCTGCTATGAATCATAATGTAAATAGTTGTGTTTTCCAGTGGTTTTAGGTGACCACGGTGAAAGGATCGCTCTAGACTCCCAAAGGAGCCATGACCACGGGTTGAGAACCGCTTGGTCTGCTATGTGTGAGGCCCTAGGTTCAATCTCCAGCACTGTGCAGAAAAAGTCATGATGGAGTCACCAGTGATCCTCACATGTAAATCAGTGCAACACCCCTGTACTTTGTATGAGAGGAGAACGTTAACCCACTACTGTCTTGTGGACACTCCTGCGGTCGTGAGAGTCGAAGGCTCTATGATCACAACCTTCCTCACGATCCATCTTCCAGGTTTGTGAAGAAAGCTTTGGAGGAAGACTCACCTCAGGGCCACACGAATTGATGTTTGGAGGAGCAAGATGATAGTGAAGACCTCCTCAGGGGAGAGCTTTCAGAACACAGGCTTTCAGAACTTCAGGGCGATGGGGTCAGCTTGCCATGGGGCTGCCATGATACAGAGTGAGGCTGTGACAGAGGTGGCTTCATGAGTGCACAGACCACACTGGATCCTTCTGGCCATCTGGAGGAGTTGCTAGAGATGGTTCTCCAAGTCTCTGGACCGGTTATAGCCCACCATGCATCAACTTCTGTTGCTATGTGTGGTCTGACCATGTCTGTCTTAGTATGCAGTCTCTCACGCCTTCACTCACCTGGAACTTGTGGTAATTAACCTGGAAAGATTCGGGCAGAGACTAATAAAGAGCAGGGCCCATGTTCCTGTTGAATTAAAAAAAAAAATTGTTTCACTGGGAAATTGTGCCCTGTCTGTTGTTTCTCTTTCTGGGCTGGATCGCCAGGGCCAGTGTCTTGAGGCTGAGGTATAGCTGGTATTTGTAGCGCTTGATTGGCATATGACTTGGTGATTACGGTGGTCTCCTCCTCCCCACTGCCTTGGAAAAATGAGCCCCTCTACTTGCTTTCTCTTCCCATACTGCCTTTCCTGTATAAATCTGTGCTGTTTGGACTTCTCTGAGCCGGCTATATCTGCCTTCTACTCTCATGCCATTTGAAAAATTAAACCCTTAGTATTTGCTTACATGATTTTAACTTGTTTCAAAACTATCTTTTAAAAGGAGTGTATACATGGGTGCAGACTGATTCTATAGGGGTGCCCGTGGAGGCCACCTACAAATGGGCTGTGGGGCTTGGTTGTGAGAAACTTCACACAGCTTTAGAATAAGAATGCTAATGGCCTTGGGACCTTCCTAATGACCTGAGAATGAGTTCCTCACCATCTCTGACTGAGCCTTGAATATTCTGATTGGGGGTTGGGGGTTCTGGGAGTGCCGGGGATTTAGTATGATGATGTATCATAATTCAAAACCACAAGGTTTTCTGCATCCAAACAATGTGCAACATGTCAGTGCACTCTGGAGGATGCTCTGGGCTCAGGAATGACCCAGATGACCATGTCTACATGGATTCATCTTCCCAGTTGACTCTATGACAAGGGCGTCTAGGAGAGCTTGTTTGCAAAAGACTCCCAGGAAGAGGAAGGATTTTAAGGATCCTATTTTGGGTTTGGAGAATCCAAAGCAGCAGTGACTGAAGCACAGACTCCTCCAAAGATGTAAAGGAATTAATCTCTACAAGCTGGAAGTCCCTCCATGGGAATGCCTGACAATGTGAGTGTGCAAACGGGAAGACCTTGTCTTCCCTGTCTTTCTGCCTAACTTCTGTGATATACATGGGCCTACCTGATGGGCTGGAAGTTTGTGTGTGTGTGTGTGTGTGTGTGTGTGTGTGTGTGTGTGTGTGTAGAGAATGACCTGACATCCTTTCTAGGAAGGCTGGAACATTTGGCTACTGGGTTCATCTGAGATACCGGAGAAATGGCAGCCTGGATGGCCAAGAAATCCTTAGAGAATGCATTGTTTCAGGGGCTGGCTAGTTAATGAGGACTTTGATCATGTAAAAACATACTCCTGGATGCTTAGAAGACTGTTTTAGCTCTTAAGAAATTAGGCTTGATTTTCTCAGCCTGGGGTTGAAGTTAGGGACCTGGGTTTACTGGGGATTCGATCTTGGTCTTTGCATGTCAGAAAATGAATGTAAGCAATGAGCAATGATGAAGGCATGTATATAAAACAGAACTCTGACCCAGGTCTGCAGCAGCCAATCCAGTACATAACCTTTCTCTGTAGTGATAACTCAACTCAAGCTGAGTGAAGCAAAAAACCATTGGGTGCCTCAAACAACTGCCCCTAAAGCAGTCTGGGTAATAACAGACAGCTGCCCCAGGTTCCACTTTACAACCAATAGAAGAAAGGCAAGCAGTGCCCCTAAGCCCATCACACACACACACACACACACACACACACACACACACACACAGTGCCCACTTCCAGTTTCTCACGCAGCTCCCCAGATGAGTAGCCTGTGTCCCTCTGATGCTTTCCCTGCCCTCCAGGGAAGGAGGTTCCCGGCTGCCACCTGCCTTTGCAGTCTGCCAAATCTTAGGTGACAGTGGCTGATCTGTCAGAGCAAGCCTTTGCTGGCTCTCGTTTGGACTGTCTTTATTTCCACAGATCCTGATCAAAAGAGGAATGGGCCAACCTGGAACATGCCTGGAACCAACTCCCTAAACAGCTGAAGCAAGGAGGAAAAGGGTGTCACAGCAAGGATTGCCAGAAACATGGACAGGCATGTCTAATTTTCCCATAATTTTTAAATTCTAAGAAATTGGGATTCACTGAATTCAACTTACCAGGTGTTACTAATTGGATTTGGTAGACATGGCGTTGGCAATCACACATTCTCTTGTTCTCATGTTACCAATAGTAACTCTCAGATTACAAATTACACCCCTCTCTCCTCTCTGTCTCTCTTTCTCTCTCTCTTTCTGTGTGTGTGTGTGTGTGTGTGTGTGTGTGTTCCCAAGTGGCCAAGAAAGGGTTAAAGAGCTGCAGTGAGTACAGACCTTACTGAGGAAGCAAAGGTTGGAATTTAGCCACTTACAGAGTCATTTTGGGGAAAGTCATTGGAGTAACACAGAGCTAGATCAAGGAATAGGCTTGGTGTAAGGCAAGAGCTAGGTCCTGAGTCTATGACGAGAATTTGTAGCAGAGAATTGTCCTGAGGGCTCAGTTGGGCACTCATTGTCTGTCAGTGCCACAGTGTGTGTGCCAGGTCTGGTAGGCGCTGCTGTGCCCAGTGTTAGGTATCCATCTGTTTCTGTGACTCAGGGAGGGAGTGGTATCACATGTTGGTCAGGCGCCTTCAAAAGTTCATGGGCTAGAATTTTTAAAAATGGTTTTGATAGACTCGTGTGTCTATATTTTTCAAATTTAACTTGGCAAATTAACTTGGCGTCCATCTTTTATTTGCACTGCAACATGTGAGCCCGTTGGTGCTATGTGTTGTTTGCTTGCGTAGACGAGATGCAGTCTTCTCTTCATTCTTAGCATCTGCGCTCCAAACACAACAGGCTGCCTACAACATGGAGCCACCCAAGGGAAGGCACAGCCTAAAAGCTAATCCTCTATACAACACAGGGTCTTAGGGCAAAATATAGCCTGATCTCAAGGAGCAGGGCTGTGGAGGGTCAGTCTGATCTCAAGGAGCAGGGATGTGGAGGAAGAATGAAGTTTGGGGTAACTTCAGTGGCTTTTTCAAGGAATTCTATGGAGCTGACCTTAAAGTCAGCTGATGAGCCAAGGGGTTCTGGGACTTAAGAGCTGTGTTATTTTTAGCATAGACATTACATCCTTATAACTTTATACTGGAAAAATGTTGCAAGAATGGTAGACAGATTCTTCATAAACTTCAACCAGATTCCCTGAATATTAATATTTTACTATTATATTAACATTATCATTCTCTACCTGCTGTCCTGTGTGTAGGCATTAGTATTTTCCCTGAAGCGTTGAAAATATTACTCGGCAGTCCTCTATTCTTAAACACACAAGAACCTATTTCCTGAAGATAGGGAAGTTTCATCTAGCCAGAGAACCATATATATTCCCATTTGTCCCAATAATTACAATAAAAGAGAACCTGACACCCCTCCTGGATTTAACTGTCACCTCTCTTTGGCTCCTGAAAGCTGGACTGGTTTACAGCCTTCCTTGGCATTTCATGCTATTTGACACTTTGAAAGAAGCCCGGGGAGTCTTTGGAAGGCCTCTCCATGGCTGTCGAGTGTCTGCTCAGGACTGTCTTCAGCTTTATAGCTTTGGTGGGCACCACAAGGTCAAGCTACACTAAACTTTGATTTTCCTCATTGCTATGATCAAATACCTGACAAAGCAACAAAGGAGGGGAAGAGATTATTTTTGCTCATGGTTTCAGTCCACTGTATGAGACTCTACTCATTCTGGGTAAAAGGTAAGGCAGAATGTTATTAGTGGTGGGAGACTGCAATAGAAACCACACACGCCATTGGGTGCAAACAGGAAAGAAAGGGAAGAAGAGGGAGAGAGAGAAAGGGGGAAGTGGAGAGACAGGAAGAGGAGAGAGAGACAGACAGACACAGAGAGAGGAAGGGAGAGAGCTCAAGCAAGGGAGGGGAACACACACACAAACAGAGAGAGAGAGAGAGAGAGAGAGAGAGAGAGAGAGAGAGAGAGGAAGGGGAGAGACAACAGAAAGAGGGAGGAATAGAAACAGAGAGGGAGAGAAGAGGAGACAGAGAAACAGAGAGACACACAGAGAGAAAGGGAGCGAGTTCAAGAGTAGGAGGGGAAGACACACACATACAGAGGCAGAGAGAGACACAGAGAGAGATGGAAGAGAGAGGAAGGCAGAAAGGGGGATGGGGAGGAAGAAGGAGGAGGGGAAATAGAGAGACACACAAAGAGAGGGAGGAAAAGAGCTTAAGCATGGGAGGGGGAGACACGCAGAAAGACAGAAAGATGGAGGAGGGGAGAGACAGCAGAAAGAGGGAGGGATGGAGACAGAGACAGAGAGAGCGGGAGGGAGAAGGGGCAGAGAGGTAGTAGAGAGACAGAGAGGGAGGGAGGGAAGGAAGGAGAGGGAGAGAGAAATAGAGAGACAGAAAGAGAGGGAGAGAGATACACAGAGACAGAGACAGAGAGATAAAGCTGGGGGAGAGAAAGAAACAAAGATAGACACAGAGAGAAAGGGAAAGAAAGGGAGAAAGACAGACAGAGGGAGAAAGGGAGACAAAGACACACAGAGAGACAAAGGGAGAGAGACAGACAGAGCATGAGAGAGAGAGAGAGAGAGAGAGAGAGAGAGAGAGAGAGAGAGAGAGAGAAGAGAGAATGGGAACAAGGAGGGTCAGGGATAAGACATTCCCAAGCACTTGCCCTAGTAACCTGCTTCCACCAGTCAGAACCTCCCCCAATAGTGCCACCATCTGGGGATCAACTCCCCAACACATGAACCTTCTACAGGGGACAAAATGTATCCAAACTGCAAAGTGACATTAAAACCACATCAACCTCACTATACAATGCCATGGGTGCCCTGGCACATTGGGCTGCATCCAAGAACTGCAGGCACACCAGTGAGGGGGGTTCAATAAGGGTTCATCAGGCTTTTCAGCAAGAAGCACATGCCTACAGGAAGTCTCTTGCTTATATATCAGTCACCAACCAATTGAACGCCAAAGTGGGTTTTGGTTGGCCAAATAGTGACCTGCTCATACTTGGTTTGTGCTGGACATAGCTCTCACTGTTGAGGCTAAAGGTCTTTGAGATGGGTGGGTTGGGCAGAACTGTTTTAGGAAGTGCTGTCCTCTTACTTCCAGGATGGAGTAGCTTTGTAGAGAAGATAGTCTGCGTTTGCCATCCAGCCCTGGTCACTTTTCTCATGGGAGAAAACGTCTTGGTGGTGGATTCTAACAATCCTAATTTGTCTTTTGCCTCAGAAGATTATGACGTGTGAGGTGATGGTTGGCTTCTCTAGGAAGATGGAGAAAGGAAACTTCCTCAGCTTATAGAGCAGAATGTAAGAACACTTTCCTGGGCTTTTATTAACCACTGATTCAGGTAAAGTATGTCTGTATGCAAATAAAGCAAATTCCTTTTGAACTTGCTGTCATGACAAGGTTGAGCAAGGTCAAAGTGGGCAGCTGCTGGTCGTTTCCACCTTTAGTTTTTTAGGGCTAATCTTTCCTGTCTGGTGAGTTCCCATAGCAAGGAATTCTTAGCCACATTCTCTATTTTGAACAAGCCCAATGTCCCACCTTTAAAGTTTACTTAGGGGAGTTAGATGTCACATGCCACCTTGCTTTAACAGACATGAGGGAACACATACATTATTCTTCCACAGGTTGTGGGTTTTTTTCCACAATGCTTGGGCCTAGAAATGTTTTCTTTTTTTAAAAAGAATTTTGGAATATTTGTATATAATTAATGGGATATCTCAGCGTTAAGACTTAAATCTAATCAGGGAATTCATTCATATTTCATATACACATTTTATATATATTTTATTTATAGTTCATATACACTTTGTGCAGTGTGTAATTTTAAGTAATAGTTTATGGAATATTTTAATAATTTTACGCATGAAATAAAAATCTCAAGGTACGGACATTTGTGATGTCATGTTTGTATTCCAGATGTTTAAGATTTAGGACCTGTTACAGTTTGAACCTGAAATGCTGCCTGTAAAGACTGGAAGACAGCTCACAAACTGAGGCGGTCTTGAGATGCTATTGGATCAGAAAGGCTCTGAACTCATGAATGGACGAACCCACTGATAGACTCATAATTTGGAGGCACTTTGGGAGACAGTGGAAATGCTAGAGAGTGTGACCTGGTTGGAGGAAGCAGGCCAATGGAACCATGGATGTTTGACTCCCTTTCCCTCTCCACTTCCTCTCTGCAGTGACGAATCTTCCATTTGCTCCACACTCCCCCACGATTCTCTGCCTCACTGCAGGCCTGGTATGGATGGAACCAGACTATGGACTGAAACCTCTAAAACCACGGGCTGCAATAAATCTTTCCATCTTTATGTTGCTTGTGTCTTGGATGTTTTCAGTGAGATCGCTAATACAGCTGCCTTTCAGATTTGGGACTAAGAATGCCCATCTTGAGGTGGAGAGATGGCTCAGTTAAGATCATTCAGTACTTCCAGAGACCCTGAGTTCTGTTCTCAGTACCTGTATCAGGTAGTCCACAAGTCCCTGTAAATCCAGCGCCAATGGATCTGACACCCTCTTCTGCCCACGTACACACACACACACACACACACACACACACACACACACACACAAATAATAAAAACAAATATTTTAAAAAAGAATGCTCATGTAGTATAAAAGCCAAATCCTGCCCAGTGTATACAGTGAAATACCTAATTTCTCCTTTAAAAATCTCGATGCCAGGGGCTGGAGAGATGGGGGCACTTGCAGAAAACTCAGGTTCAGTTCCCTGAAATTACATGGTCTCTCACAACTATTTGTAACTCCAGTTCCAGGGGATCTGATGCCTTCTTTTGACCTCTGTTGGCAGCAGGCACACAGGTGATGCACATGGGTAAAACACTCATTCACATAAAATAAAATAAATGGATATTTTAAAAAAATGTTTAAGTCGGGCAGTGGTGGTGCACTCCTTTAATCCCAGCACTTGGGAGGCAGAGGCAGGCAGATTTCCGAGTTCGAGGCCAGCCTGGTCTACAGAGTGAGTTCCAGGACAGCCAGGGATATACAGAGAAACCCTGTCTCAAAAAGGAAAAAAAAAAAAAAGTTTAAATCTTGATGCCAGCTTTAGCACTGGGAGGTTGGAAGGACTGTGGACCCATACACCAGCAGTCTGAAAACTGCCCAGAAAAGAAGCAGATGCAGTTTGGTTAGCAAGTACAGAGAAAGATCCTGGTCCTTTGGTTTATCCCAGAGAGGAGACCCACAGAGAGGGTGGCAAGAGCCTGAAATGTCCTTGAGTGGACACCAGGGAGGCTTGGGGGGAGGGGAGGGAGGCTAAGGAGTGGTCTAGAAAACACCATCCTGCTCCTCCCTGTCACTTTAGAGGGCTCTTCCAGAAGCAGTGTCTTGATGCTTTCTGGTGTACACATTGGAAGGAGGCCAGTTCTAAGGAAGACATGGATGGAGATGGGGCAGGGTTGGGTCCCTAGTACTTGCTAAATGCTGTCTTCATGTATGTGCCTTAAAGATGGAGGTAGTGGCTCACTGTCCACTGTGGGAAGAAGGTTCCCATGAGGCGAGATCCTTGCTTAAGAAAGGTGTGTGTTTAACTCAGGACGTTTGGACACTCTTCCCTGAAAGGGAAGGTTTTGCCTCGCCCGTGGTTGCATATCCTCTCTTCCTGCTCAGGAATATTGATTGCTTGCTTGCTCTGTGGTGGTGCTGTGCTGGCCTAGGACATCTGTCCTGCTCTAGTCTCTGGCCCTGGAAGCCCTGGGCTAATTAATCCTGTGGCCAGCCAGCACTTTTCTATGGAAAAGTCAACAGGTGCTTGCTTTCTGTCAATTTTTTAGGGTACTAGGAGTTTTGAAAGGAGGCGTTCAGAGTCTCCCCTTTCCATTCTGGAGATAGGGACAGCAGGACTTTGGGCTCTGACTTCCTTCTTCAGCAGCCCTTAGTTTTGCATTTTAGAGACAAAAGCCAGTGATCCAGAGCGTGTTTTGGTGTGGTTCAGAAGTGTATGATCCTGAGGGACTTTGGTCAAGGAAGGCAGGAAGGGATTGCTCTGGTGATTGAACCACGCAAGACAAACCTGAATGCAGGTCAAAGGTGGAGTGAGGGGTGGTGGTTATCTGTAAAGCGCAGGCTCCAGGGGAGGTCTGGGCCTGTGGTCAGTAGTCAGCACAGCCAAGGCCAGCAGGCAGATGCTGAGAGTAGTAACAGTGAGGCTTGGCCTGTGTCCTGTACCATCAGAGCAACGTCTTGATTTTGTCTACTGTTGGCTTCTCTCTACCACACCCCACCAATATTTGGTCAGTTTTGATCATGCTGTCTGGCAAAAAGTTGGCTCATTCAAGGGCTTCCCTCTTGTAGCCAAGAGGATCATGGGAAGATAACTACCACTATCCTGACCCCTGACCACGTATAGGTCAAAGAGACTCAGTCTTGCTGTATGTATGCTGGCTGGTGACCCAGAGTCTCCAGGCTCTCACCTCTAACCAGGAGGGTGAGGACCTCTCAGCTTCATCTGCACATCCTGCGCAACCAGCTGTGACTTGACCACTGTGAGTCTCCACCCACCACAGCAATGGGCAGAGTGAGGGTCACTCAGGTGCATCCACAGCTCTGGAAGCTGAGGGAGGATAAGGAAACAGGGGCCAGCTGTGGGCAGCTGGGAGGTGAGTAGGCTATTTCAAAAGGTGATGTTAGCAGGAGAGGGGGCAGAGTGTGGGTCCCAAGATGCTCTAGGGTACAATTCTTTTCTAGGTACAATGGGACCTGGCCTTGCTGTCTCAGGCTCCTTGTCACCTTGACAAGATGAGGGACTATGACTCACTACCTGGAGGCCTGGGCCATCAGAACCTGGTGCATGGAGCACAGAGCAAGCTAGAAAGTTCTGTGAGCCTCAGTTCTCTGTGCCTTCTGTAGAAATGCAGGGCCGGTGACACCAGAACATGAGGAGGAAGTCTTAAACTCTTTCCACAGGCCCAGGCCTGTCTCCTTAGGGGACTGGCTCACATGTTCACTGAATAACTCTGGAAGAGAAAATGGAACCCATCCCCTAGCAAGCACCCCACCTTTTACTCCTTCACCCTCCCTGTGTGTCACTGCCTTCTAAGTACTCGACCTGGGTCGTGACACCCACTTTTGCTTTACCAAGCTGTTTGGCCCTGGATGCCCATGCCAAGCTAGAAGGGAGAGCGGCTATAGCAGGTCCAGGCCTGAGCTGGGAGTGGAGCAAGGCAGGTGAACAAGGTCAGGAGATGGCAAGGTTGACATTACCTGAGCCAGTCGCTGCAAGCTCCCTAAGTTCTCTACAGCTGGAGAACTTAGGCCTTACTGCTAAGAACAGTGCTGTGCCCATGAGTAAGGGCCAATAACCCAAGAGCTGAGGCAGAGCCTGCTTCTTGCTAGAATTCACCTGACATCAGCTGTCTTGTGTTCTTGGGTCCTTGTAGCTCAGGCTGGGGCTTTGAATCCTCTGTGTTCATTAGTCTATGCCAGCTCTGTAGCAGTGGCTGACAGGACTGCAAGTTTTCCTTTGCTCTCAGCCTTCTCAGATGTCAGTTTTATCCTAAAACAACCATTATTGAGAATGTGATCATGCAGGAGAGAACATTGAGGCACATGGAGGGTAAGCCACATGCCCAGTTACTATCTGTAGAGTTATGTTCATTCTTACACTTTGAACCCATGAACGAAACTGGAGTTTAGTAAAGGTTTGTGAAGCTGGAGACATGGCTCAGTAGTTAATAACACTGACTCTTCCAGACCACTCTAGACCGCTCTGCATGGTTCCCAGCAGCCATGTCAGGCAGCTTACAACAGTCTGTAACCGGAGCTCCAGGGGACCCAATATCCTCTTTTTGCTTTTGAGGGTACATGTATACACATGGCATATATCCAAACACAGACACATAGCACACACACACACACACACACACACACACACACACACACACACACACACACACAAATAACCTACGGCACCTGCTGCTCTTTCAGAGGACCTGAACTTAGTTTCCAGAACACATGTTGGGCAGTTCTCAACTCGAGCTCCAGAGGATCTGACTTCCTCTTCTGGCTACTATAAATACCTATATATGTGTGTGTGCATTCATGTGTGCATGTACACATACACACACACACATTCATACATAAATAATTAAGAAAATTAATAATAAAAAAAATCTGTAAAGGCTTGGCAAGCTGGGTTGAATTAGTACCATGCTACTATAGATTTTTAGTACCTACTTTTGTTCATGGGGACCTATGTTTCTTAGGGGTGACTGCTAATACCCGAAGTGTAGATTGTTTCTTGGGGGGTGACTTTTAAGACCTGCAGTGTAGATGCTATTCTTCCATCAGGGTGGACAACCTCACTTCCATACAGCCTCCAACACTTCAATGTGAGGAAAGATTGTCCTCTCCCTGTGCTGCCCGGACTTGGCAAGTTTGGTGCAGCCCTTCATCTACCCTCTGGGCAAACAGTTTGTTCTGGCCTCATTCTGCATGCCAGGAGCAGCCGACTCCTGGTGCAATTGACTGGGTTTAGCCCTTGCAGAGTGAACAATCGCTTCAAAAGTCGCAAACAAGCTCAATGCCAACCAGGGCACATGCCAGTTTTTACAGAACTGTTGCTACAAGCTGGGGAGCTGGGGATGGGTCCTGTCTTGTAGCTTGCTTCTGACTTGCTTAATCTTTTGAGAATGTAGATGAGCAATGGATAAACATTATCTACCATCTATCAATTCTTTGTTTATGGAGTTCTTGGCTAACCACCATCACCAGCATCACCGCCACCGTGAGAGGACATCATGTCTGGGCTACTCTCTCAGCTGTCTTTACAGTCACCCCAGCCTAGCAGGGAACCACATTCTGGCTGGTTTAGAACAACAAACATAGAGTAACAACAAATTTAGTTGTATCACTCTTTGAAGATCTTCCCTCTGGATCCAGACTGTGAGTTCAGCTCCACTCCCACTAGGGGCTTCAGGAAGGTCTTCCCTTCCCTTTTCTGGATCATAGTATTGCTGGATATCCTTGACATTCCTTCAGTGTGTCTCCAAGTCACCTTCCCTCTCTGTGTGTTTTTCTGTGTGCTTGAGTTTCTCCTTTGCATACGGACACAAGTCAGCAGGTTAGAGTCCACCCTAATGGCTCTTGCTTTGACTTCCTTTTGTAGAGTTCCAAATAAAGTTAAGATTTCAACATCTCTGCCTTGGGAGAGCCTATTTGTTGCCTCACCTTTGACAAGTTGTTAATGTCAGCTGGGATCCATTTCTTTGTCTGTAGAATGGGTTGTTAGATCACTAGATAGCTAAATGAACTGCAAGAACAAGATGTTTGTTACTGAGTCAGGCACTTTCCCCTGCTGTGTGAGAGCTGCCATCCCTGCCCCATACAAATTGCCCTTGTACAAATGCAGGCTCCAGGGAAGCCAACGTGCTCACTGAAGGGTTCAAAGATGGCTCAGGAACCCAAGTCCTAGGCTCCCCCCACCTCAGATCAACATACTGCTTCATTCAGGCTCCATGGAGCTGCATCTGGAAAGTAATGTTTTCCCAACTGTTTTGTTCAAAGTCTTATTGAAGTCAACTAAAATACACATAGGAGAACAGTGGTGGCTTTAGCCCCAGTCTTAACATGGATGAAAACCTGCTTTCCTGGCTCCTTTAGTGTCAAAGTTAGTATTTGCCTTAAGGGCCCCAAAGCCATTCCTACCCAACAGCCTGTGCTCTGGTGTCTATGGATACGAGGACATAGTACAAAAATGGACAGACCAAGTGTGTCTAAGCTCTGGCTTGTAGTCTGCCTTTTCCATAGGTGGCAGAACACATCTGGATGGTCAGAGAGTATGGTGAGCAAGCCAGTGAAAAGCATTACTCCATGGTCTCTGCTTTAGTTACCACCTCGACTCCTGTCCTGACTTTCTTTCCTCTATGATGAACTATAAACTGTAAGCTGAAATAAATGCTTCCCTTCCCAAATTGCCTTTGGTCATGGTGTTCATCACTGCAACAGAGAACACATTAGGATACGGGGCTCTGTAAAGCATTGAAGAGCCCAGTCCCATACCCAATCCTTTGGGTTCTAGTGATTCAAGGTTGAAATGGAGCATCTGAGGTAAGGCTTTCCAGAGCGTTTGCTGAATATCTGGACCATTGGGGGCTTTTGCAGAAAAGGCTGTCAGGTGTAACCCAAGCTTCTGACTCAGGAGTCTGACAAACCCACATTTCTAGGGATCCCATTAGACGTGTCCCACTGTTGTTCTGCACAATACTTTGTGCCTGCTTTTAGGACATCCCAAGCCAGAGTGTCTCCTATCTTCTGTCTTCACTGGCCTGCCTCTTCCCCTTTCTACCTGAGGTACTTCATTTCTTCCCTATATTGGCTTTGCCCTTTGATGAATGTTGGGCTGTCCCAACAGGGCTATTCTTTTCCTCAGCCCAAAGGAGAACGGAATGCTCTTAGACTGCCCTGCCTCTTCTTCCGTAACAAAATACCAGAGATGGCATGATTTATGAAGCATATAAGGTTGTCTGGTTCCAAGTTCTAGAGGTTAGGTAATTCAAGAGCATGGCGTGATACCTGGAAAAGTCTTGCGCTATCTCATACTATAGCTGAGGGTACCCAACGAGGATGCAGAGCAAATGTGACAGGTCAGTTGTTTTATTCCTTCTAGAAAATCAACAGGGCTATCTCAGGACCCACCCTCATGATATTCCCTAATCCATATAGGCTAGCCAAAGCTCCGCTTCCAAAGATTGTTTAAAAAGTTGGAGATTAAATTTCCAACCTGTGTACTCTTGGAGCATACATTCAGACCACAGCAAGTCTTCTACTCGAGGGGGCAGTGGCCTGCCTAACTAGGGGACCGAAGGTACAGAAATGAATTCATGGAGTGTTTGGCCTGTCACTTGGTTTCAGAGGTGATGAGAATGTGTCCCCAGGGGACAAGGGTGCCTGGGAACAGCCAGATATGCTACTGGGGAGCGCTGGGGCAGGAGAGAGGGCTGCTGGACCTCTCCTGAACTCACTCTGGATTCACTCTCTGTGCCTCTCTGTCACCTCCCAGGACCTCCGATAGGACTCAGCTCTCGAGTTTTCTCATTGGCCGAGTAGCTCCTCACTGTGCTCCCTTGGATCTTCTCAGTTCCAAGTCTCCATAGAAACGAACGTCAGCCTATATCAGGGGTTAGCTTTGAGGGTTTGAACGTTCAGGAGGACGTATTTATTTGGGTGCAGCAAGGCTATTCAATAAAAGCTGCTTGCTACTGAAAAGACAGCCTGTCATCCCAATTCCCAAGAGGAGGTGGCACACCCCATAAAGGGATAGGTCACTAAAGGGGAAGGAATCAGAGGAGAGG
The DNA here is from genome assembly GCF_011762505.2 of Arvicanthis niloticus. Taxonomy (NCBI): domain Eukaryota; kingdom Metazoa; phylum Chordata; class Mammalia; order Rodentia; family Muridae; genus Arvicanthis; species Arvicanthis niloticus. Next base: position 27,864,887 of record NC_047674.1, on the reverse strand, counting down.
AAGGAGCAGTCTGCATTGCTGGCTGATCGGAATGGTGTGATCAGGAGCGGGGGAGGGGGGCGGGGGGGGTGATGTTTCTGGCCTTAGTTGTCTGATATCTGGCCTCATGGGGGTGATTTAGGCAGGTGAATGGAGACACAGAATATAGAGCATGCTCGAGTGGGTGCTTGGGGTGAGCATTGTGTAGGTGGATTTGAGACAGGAACAATCTCTGGGCAAGTAACCGGCTTGGTAAAGGCAGAGCAGTCTGTGGAGAAGTGGAGAATTAATAGTCTTGGAGCTAGGTGGGCCTGGTGGATTCACTTAAAAACCTTTCTTTAGAACGATGTCTAGTTGGCTCTTTGCTGAGTCCTGGGCTATTCACGACTGGGATGGAATAAAGATTTTGCTTGTTTGTTTGAAATTAGTCAGTGGTCAGTTTCAGGAGTTTACTTCCTGGATGGGCCCAGCGGTGGGCAGAAAGACAGGGCGAGGAGCCGCTGTTTACTGTCCAGGTGTAAGGGTCACTTCTGTCAAATGCTAACAACACAACTGGTTAACGAAATGCGGCAGAAGTGAAGGGAGAGGTCTTGGGCACCTAACCCTCAACCAGAACTGTCACAGGAGTCTCCTCTAGAATCAACACTTCGCACAGAGGTTACCACACACACACACACACACACACACACACACGTTTCTACCCAACAACTTCCTGTTTAATTTGACCAAAGCCATGTGTGTTATTGATCCTGTGGCCAGGCATTATTATTTCAAAATATCTTATGCAAGCTTCCTCCATTTCCCTTTAAAACTGTCCCTTGGCTCAACTTCCTTAAATTCCCACATTATTTACCATGCTGTGTTCCCACCCTGATGCCCATTCCCAGATAGACTCATCGCCATTGTGATGGATAGTTAGTTTTTGACTCACGGGAAGGACACAGATAAGTGGGAGACCACTCGGTGACCTTGGAGACTCAGGGTTGTAGGAAAGACTTAGTGGATGATGATGAAACACACTCAGGGTCCAAGGTCATGGTCAATTGGCACTGAAATGAGACCAGGTTCTAGCTGCCCTTATATCAAGGCCCGGGTCCTGGAGTGAGGTGTACTGGTGTGAGAGTGATCAGGGGTGGTCAGGGTTAAGGCTGGTTCCCCTGGGATCCCCATTCTTCCTCAGTTTGCCTAAAGGTGGGGATAAGAAACAGTGGGAACAAGAAAATAAAAAGAATCCTTCCACAGCAAGAGCTGGGTTTTCTTGGAATGGAACAGTGAAGTAAAACTTCCTGGATATCTCCACTTTCGGTTCAACTTTAACCTGGGTTGTAAAAGCAATTGTTGGATTCCAGTGAGTAATTAAACACAGAGCCATGCTGGGACTCCAGGTGCATATGGACATACCAGAAGGAATCATCTTCTCAAGGTTCTAGAACCATAAAGCACAGATTATGAACACTGGGAAGACAGTTTGAACATACGGGAGGCTGAAAATCTGAGCCAAAAGATACCCGTGTCTGAGTCTTTGGAAGCTGGGAACATGCTACCTAATGTGGAGAAAGGGACTTTGCTAATGTGAATAGGTTAAGGGTTTCCAAGTGGAGAGACAGGCCTGGGTTTAGTGCTTCAGGGAAGAGTGTTAAGACAGCTGGAGGAGGAAGAGGGTGTTGTGTGCAGGGCTGCAGTCCATGAGCCAGGGAGCCACAGAGGCTTGACGAAGCCCAGGCAGGACATGGATGTTGCCCTTGTGGCTCCAGGGATCCTGTATTGATTGCAATTCATTTTAGCCCACTGAAGCCCATGAAGACCTCTGACCTCCAGAATGACATGGGAACAAGGAACGGATACAGATCTCATGCCCCCTCCCCCTGTCTTCTTCTTCTTGTCTCTCAAACCCATGTTTTCTCTTCCCGTACTTAATATGCAAAGTACTTATGAGCAAGAATTGTTTTCCTCATGTCTGTATGACAAAGACAGAGTTCTTCTGTTGCCCAGCTGACCAGAGTAGGGCTTAGAATTCTCAACCCCATGACGTCTCACTGTGAATTTTATCCTAGGTGTTTGATGACCTTATTCTCTTCCATCAAAACCACAGAATTTGTATCTGATAAGGACAAATGAATGGTAAGGACAATATGCCAGAGTATTAGGAGTTCAGACCATCCCCTCACACCGGGGACACATGCGTGATGTTGGTGGCTCACACATACTGTCTTCCAGCCACCTTCCTCCACCCTCTGGGCTGCACATCATTAAAAGGGCCTTGCCACAGGGTTTTCAGGGGTGGCTGCTGGTTTCTGAGCCAGAGTCACATTGGGTCTAACAGAGGGGGAATCTCTGCCTCAGCATTTGCAACAAGCATCTTGGGTAACAGGCATCTTGAACCTCAAAGGATCTTGGTCATTTCCCATCCCGCTGGTGAGGAAGTTGAACTGAACATCCTAATGCTGCTGGGCCCATGAATGGAAGATGGAGGGACACAGGAGAATCAGCCATTGTTCCATGGGTCCTGCAGAGGCTTGGGGATTTAGTCCCAGTCACTGCTAGGTTAGAATTTTAGTAGTAGTAGTTGTTGTAGTAGTTGTTCCTCTCTTCCTCCTCCTTCCCTCCCTTCTCCATTTTAGGGTCTTATCATTTATTTCTAGATAGACTGGAACTCTCTATGTAAACCAGGCTGGCCTTGAACTCACAGAGATATACCTGCCTCTGTCTCCCAAGTTGCTGGGATTCCTGGCATTCCCAAACCAGGTCTTGAGCATCAGGACTTGAAACGATTATTAGACTTTATGACTGCCTTAGCTAAGTTTCTAATGCTGTGATAAACACCACCACAGTCAGCTGGGGAGGAAAGAGCTTATTTCAGATTACAGTTTACAGTTCTTCATGAAGAGAATTCAGGGTGGGCACCTGAGGCAGGAATTTGGAGAGGGGCTGCCTACTGGCTTGTTCTCGGATTGTTCTGACTGCATTCTTAAACTATCCAGGACCACCCTTCAGGGGTGACAGCCTGTCCCCTTCTACCTAGTGAGATGGACCTGCTCATTGCAACCAATAATCAAGAAAATTCCCACAGGGACTTGCCTATAGGCCGGTCTGATGGAGACATTTCCTCAATTAAAATCTCTTCTTTTCAGATATATCTAGGTTTGTGTCAAGTCAAGAAAACCAACCAGCACCATGATGAAGTTTTTCCAAAGACAGAAAATAAGATTGAGCAAATTCCTCTTTATAGATCACAAGGTCCACAGTTCCTCTTGAGTGTAGACAAGGCATCTGGCATGGTCTTCCTTCTCCTCTGAGATTATCTTAAGCTGTGTCTCTGTTACTGAGTGAATGCGATCCTAAATTAGGCAGATTCAAGGAGCATTGGGAGTGCCAGAGTCAGCTGTTTGCATGGCCCTTGTGCTGGGATGGTGATGGCACTTAATACATATCAAAAGACTCTGCCTTTGATATGTATTTGACTCAGAATGCATAGCTTACTCTTACCATGAGTTAAGAATGCCAGAATTAAGAAACAAAAGCAAGTCATCTTCCTTCAAGAGTCCTGAGCAAAAGAATAAACAAGGGTATAATTTAACACTTAACCCTTTGCCCTACAAACTCATTTTGGGGCAGTTATAGCTTTGCGAGATCATTACCCAGTTGTGCTTGTTGGGTTTTGTCAACTTGATAGATGTACCAGGAGAGAGAATCTATTATTATTATTAATTTTGTTTACAGTCCAGTGGTTATCGCCCTCCCAGTCTGCCCTCTGACAGTTTCTCATCCCATTCCTCCTCCCTTGTCTCCATTCCCCCAGCCCCACCCCACCAGAATTCCCCACTCACTGGGACCTCAAGTTTCTCAAGGGTTAGGTACAGTTTCTCTCAGTGAGATCAAACCAGGCAGTCCTCTACTGCATATGTGTCAGGGGCCTCATATCAGCTAATGTATGCTGCATGGTTGGTGGCTCAGTGTCTGAGAGATCTCAGGGGTCTGGGTTAGTTGAGACTGCTGGTCTTCCTATGGGGTCACTCTCCTCTTCAGTTTCTTCTAGCCTTTCCCTAATTCAACCACAAGGGTTCCTGGCTTCTGTCCATTGGTTGGCTGTAAGTATCTGCATGTGACTCTTTAAGCTGCTTGTTGGACCTCTTGGAGGGCAGCCATGCTAGGCTCCTGTCTGTAAGCACACTATCACATCTGTAATAGTGTCAGGCCTTGGAGCCTCCGGAAAAGGGAATCTTAATTAAGAAAATGCTTTTGTAAGATTAGCCTGTAGGCAAGACTGTGAGGTATTTGCTTGACTAGTGATTGATGTGGGTTGTCTAGCCCCTGGGCAGGTGGTTCTAGAGAGGAAAAGGAAGCAGACTGAGCTGGACGTGGGGAGCAAGCTTTCCAGCCTGTTTCAGTTCCCACTTCTAGGTTCCTGCCCTGACTTCCCTGGATGATGGAGTATGATCAAGAGTTGTAACATGATATATACCCTTTCCTCCCCAAGTTGCTTTTGGTTATGGAGTTTTTATCACAACAACAGAAACCATAACTAAGACACCCAGTATGAAGCTATATACATGATTAAATTAACATAGCTAACACAGTGTTTGCTGACCTCAGTTTGCTCTTTTCACCTGGAGGATGGGTTGACTGTGTCTGAGTTTCCACTCTCATGTTTTATTTTTATTAGATACCATTTACTCAGCCTGAAATGTGAAGTTCTAAGAATTACCTTCTTTGTTGTCAGAAGGCAGTTTTAACTTGACCTTGAGACTTGAAAAAAAATATGTTGTTTCATTTTTTTTTTTTAAGTTACAGGTATGTAACTTTAAACTACAGGTATATGTGTATGTCTGTTGGGACTAAGTGCATGTGAACACAGTGTCCTCCGAGACAAGGAGAGGGAGTAGGATTGCCCTGAAGCTGGAGTTGACTTGACATGGGTGGTGGGAACTGACAGTGGGACCCCTGTAGGAGCCGTATGCACTCTTACCTGAGGAGCAGAGCCATCTGTCTCTCCAGCCCTGACCTTGAGACTTCTGTTGTGAGTGTGGAAGTCTTAATACTTTTCTTTGAATGTTTTTGCTCCTACCTTTTCACCTGTAGAAATATGAAGAGCTGATATAAACAAGGTGGAAGATATCATCAGGGTTAATTGTTGGCAATCCCTCTAGGCTCCGCCCAACAGCTGCCTACCAGGTACAAGCCAGGAGCCAGGCTATAAGACTGCTCTTACCTCACTGGTGGTCCTAGTGGTTAGGATTCAGTGCTCTCACGGCCTCTCTCTCCCTCTCTCCCTCTTCCCATCTCTCCTCTTCTCCCTCCCCTCTCTTCCCCATGTGTTCCAGGCTGGCCTCTTTCTGTCCTCTGTCCCTTTTCTTTCTCTGCCTGCATCCCTTTTCCAGGTCCCCTTCCTTTCTACCAAATACTTTTATACTGGCCCTCTCCTAAGGCTGATTCCTCGGAGGGAGCACCTTGGCAGGGCTGCTGAGGTGCTCCGTCTCGCTGCATTATACCCCGCCAGTTTTATAAAACTCAACTTTAATAACTTGGGTTGCTTGCTTCTTCCATCACTGATATTATGATTATTATTTGCAGTGCTGGACTTTAAAGTATATTTCACAAAGCATTATTTTCTCTCCCACAATAGGCAGGGGCTCTAGATAACCTGCCTGTACGGTGGATTTGGTATTCTCAGGGCCACGTGGGAGCACTGTCCAGCACTGTGGGGATGGCATAGAGCTTGGAGATTCACAGGGGTCAAGACCTGGTGCTTGTCTCTGGAGAGCCCTCCTAAACAGCACCCAATGATAGACCACCATGTCTGGCTCCTGCCTGAGATACGCCCCTCCCACTTCGTGAAGGTGGCTTGTGAGGAGAGGGATGGAGCATGTTTGGGGCCTTTTGGGGAGTTAACAAGTCATTTCTATAGGAACAGAAACTACTACTAGAGCAATTCCACAAACTGGAAAAAAAGAAAGTCAATGCTTTACATTGCCTGTCTTTGAAACAACTCATAAAAAGTTAAAAAATAAACCAAACCAACCAACCAACTAAACAAACAAACAAACAAACAGAAAGCCAAACCAAGCCCCATAAAACAAACCCATACATTTAACCCTCCTTAGATTCAAGAAGAGTTCCTTGGGATGAGAGTAGAGATCTTATGTCCCACTCATTTAAAAAAACAAAACAAAACAAAACAAAACAAAACAAAACAAAACAAAACCTCCTTTTCTCTTTAATGGGACCATGGTTGGGTTTTAACCAGCATCCAGAGGATGAAATCTCACCTGTGAAACTCTTTACAACTTCTTGATCTACAACCAGCATCACTTTAAAATGTGTTCTCTGCTGGAAGCATGTGTCATTCTAGCGAGTCACATACATACACACACAGACACACACACAGACAAATAGGGAAACTCAAGGGTTTCCTAGGTCACTTCCCCATATGGCAAGGATGTACGCACAAAGTACCCCAATGGGGTGCTCCCTGTGAGGAGGGAAAAGGTGTGTCCACCGCCACCCAATTAGAGTGACACATCCCAGTTAGGAAATCACAAGCAGGAGCCTATAAATCCCTGTGGGGGCTGCTGGGACATCACAGAAGGTGAAAGTCTGACCTGGCAGCCTTCCCCAGCCCAGCAAGAAGCAGCAAGGTGCAAGAATCCAGAGCTGCCAGGTAAGAAGGTGGGAAAGAGGCAGGGAGAGACACCAGGGAGCCAGTCACCTGTGTGGAGGTCACTTTATTCCTTGGTCTTTTCCTACTTCAGTTTCTCTATTAGACAAAAAAAGGGGAGGAGTTTGGGGTGGGGATGGGGGCAGGGAGGATTAGATCAGAGAGCTGCTAAACTCTAAGCTGTCCACAGTTCCAGGCAGCAGGGAACAGACAAATGTCTAGAATCCACCCAGGGGAAGGGAGTGGGCTGGGGTCTCACCTTGGGAGGCTGAGCATCTGGGACAGAGCGCAGAGCATGTTAGAAGGCTTTGGGGACTTTCCTAGGTGGACTGCTTTTTTTTTAAAAAAATATACCTGGAGTCTCTCAGAAACCATAGCTTCCAGGCAGACTGAGCAGCACTTGAAGACCTGCCTGGCACACACAGTAGATAAACGCTCTGTTTTTTTTTTCTCTCCTGCTTCTCTTTCGTCCCCCAGTCCCTTTTGGAGGCTCTCCCCCCCCCCCCCAGCCCTAACTTATATGCCTCTGAGCTTAGCCTCCTTACACAGGATGATACTGGTCAGACTTTCCTACTGTGTAAAGAGAGGCAGAGGATTGATCTGTCCTTCCCAGTCCTGCCCTGGGCCCTGTAAGTATCTGCAGTGGGATGTTGCTGGCTTCTTTTGGTATTCCTTATCGGCTCCCATCAGCCTCACCCTCCTCTAGCTCAGCCTTGCCAGGAGGTTCACTCTTTGGAATCAGCGTCGTGTTCCTACAGGCATAAGTGCAGAAGAATGTCTTCCCCCAGGCCCCCTCAGTCTCACCTGTCTCAATGCATTATTTTCCTTTTCTTAGCTGGGAGCACTGCGGGAGTGGCTCCTCCCTCATGTGCTGCAGGTTGGCCTGGGCTTCCCCAAGCTATCCTCATTCCCAGCTCACCCTAGAATCCACATGTTTTGACAGCGAGAATGGAGCGATCACGTGATCATGTCCCACCTCCCATACCTCGGGATAGCAGAGCCAGCTTCTAGAGACAGCAGAGCTGAGGGATTGCAAGTGGTACCCATGTGGGTGCTTTTTCATGGAGCCTCCGACTACTATGTTGATCAGGTTCTCAAGCTTGGCCTTTACCATATCTGCCTACGACACGCATTGCTTGGCCCACACAGATTTTTTTTCAGATTTTTTTCAGTAGATGTGGGTGTGTGCCCAAGGACTCCATCTCACACTGGAACTGCTTGTATGGGAAGAGCTCGTTTGGAGGACTATTTTCTTAGGAGATAACACGAGGCCCACGCTCATTAGTGAGCCCAGGACTGAGTTATCTGGGGGCAAGGAACTTGTGAGGTCACGGTTTCTTGCATCTCCCAGGAGTCTTGTAAACACACAGGTGATTTTTATTCCTGAGAGCTGATGCGGGGCCTGGGCATCTGCATTCCTCACATGTGCTGATCATGCTGTGAGTAACCGAGCTTTTAAGACTCAGGGAAGCGATCTTACTTGGGAGTGAGAGATGAGTAGATAATTGTAAAGCATTGGGTGAGTCTCGAATGTTCGAGAGGCCATAGTCATCAGATGTTTTACATGTGTGTAAAAGGCAGGACTGTAGAATGTGACCTACTGATTCATGCCCTGTAGAATCCCCTCTCATTGGGTAAGTCTGGGGTGTATAAACAGATGGATACTTACAGACATGCTACCTTATACAGTACTACCAGTACTATACAGTATCATACAGTACTTATATTGTACTACCCAGTAGGAAGGTTAAGTTAGTTAAGCTAAAGGAAAAGCAGGTTGGTGGAGCTTGTGTGAGAACCTCACTTTTTGTGATTGGGTCTGGAGGTCTGAATTGAAGAGATTTGAAGCATTGTCAGATAGGCCATTGGCCTTGGAGAGAGGCTTCAGGCTAGCGACTCGGTGGTCTTTGACATCTGGTCTTCAGCTGATAAAAAGCAGGGACTTCAGTACTGCAATCATATCATCATGTAAACTTGGAAAAGAAAGGAGTATAACCAGGAAGGACTTGGAGCAGAGAAACCCTCTAAGGTGAGCCTAGACACTGAATCTACAGCAGACCAGGTTAAGCTGCCGAGGGCGTGGTTACTGGTTTCACTGCAGTAGAAAACAAATCTTCCTCTTTGCTGTATGTACTAACTCAGGATACAAAGTAGCACTACCTACAACACTCTGGAGCGTAACACAATATCTATCAGTCATTTTTTGCTCCTGCTAGCTTATCTTTGGTCAACTGTGAAAGCCTTAATGATTCCTGATAACTTCTGGCCTTCAAGGCCTTTTTAAAAGCAGGGTTTTCAGAGAACAACTGTTGAGTTAATATTGTTTTGATGTTCCTTTTCTCCGTTCCGCCCTCTACCTCTGTGGGTCTCTGTATCTCTGTCTTTATCTCTTTCTGTGTGTCTCCCTGTCTCTGTCTTTGTCTTCCTCTCTCCTCTCCCTTCTCTCCCTCTCTCCTGCTCTCTGTGTCTGTTTCTCTGTGTGTCTCTGTCTCTCTCCCTCTCACACCCTTTCTCTGTGTCTCTGTCTCTCTCTCTCTCCTTCTCTCCCTCTGTGTCTCTGTGTCTCTTTTTCCCTTTCTCTGTATCTCTCTCCCTCTCTCAGTGTCTCTGTCTTTCTCTCAGTGTGTGTGCGCGCGCGTGCTAGGGCCCATTTGTGCGTATTATCCCGCAGGCTTGCTACAGGGTATACAGGACACGAAACTTCCTCTCTGTCCTAAGGAAGTGGTTTTGAAAGTATACTCCCTGGACTAGTAGCTATGGCATCATTCGAGAACTTATTAGAAACATAAGCACTTTTTTTTTTTCACTCATGTCCACTGAAACAATCAAAGCAGGAAGAGATGTGTGGATTGGCAGCTGGGTTTCGACCTCACCTGTCAGGGTGGCCAACTGGGCTCTGCTGGCAGTATTTATAAGAGCTTATTATTTATCATGGGCAGAGACTAGAGGGCTAGCCAGAGTAGACACCACCAGCTGTGAGTTGGGTAGGCCTGGGAATCCAAGTGTTCCCACCAGTGCTATGCCAGGCCTAACTTAAAGGGTGCTGAGGAAAGAAATTATCTTTGTACTCCAAAGTTAGGAAGTTCCAGCTATTGATGAACCTGGGTGTACTGTATCTACCATGTCCTGTTGCTCGGTTATGTTAGCTGGAGTGGCTGGGAGGGAAATCCTGGACACAGAGTTTCAGACTGCAAACTTCTTACCAATGTTCTCAGGAACATGGTGGTGGTTTTGTCTTACAGCTGAGAGAAGCTACAGGGTTTATCTTGAGAAGGGAATGTAGCCCTTTGGGCATGAAAAACACAATGAGTCTGGGGTGACTTCCTGTCAAAGATTACATTTTCTATGGCAAAGGATTTTCCCACACAGTATAGACAAAAACAATTCTTGGATTCCAAGTGTGTGTGTGCATGTGTGTGTATGTATGTGAGTGTGTGTATGTGTGTATATGAGTGTGTGCATGTGTGTATGTATGTGAGTGTGTGCATGTGTGTGTATGTATGTGAGTGTGTGCATGTGTGTGTATGTATGTGAGTGTGTGTATGTGTGTATGTGTGTATATGAGTGTATGCATGTGTGTGTGTATGTATGTGAGTGTGTATGTGTGTGTGGTGATTGTGTGCTCACTGTTGACCTTTATTTTCTTCTCATGGGTATTTGTCATAGGGCTCAGTGACCCTCAGAGGAAAGGCCATTTAAGCTGTTGCCCTTGGTGACTCTTAGACGATAGTCCATTATTCTAGGTAGGCATAATTTCTGGAGAGTGGGATATATATATATATATATATATATATATATATATATATATATACTTTCAGAGCATGAAAAGAAAAGTCCTATCTGTCCTGACATCTTAACAGTTGTAGAAGAAAATAGTTCTACTATATACAGATACAGTATAGAGAAACTTCAGTACAGAGAAACTTTATACTCACCGGGGATCATTGCACCTTGTGCACTTACTCACTATTGTACGAAGAATCTCACTTGCTTCCCAAGTCTCCTGTCCACAGAGGAGCACGTTCAGCCGCCTCAAGATATTCTCTCGGCATCATTAGATTTCCTTGGGTAGATAGACATTCTAGTTCCTCTGTCCCTATCCCTATCTGTTCCTCTATCCCTTCTAGCCTTCTAGGATCATTCCCAATGAATGGTAGGGAATGCTGTAGATGTATATATGCTGACTTGGGGGTTACTCATTGGCGTCCTCAGAGCGGTGTGTATGTCCACCTGGTCCTAAAGTCACTACTACTGGGATCCATGGCTGGGAAACACTATAGTCTAATGCCTAAGGTATGTGACAGCCAATGTTCTGGCCAGTGTGTCCTCTGTGCTCCTCATGGACTCTTCCAGTTCTCTGTATTTGGCCAAACTTTGTTTTTTCTCCCCCTCTGGGTCAGAATGTCAAAGTGATAGTCAAAATCATCAGTAACCAGTGGGGAACCCACCCCAGACAATCTGAATGGATCCCACCATATCTGTCACTGGACTGTGGGGATGGCTGGGGCACCAAGAAAGCTGGAGCAACAGAAAGTAGAGTTCAGGATCTTGGCAAAATAGTTTGGGAGATTGGGAAATGATAAGTAGAACCTGCTGGGGTTCCTTTTCTGGCTTCTCCTTCCAACTGCAGCCACAACTGGATCAATCGCTTTCCCCTTGGCAGCCCCAGCCCAGCCCTTGGTTTGCCTCCCTTTCTTCACTGGACAGACAGGGGAAGGTCTAAACACTCTATGTTGAGTGAGAAATAGCAGTCTTCTAAAAACCTAGAATCCCTTTGGCTGATGTATCGCATCCTTTCTTTCTTCTTCGTCATCTCTGCCCTACTAAGAGCAACAACTGTTCTGTGTGGGGTTCCTACACAGACCCACTTGTAATGAACCAAAGTTCTTCTGCCTCTGGCTTCTTAAAAAGAATCAAAATTCTTTGTCCCAGTCCCATGGGGGCGTTGAACTGGGATCAGAAAACCTGGAAGAGAGAACCGGGGGTTGAGGGTACGCAAGAAACCAGCAGCCTGTCTAGAGTCTGATCAAGCTGTCAAATTTTAATTTTTCCACATGGGGGTTATATACACATAGAAGCAGGATATGGGGAGGGGGATGACGTAGGGTCTTCTTTGTTTCTGGGGAGCATAGGTGATCTCAGGGGGAGTACAGATGTCTTTCAGAACAAGATATTGGCTGGGTGAAAAGTTCACAGAAGCAGCAAGGCAGAACAGGTCACTATGTACCTGTCCATAAGATCTATTATTCATTTGTTCTTGTCTAGGCTGGTACTTTCCCACCAGGGCTACCTGTCTACAAGATCTATAGCTATCTGTTCTAGGGTTAGTGCTTTCCCACAGAGACCAAGACTTTGTGTCAGTAGGCATGTATGGTTGACTTAGGCCTATGGCTGACTTAGGCCATTAATGTGTAAACAAGTTCACTCCCAACAATTCTTTTCTACTTGGCTTTCGGGTTTCAAACAGTCTCTATCTATCTATCTATCTATCTATCTATCTATCTATCTATCTATCTCCTTCATCTGGTATATCTCTCTTTTCCATTTTTCTCGGACTCCAAAGGACCTTTCTCTTCTGCTTGTGTCTTCCTACAGGAAAGGTGTTTCCTCCATGTCTTACCTAGATCCTTCCCTCCTTTCTGAGCAGTGTGCTGTGCTTACACTCCCGGGGCCATCTTGGATTAGCAATAGAGACACCCTGGAAAGTGATTGCAGTGTTGCCTTCACGGAACATAGGCCCTACTCCATCTTACATAAAAGAGCTTGAAGCAGGGTGTTTGTTCTCTGTGACCCAAGGCTGTTTTGTGCCCTCACATCCCAGTGTTCTTGTCAGGACATTAAAGTGAAGGGCATTGCTTGCATCAGCTCTTCTGGGCCCTAGATAGTTCTTTGCTTTGTCCTTTGCAATAGTCTTTTCCTGTCCCTTTGTTCAGGGCCAGACACCTGCTGCTTTCAGTGTGTACTTTCTTCTGTCAACCATCTAATTTTCTACCGCTGGTCAGTCGTCCCTCGTCCATCCTCCAGGAGCTCAAACACAGTCAGCCTGTGCTCCACTCTGATCTATCAGCCCCTTGCACTGGCCCTCAAATGAGCACTTACTTACCCTTTGCTCCATGCAAAACTACACTAAAATGTGGTCACTTGTCATTTTGTTATAACTCATATATCATAGAGACCATACACTTGAAAAAAGCCAGACAATTCCTCTCTGCTGTATTTCAACCGAGTTCCAACAGTGGTTATCAGTTAAAAAATGGACATGTTTGGGGAGTCTAAGATGGTTTATCTCACGTGAGTGGTAGGTACTCTTGAGGGGATTTGAGAGGTTGCTGACAGCTCAGCCAAGACCCCCCATATGGCCTCCCTGGTGACAATCAATCAGGCTGCTTCCGTGGTGACTGGTTTTCTGTAAGGAAACAAGGTGACTGCTTAGATCTCCCTGACGTAGCTGTAGAATTCACACATGGTGAACTCACTTCTGCTGCATTCTTTTGGCCGCACCTGAGTTACTAGCCTGTCCACATTCAAGGGAGGTGAGCTGGATTCTACCTCTTGATAAAAGGCTGATGGTAACACTACAGAAGGCCGAGGGATGGAAGGCATGATTGTGGTCATCTATAATGTCTAACCTACTCTGCAAAAGTAGCCGCTCTTACAAATATAGGGAGAGACTATCAGGGGAAGGCTGCTAGGCTCCTGCTGTGAGTGAATACACAGACCCATGTGGAGAGCCTATGGCTCCTTCAGCTCTTAAGATCTTTCTGTCCTTGTTTATTCTAGCTCTCATATTTGAGGTGGATAAGTTAATGGGTGACTGGTCATTTGGATGATTGTATTGTTTCCTATATTCAGGTTACAGGAGTTGGACGGTGTGTTATGTGTGCTAGCAGTCAGACTTCAGCCCCAGTGCCAACAGAAAACCCAGTCACCTAGACATGGGCCAATAGAGGCAGAAGTCCGATGCCCAGGAGGAAGCCCCAGTCCTGAGAGTTGGTTCTGTTCTTTGCTGGCTAAAGGGCTTGGGGCAAAGGAGCTGACTTGCTTGGTATACGTTGTCTGATGAAGACTCACTGATTTGAGTCTTTGGAAATAGAAGTTTTAAGCCAGACAAAGACCTGTGCTCAAATCCAGATCAACTTTGAATCCCAGATATTTATACTTGGTAGTGAGGTCTCATTAGCGTGGCCTTTGTATTTTAGAGATGAAGAAACTGCGACCCGGATTGTGTAACTGACTTTGGGGTTGCCCAAGATCACATAGCTAGGAAATGGCCACACGAAGATGGAGCCCAGTTTCGATTTCCATTATCCATGTTTAAGGACTCCATCCCTAAGGGGTCAATCTGAAAGAAGATACCAGAAAGCTTAGAATTGGAGACCAGCATTATAGATGTGTATGTATCTGTCTCTCTGATCTTAAGATCATGTTTGTATGTCAACATAATCTGTAATTTGTATTTATGCCTTTGAATTACTGGTTCCATTAGGCAACACTAAATACACTTCTAGCATCGTAACTGATGCTAACTTAGTTTTTTGACTGTGATGCCAGAAAGTTCCAGGCTATGGGGTAGAACCTAACCGGGAACTGGGCAGAATGCAGAGGTGGACGCTGAGATCTGCCGGCTTCATCTCCTCCTTGCCATGTTACTAACTCCCTCAGCCACCACCTTTCAGAAAACGCTAGTGAGCCGGCTATGTGTTGAACGCTTCCTCTTTTCCAGCACTGTGGTGAGTTCTTCATGTGATATGTCTGCCATCCTGAAATTTCTACCAGGTTGGGTCCTTTTTACAGACGAGGAAATGAACCACCTACTTTCTGTCCCCTGTGTTTATTTATTTATTTTTTTCACTGTATTTTTCTGAAGAGTCCCATTGAGGTCTGGGACTACCGACCAGAGTGAACATTCCTCTGGATGGCTCTAGATAGCAAAATCTGACCAATGAATGTTGTTTAGAGGAGGGAAAACTTGGGCTCTGAGATGATAGAAATGCTTCACATTGTGGATTTGTTTCAAGATGGAAAATGCCCATTTTTAGTGGGACAAGTTTCACCATCTACGTGTGATACTGATGGAAGGAATCATCCAGGACGCATTACCATTTCCCTAGGCTTCTCCAGAGGGTGTGTGTGTGGCAGGGTGGGGTGGGGTGGGGTGGGGTGGGGCTGGGATCTGGTTAAGGAATGGCCAGCTTTCATTCTGACATGCTTATGCAATCACATACAGCACCCTTGTTGCTGCTTGAGGACAGAATTCCCTTTATTCTGGGCATAAAAAAACAAGTTTGCTCCCTTTTCTACAGAGTACCAATGATTTTTGAACAGCCCATCAAGGATTCTGCCTCCAGCCATCACTTTATACATTTCTCCCTGTTAGCACCAAGGGTCCTCCCTACCCTTCACTGCCTAAAGTTCTGAGATTTTCTCCCTGAGATCTTGTAGATGTGACTGTTCTCTTACCAGCTGCAGAATGCTTTGGATGGCATTCACGAGGCACGTGTGGGTTTTTAGAATTTTGTTTACCACACTGAATATGACTAAGTGGTGGACACTTGAGCCAATAGCTAGTCAACGTGACTAATAGTCAATACTGTCACCTCATTCTGTTCTGTCTGACTCAGAAGTATGACAACTGCCCAAAAAACCTCCAGGCACCAAAAGGAGGATAATCACAAACTTAGGATCATTCTCTCAGGTTAATTCAGTCCTGGCGCATTCAATACAGGATAGGATTTTAATGATTTTTAATTGGTCCTAAAAAAGAATTTTACATGGATACTCACCTCCGGTTTCACTCAAATGATTTCTATATTTTTTCTGCCAATTTTGGGCTCTGTTTTTGTAATCCAGTCTAATTAGTGTTGCCTGTATGTGTATGGTGTAAAGCCACTCACCAGGGCATGAGAGACCTACCAGGGGACACATCTCGAAAGAAAGCTGACCCTCTGTCTCTTAGCAGCCAATAGCTGTCAGTGGCTCATCAGCCAGGAGCAGGGCTTCCAGATTCCCACTGCCATGCACGCTGACACATTGACTGGCTTGAACTTCCACAGCCACAGATGCTACTGTGTTCATGAGTGCAATGGTCAGGTCATGTCCAGAAGACAATTCAGTGGCAGGTTTCACTGACCTCGGGCTCTTACGATCTTTTCTTCTTTTTTTCTCAGAATGTTCCCTGAGCATTTTGGGGGAGGGGGTTGGGATAGACGTCCCGTTTAGGCATGGGTGAGCACCCCACAGTGCACTTGACAAGCTGATTCTGTCGTAACTGCTACCTACCCTGAAGAAGCCTCTGTGATGAGGGTTGAGAGCTGCCTAATCTGTGGATGGAAACTTAAGTATCTAGAAGGCAGTTTGATGCTGTCCATTTAGCAGAGCGACTGCCATAGGCCATCCTCTAGGGCCAAGGGTTCCTCAGCCACTGGTTTGCATTTCTTTGTTTCTTTGTTTGTTTGTTTCTTTCTTTTTCTTTCTTTTTTCTTCTCAATCTGTCAAAACATTTATTCATATATATATATTCTGCCGTGTTTAGAGGTTTGATGATACCTGTATTTTTTGGTTGTTATATTTTTTCCTGTATATAGAATTTTACAGTGTACAGAGAGAGAGGGAGAGAGAGAGAGAGAGAGAGAGAGAGAGAGAGAGAGAGAAAGAGAGGGGGGAGAGAGAGAGGGAGGGAGAGAGAGAGAACATTAATGAGTCTAGGTGAAATATATTCTGAAGTGCCCATACTGTTTTCTTCAGTTTACAGTCCTTTTATAGCTTATAAAAGTTAGACTGAGAGATGATGTAATCACACACATGCTCTTAGGCTGTCTGCATTCTCCATGTCCAGAGATCAGGACACAAACAGCTCATCAAAGGCACATCTGACCAGTGTCCCAGGCCTAGGTGGACGACGCCTGTCTGTTTGGGGCTTGATCATCTGAGCCTTTTACTTTACGGCATCCTTTCTCTCTTTTGCCCTGTCTCCACACACACTCTTTATTTTCTTATCCCCCCCCCCCCGCCCTGCTTTACAGCCTCTCCCTGTAAGGTGTGAAACATGACTATTTGCCTAGAAAAAGATAGAGGAGGTCAACTCAAAACTTAGGTGTTTGGAATGAGCCACTCTTGAGATTTCCTCCTGATAGTAAGGTCAACTCAGACTCCACGGGAGAAATCAAGTTGCCTATGATTTTGAGATGTGTTTAAAGAAAGTAGGGCAGGGAGTGTGTTTGGCTGGGAGCCGGAGCAGATGATTCTTTCCCTGCCAAGGACTTGCTGTTTGTATACTAAAATGATTTTGGTTCCAGCCTTCTGTGAGGTTTTGATTATTGAAAACTGTCATTTTTATGTGCTTGTGGTTTGCTTGCCTGAAGCCACTTCTAGGGAGAGTCACATTGAAGCATTGGTTTTGCTGAAGTCCAGAGAGAGAGAGAGAAGTCAAGATAGTTCCCTGACTGTGGGTGGCCTAGAGCATGAAAGGGGCTAGCAGAACACAAGGAGGGGGCCCACTAGAGGATTTCCTTTCCTTCTGGTAACGGTGATCTTCTCGATTGTCCAGATGGACAAGCCAGAGACAATGGCTGACTTCAAATTCTCTTTGGTTTCCTCCCTAAGGATGATATTGGAGTAAAATTCTTACATAAGTTATGTTTCCTGCTGCTGAAACAAAACACCCAGCAAGAAGCAATTTAAAGCCAATTATTTTTGGCTTACAGTTTTAAGTCTACCACTGTACATGACAGCAGGGGTTAGGGGCAAGGTGGTCACATTGCATCTTTAGTCAAGAAGCAAAGCGTTAATAGGAAGTGAGGCTAGGCCATAAAAACCTCAAGGCCCACCCCTGTGACCTTCTTCCTCTAGCAAGGATCTACCTCCTAAAGGTCCCACAGACTTCTAAAACAGTGTCACTATTTGAAGACTAAGCATTCGAACACATGAGCCTGGGACATTTCCCTTCTAAACCACATGCTCCCGACTCCGAGGCTTCATGATTTTATAGACCATCAGCTAGAGACCATGCCTGAGTAAATGTGACCTGACATTTTGGGGTTGGAGCAATTTTATTCATGTTTATAGATTTCTATATAAACCCAAGGAAAACCTGACTCAAAAACAGTATGGGCCTTGGGGAGAGCATTGCGTTCATCCCAGTAGAGGGTGCAAAGCATCTCCTGAGTGAAAAGGTAAGTTTTTCAGAATCAACCAACAGAAAAGTTCTGATCTGGAACAGGTTGATGTCAGAAGGAGGGCTATGGGAAGGAACAACGTCCCTGATGGTGCCTTTTAGGGATCCTTCTCTGGCTATTTATTTATTTATTTATTTATCAAACTCCAGACTGGCCACATATTGGGTTTGGCTGCATATTATAGAAACATATAAAAGAAGGCAGTCCCAGAGTCCACTCTCTTCTCATTGTTCCAACACTTTCCGTGAATACTCTTAACTTGTGGTCCAAGATGGCGGCTACAGTCAGCCGCCAGTGAGTATGAGTGCTGAGGACCAAAGGAAGGACGATTGGTAGAAACCTTGTTGGTGATGTCATTTTTTTTCTAACTCATAATGGCATATGCTTATGGATACAATGTAATGAGGTAGTGTGTATGTTTTTCATAATGAGCAATCACATGCAGTTTGCATGCTAACCACTTGGTATAGATCTCATTTGAAATTCTTCTAGCTTCTTTGGAATATGTAGTGTATCTTTGTAGTCAGCCCGTCATCTTATTGTATAATTAGAATAGAGTACTTATTCTTCCTGACATTGTACCAGTTGACCAATATTTCACATCTTTTCTGCTCCCATCCCCATCTCTGGAGACCTCTACTCTACCTATGATTGATCTATGTGATCAATACCACTGTTCAACCTATGACTTCTATGTGATCAATACCACTGTTCAACCTATGAGTTCTATGTGATCAGTATCACTACTCTACCTATGACTTCTATGTGACCAACATTTTCAGATTCCACATCCATGGGAGATTTTACAGTCATTGCCTATGTCTGGCTTCTTTTGCTTGGCATGGTATCCCTTTTACCTATGTTGATGCAAGTCAAAGAATTTATAATTAAAAAAAACAAACAGTATTCCATATGTATACATCTGCAACATATTTTTCACCTATCCATGTTTGGATATTGAATTGACTCCAAATCTTGCTTATTGTGAATAAATATGAGTGTGTCTTTGACACAGTAATTTCATTTCCCTTGGATA
Source organism: Arvicanthis niloticus (assembly GCF_011762505.2). Taxonomy (NCBI): domain Eukaryota; kingdom Metazoa; phylum Chordata; class Mammalia; order Rodentia; family Muridae; genus Arvicanthis; species Arvicanthis niloticus. The sequence goes on along the minus strand of NC_047674.1, from coordinate 27,846,043 downwards.
TATACCTAGCAGTGGAACTGTGAGGTTCGTAAATATTACTTTAGGGGACCTCCCCAGGAGGAAGGTAATCTTACACATTTCATTGACATTTTATGTGCCTGAAAACTTTCACAAGGACATTCCTCATCATAGAGGATGATGGGAAGTGGTGTCTGTGTGAAGGTTGACTGTGGAAGTAGTGGAGAGATAGAAGTTATATTATTGGAGGAAACAGGGTAGATAAGTATTGGGAAAGGGGAAAAAGTCTCTGCCATAGAAAATATAGTTCTGAAGAACAGGGGTTTTTGAAGTCAGCAGTTTTGGGTTTAAACCCCAGTTCTTTGTAGATATACTATCATGGTCAAACCCCTTAGTCTCTGATTTATTCTCATATATCTTATATAAAATTGTATAATATTTACCTCCTAAAGATAAATGAAGGAATGTATGCTCTGTATTTGTCACAGTCACTGTGGCTATGACATTTACATACATTGTATATTTGGCTTTATTTTTTAGTCCAAAGGCATAAGCTAGACATGGTGTTATTTTAACATCTTTCATATACCAACTAGAGAATCAATAAGTCTGTCTAGGGCAAGTATAGCTGGGAACATGATGTATGGTTGAATGTCTTAAGAGGACAAAGCAACTCCTAATTTTGTATGGCTTTCATGCTACCAAACCCAAGGACAGGGTTAGAGGTGAGACTTGGGAAGTATTTGCATTTCAAGAATGTGTGAATGAGAGAGACTCACTGAAGCAAGAAGAACTTGCTGGAAAGTGCTAGGTCAGTTACATTTCAAGGCAGAACTCTCCACTGTCCTGTCACTACAGCTAGGTACCAAGGCTGTAGGTCTGACTCCTTGGACTTGGAGATTCCCTACTTATGAGAGAGGATTACTGGAACATTCCCAGTGCTTTCCCTGCATCAACAAGGCATACCCATCTGGACTACTTCAAGCTGTCCACAAGGGAAGGGAGGCACAGCAATGTTTCAGATTACATCGAAGGTAGAGTTTCAGTCATAAACGTTCCCTGGTACTTTCTATGATTGGACACTGTGTGGCCAAGAGGCCTGTAAACATGAGGTAGATTCTGACCTGAAACTTGTTATCACCCATGGAGAACCAGGCATAAGAGCAAGCACAGCGGAGAAGATGAATGTTTCCATATTAGCCTGGCTGGTATAACTCTTTCCTTGACCCCATAACTTGCTGAGACAAGAGGAAGGTGAGCAGACAAGAAGAGGCTCGTTCCAAGCATAGCACGTCTTGCTCTCTCCTGCATTGCCTGGCCATCCTTGAAAATGGATGTTTCCTGCTGTAAAGAAGCAGAGAGAAACATAGAGCTGACTTGGATTCCGCCTGAATCTTGGAGCTGTCCTCAGCCCTGCCTGGTCTTGGCTAGTCAGCCTCTATATGGCATAAAGACTTCTGAACAAGAGAAAACCACCAGTTTATGACATGAGCATTGGGATGATCTGCTGGGCTACCTTGCTGTGGCAATGGGTACTGGTCTAATCAACAGTTGTGTGGTGTATGTTGTGAGAAGGGCCATGGGGAGATGTCAAAGAACAATCGATAGACCCATCCTAGGGGAGGGTCTTACTTACTATATGATATTCTATATGACTTTTTGGATACTCATTCTCTCAAGATATTCATGACCTGCCCCCTGGGATGCTTTATAGACCAGGAAGTTAAGAGTGTGTAGAATCTCTAAGTGCATGTCAGAATTGTATATAAAATGAGGGTTACTCTCCAGGGAATTGTTGTCTCTTGGTGTCTATGGGTCATTGACTTAAGGATCTTCTAGATACTGAAGACCTAGGATGTTGAAGCCCCCTGCAATGTATGAGCTGTGTAAGCCTCCTGTATACTTTGAATCATGTCTGGGCCACTTATAATATCAAACACAAAGGAAATGCTAGATGGGTCATTGCTATAATGTCTGGCTTAAGGAGTGATGACCAGAACGACGTCTGGGTATGTATAGCAGAGACACTGAGAGAAAAACAAGGAAGGCCAAGCTTCCCAACCATGTTTTCTGACCTTAACAAGTAGCCTTAGGGAATGGGTCTTTCAGACATAACACCATTCTGTGAAAGGGAGGGAAAAGGAGAAGAAAAAAACTAAGTGCCCTTATGAAATGATATCAGACCTCTATTGTGAGGAACTCCTGTCATGGGTCTCTATGGGCACTAGTCTCCAAGACCTCCTAGGCCCAAACTCTGACAGGCTTGCTCCTTTTATTTGGAACCTCACCAGAGTCTTGTCCCCCTTGAGACCCTTCTGTCTCCCACACAGAAGGCTGTATTTGGGGATGCAGCAGAGATGTGTCTTTTTTCAACCCCCCCCACCCCTACTTTCTTTTGGAATTTAGAAAAAGCAAAACTATTCAATGAGAATTTGATTCACGTGTCTTTAAGCATGTCTCTGAAAGGGTACACAGTGACCTATCTAGATGCTGCTGCTTGGTGTCAACTGGGGGAGATAAATTACCAATTTGGGGGATCCGCTTTCAGCTACAATTTTGCAGGCTGTTAGGTACTTTTTGAAAGCTTCCAGGTGATCCTGATATGCAGTGATGCCAAGAAACAGTGGTTGAAGCCAAGTGGGGACTTCCTAAGAAGACACAAGCGAATCAGAGTTCCAGGCTTAACAGTCTCCTAATTTGACATGTGCTAATCGAGTCTGAAGATACCAGGATAGGGGGTGAAGGGTCGTCATCTCTGCAAACCCTTTCTGTGCATGTTACCAGCATCATCTTAGTAAAGATGCTTGGCCCTATATCTAAAAGCAATATGCAATCACACAGACAAAGTAAGATTAATTTACTGAATTCTCCTTAGAGTTTTTCCATCCTGGGTTTCAGGGGTTGAGGTATTTCTTCCTCATTGGCCACTTACCCCCATCCATACCATCTTTAATGAGACAGAAGTCAGGAAGTCACCTGACACTCTACCCCAATCAAGGGAATCAATTTTAATTTTGGGAAATGACAACCTGAGGCAGAGAGATGATCAGGGTACTGGTTCCCTCTCAGCAGTGGATATGGCCCAATGTAAAGACAGGTTTGTCAACTTCTCAGAGAACACTGAAAGGTTCAGGGGTGAGTCCCTGAGGTTTGACTTTTATCTTGTCTTGGGGTGTGTTATCACAGCACTGTAGGCCCACAATCAGCACACAGCCACATGATTAATGTCCAGGGACCCAGGGAAGATGGAGTTTCCTATGTGGGTCCCCACCAAGACCTGGGGAACTCCATCTTGGAGCTAGGGAGAGAGCAGATATTACATAGTCTTTGTTTGAGAAGGAAGGAAGGCCTAAAAGGTCCAACCTGTTAATGAGATGAAGTTAGACCTTCGTGAACCTTTATGAGGCACTTCCGAAAACACAGCAACACTGTTCCAAACCCAGGGCAAAGGGGAACTCAGGTGGCTTCTCATCTTCTGACACAGGCTATCCCTGGTTCCTACAGGAAGTTAGTTACACAGCTTGAGGCAGACTCTGACCCTTTGTCAACTCTGATAGAAGCCTTTAAGGTTTATAACTAGATAGAAGATTATTGAAGAAGAAAGAGTTTAGAGAAACTCATGAACCTCTGGCTGCCCTGATTTGGTTGATATCCCAGGGTAATCCCTCAAGGCCCCTGAAGATCTATCTACAGCCAATTTCCAATAGGAACAGTGACACCCAGCTCGGAAACAGTGTACACACTGTAACAGGAAGGTCACTGGAAGGGAGATTGTTCTCTCTGGTTACCTCAGAGAGGGCAAGCTGAGTGGCATCCCACACTTAGCCCAAGCTTGGGTCTGGTCCCTTCAGGGAGAAAGTTACCACCTGGACTGAAGAGGTCTGAGTATCCTGCAAGCTCTTCCACTTCCTTCACAAAGTCACTATCACATCCGGGGAGCCTGGACCTCAGGAAAGCCTTGTCTGGCAAACAGAGAAACAGTTTTATCAGATACAGAGTTTCATATTCTATTCTGCTTCAGCTCCTTGGCTCAGATTCCAGTATCAGCTGTGCAATGGTGGCTATAAGTGGGCAGCCTAGAGCGAGGATTCTTACCTTCTTTCCAGTTAACACTTGCTTCTAATTCTCTTTAGAGAGAGCAGATGGGTTTCTGAAGAGCCAGAGAAGTCCCCAGCAGCTAGCTTCCTTTGAGAGGTTTGGTTCTAAACTCATGTACACTCCTAACAGACAGCCTATGAAAATAAAGCATGATTCTACAATTGCTAGTGATAGTTCTTGGGCATGACCTCACGCTTACGCATAAAGAAAGATGAAAGGGAAGGCCATCTTGGTCCCTGGGACCCAATATTGATCTAAAATTTGAATCTTTTCAGAGCCACAACTCTGTGTGCCTTATGGAGTGGGATCAGGACCCACAGGAAGCTAGCTACCTTGCTTCCTCAGGGTCAGGGAAACTAACTCTCTCTCTCTCTCTCTCTCTCTCTCTCTCTCTCTCTCTCTCTCTCTCTCTCTCTCTCTGCAGTGCTTTGGCCAAAGTACCTCAAGAAAACATAAGCAAGTGCTATTTGTTAAGATTCAGAGGCCAACACTGTGCTTGCTTCCTGGCCATGGCGAGCCGCAGGTTTATAGAAACCTATGCCTTGCTGGGCAGTGGTGGCGCATGCCTTTAATCCCAGCACTTGGGAGGCAGAGGCAGGCGGATTTCTGAGTTCGAGGCCAGCCTGGTCTACAGAGTGAGTTCCAGGACAGCCAGGGCTAAACAGAGAAACCCTGTCTCGAAAAACAAACAAACAAACAAACAGAAAGAAACCTATGCCTTCAGGAGAAGAGCTGAGACCACACATGTCACTAGAACAGTCAAGGAGAGATTTCTATGCCTCTAGTCTTAGCTGCCAGAAACAGATAATGTCAGTCGTGACCAGTTAAGACCTAAGAAGATAATCATCTTGAGGGTGGAGGGTGGGATGGGTGGGATGGGTGGGATGAGGAGAGAAAGAAAGTGTTGATTTCTCAATCCTCGTCTCTATGGTTAATGAGAAGCAGGTTTTGCAGGATAATGCTATTTAAGCAGTTTCCCTCTGAGGGACTTCAGTTCTGAGCTGCCCGGGCTGTCCAAGGTGAGCATGTCTGTGTAGGCATCCTTCTTGCCCTTTCAGAGTGGCCCCTGGGATCCTAGCCGGAACAAAATCCCCACCAAAGCCTCACTCGGATGGTGTTGCCTGCTTTACTTCGATCTTGAACTGAGCAGAAGAACCCAAGGCTGAGGAGGGGTAGTAGCTTCCTGTGCGTTGTGGTCCCACCTCTGGCAGGCAGACAACTAACAGTAAGAGCTGATGGGTCCTGGTGAGAAGACTTCCTTTTGCTGGTTTCATCTATGACTGGCTGAGTCTGCTCACGTGGACCCAGGCAAAGCTCCCGACAAGAGAAACCAGAGGATCTTTTGGCTTTCGGTGATTTGTGGAGGTGCTCATGAACTCAGCAACTGAGTTCAGGCTCGGGTAGGACAGTGCATAAGATGAAGACAGAGTCCTTGTCTTCTGCGGAGAGCTTATGTGTGTTCAGTGAGGAGTGCTGCAGAGGACCAGAGAGACAGTGAGGAGAATGTGGGGAGGGGACTGGGGCTCAGAAAGTGGTGCAGGCTTACGTTGGGAGTAAGGAGGAGACACCTCACCCAGAGAGTGGCATGTGGGCACAAGCCTAGAGGAGCAAAGGGTACAAGAGGCAGAGGGTCAGGGTCTGCTCAGATACACTTCTGGAGAGGCAGGTACTTGGGACCTGAAACTTCCATTCCAGGTAGGTCTGTGGGAGATGGGTGGGTTTTGATGTTAGCCAAGTTCATACATACAGCTACAGGGAGACAAATACAAATGGTTTCAATTTCCTTATTTGAAAATATATACAGCAAACGTTCTCGTTCTCAGGAGCAGTTTCAAGACCCTGTTCTAGTCCCTCCCCACCCCCAACCCCAGAACCACCTTTCCATGGAAGCTCATGCTCCTACTGACCCCTCCCTCTTTCTCCTCCCATAGGTTCCGAGGGTCCTGCGTGCTCTGGAAGTTGGTGCAGACAATGTTCATCTTGCTTGTGTTAGTAACTGGGGTTTCTGCTTTCACCACTCCCACAGTGGTGCCCACAGGAAGGGTTTCTGAATCTCCTATTACATCGGAGACGCACACAGGTGAGAAATGACCACTTCAGCTGGGAAAGGGCTTCGGGAAAACCAGTTTCCCAGTGGGATTCAGCTAACAAGCAGCGAACTACAAACATTCGTAGCTAGGCAAGTGATGACAGAGACTCCCTGGCTGTAAGCTGAAGCCTGGGTGTCTTTCCTGCCAGGAAGAGAATGGAGAATATGACCAGTTTACCCCTATTCAAAGATAGCTTTTACTTTGGAGTTTGAGATGCCCAGAAGACTGCAGACTTAATCCAGATAGTAATCTGGTAAATCTGTTGACGATATTGGCAGGATAGCAATCTCTGAGCCAAGTAAGAGACCCCCTGCTCCGAGCAGAGTGAGAGAAGGATTGTTTTTTTTTTTTTTAATTAGTTAATTTATTTACTTTACATCCCGATTGTAGCCTACCTTCCCTCTTCTCCTCCCGATCTCTCCCTCTCACCTCACCCCTGCCCTCCCTTTGCTCTCCCTTTCTCCGACTTAGAAAATGGAGGACTCTCATGGAGCCCCCTCTTGCAGCAGGACTAGGAGCATCTTCTCCTGGACAAGGCAGCCCAGTTAGGGGGAAAGGAGCCCAAGGCAGGCAATGGTCAGACACAGCCCCTGCTCCTGCTGTTAGGAGTCCCACGTGAAAACCAAGCTGCACAACCTTTACATATGTGCAGAGGGCCTCAGGCTGTTGTATGTATGCTCTCTGTTTGCTCTTCCTAAGGTCTTCGTGTGCCCCTAGAGGCCCAAGTTAGTGGATTCTGTAGGTTTCCTTGTGGTGTCCTTTACCTCTATGTCTCCTTCAATCCTTTCTATCCCTCTTCCATAGAATTCCCCAAGCTCTGCCTAATGTTTAGCTGTGGGTCTCTGCATCTGTTTCCATCAGCTGCTGGGCGAAGCCTCTCAGATGACAGTTATGCTTGGTGCCTTTCTGGAAGTGTAGCAGAATATCATGAATGGTGTCGGGGTGGGCTGTCTCTCATGGAATGGGTCTCAAGCTGGGTCAGTCATTGCTTGGCCCTTCCTTCAATTTCTGCTCCATCGTTACCCCTGCACATCTTGTTGGCAGGAGAAATTGTTGGTCTAAGGTTTTGTGGCTGGGATGGCATCCCAGTCCCTCCATTTGGAGTCTTTTTCTGTTTGCTGGAGATGGCCATTTCAGGTTTTATATTTCCATTGCTAGGTTTCTTAGCTAGGATCACCTCACAGATTCCTGGAAGTTTCCATTGTCCTAGACTTCTGGGTCATCCCAGATATGTCCCCCACCCCTCCATTCTTCCTCCAGCTTTCCTCCCCACCCCTCCCCAACCCAGTTTCCTCCCTCTATCCACACCCCTATGTCTATTCTATTTCTCCTTCTCAGTGAGAGTCAAGGGTTCCCCCCTTGCTATTTAGCTTCTTTAAGTTTGTGGAACATGATATGGTTATCCTGTACTTTGTGGCTAATACCCACTTATAAGTGAGTACATACCACATTTGTCTGGATCTGGGTTGCCTCCTCAGGATGATATTTTCTGGTTCCATCCATTTGCCTGCAGATTTCATGATGTCATTGTTTTTAAATAGCTGAGCAATATCCCATCTCTGACTTACAGTCCATGGAGTCAACTGCCAGTTTCGTGGCAGAGAAGCCAAATCTGAATTGAGGCTGGAAGGCGAGCCAGTGGTTCTGAGGTGCCCCCTGGTACCTCATTCAGACACCTCCAGCAGTTCCCACAGCCTTCTGACCTGGAGTAAATTGGACTCTTCTCAGCTGATCCCAGGAGATGAGCCAAGGATGTGGGTGAAGGGTGACACACTCTGGGTTTTGCCAGCAGTGCAGCAGGACTCTGGTACCTACATTTGCACATTCAGGTAAGACTCTCTGGGACTGGGGTAATGTGGACTCAATGTCCAGGCAGAGGCAGAATGGATTCTAAGGTTTTCAGTGACAATTGCACTTTCAAAGTACATGAATGGCAATCCATACTATATTCTCCTTTGTGTTCCTGCAAAAACTCCTGTGCTGTTTAGGAATATACATATACATACACACATATGTATATACATATGTATACATATATATATATACATATATATGCATATATATTTTTTTTCTTCTGTCAACTTGACATAAGCTAGCTGCTCCCAACAAGGCCACACCTCCTCCAACAGGCCACACCTCCTAACAGGCCACACCTCCTAATCTCTCTTAAAGTAGTACTACTCCTTAATGATCAAGCATCAAATATAGGAGCCTCTGGGGGCCATTTTTATTCAAACCACCACACTGTAGGTAATGCTCTGGTCAGGAGGTCCTGGGTTGTATAAGAAAGTAGGCTGAAAAAGCCATGTACAGCAAGCCAGTATGCAGTGTTCCTCCATGGCTTCTGCTTCAGTTTCTGCCTCTAGGTTCCTGCTCTGACTTCCTGTCATGATGTCATGACAGACTGTAAGTTGTAAGCTGAAATAGACCCTGTCCATGTTACTTTTAGTCCTGGTATTCACCAGTGATGGAAAGCTAACCAGGAAAACCCCTCGTCCAGACATGATTGTAGCTCCCTTCCTCCTGAGGGATATTTGGTCTCTGTTCAAATGTCACCTCTCTGGAGAGAGCTCCCTGGAGCCATGTTAGCCAGCACAGCATTCGGTCCTGGCTCCTTGCCCCGAAGTTACTTTTCTTGGTAACATTTTTTTTTTTCACCATGAGATACATCTGTTCTGTGTGCATATATGTAACATTTGTCCACTATTAGAACGTGAGCCCCCAGAAGGATAGAGACTTGTTTTGTGCTTTTCACTGGAAACTCTACATGGTAGAGAAAGAAGACATAGATGGGAAATCCCCAGCAGAATTTTAGAACTAGATGGAGTCTTAGCATTGGGCTAATCCGAATGCTTATTGGACAGATGTGGAGACTGAATAGTCACAGGAAGTTGCTACGGGACAGGAGGAGGGGCTGCACCGTGCATCTCCCTAATCTATGTCCTGCTGCTTTCAAAAACAAATTGTTATAACACACATATGACGTAGATCCTACCCTGCTGACTGTCTTTAAGTGGATGGCTCAAGCAAGCTAAGCACTTCCGCACTGTCACTGGCACCAGCACCATCTACCTCCAGAACTCACTCTTCTTCACGAACTGGAGCTTGGTCCTCCTTAAACTACAGTTGTCCATCTGTTCCCTGCCTCAGCCCCTGACAACCACCGTTTACCTTCTGTGTCTATAACTAATCTGCAGCTTGTAGATGACTCATGCCAGTGTTATAGCCCACGTCGGAATTCCCTTCCTTCCTAAGGCTGACTGTTTGCTGTCTTGTGCAAACATCCCACGATTTGTTTGTCCATTCGTCCTTCCTTCTGTGATCACACAGGTTTGTCCTGCTTTGTGGCTATCTTTAGGAATGCCATTGTGTGAGTAACTACATAAACATAAGCTTTTGTTTGTGTTTCTGGATCACCTGGCAATTCATGATTTTCTTTTATTTATGAACTGCTGTTCGATTTTCCACAGCAGCTGCGCTGACTTCCATCCCCACAAGGGTTCTGTTGCTCCCCAGTCTTGCCAAAACTGGTTGCTTATTAAATTTTTTACAGTGCTATTCTAATGTGTGTGACGTGGTGCTCCATGTTCTTGGTTGTAGCTTCTGGTATTTCAGCTTTCTGTCTCTTCCTTAGCCTCTTGTGTCTACTTTTTAGAGAAAAGGCTTCTCCAGTCCTTGCTGGTTTTGAGAACTGCATTGCTTATCCAAGATTTGGGGATATTTTCTCCTAATTAGCTGTACAACTTGGGGATACTTCATCTCACTCTGGAGCTTGCTTATACACTCTGTTGGTAACGTCCTCTGTGTGAACAGATTTACACATTGGTGATTTCTAAATTATGTCTTTTTTTTTTTCTTTTAGTGTTTGTGTTTTCTGGGTTCAGGGAATCACAGTTTATTTCAAAGTATTGAAGCTTTCCCCTTCATTTTCTTCCTATAAATTTACACATTTAACTCCTATGTTTCAGGGCTGACAAGCTTTTTGCACAGTGTGAGGCCAGGATATAGGTCTGTTTTTACATGTGTCCTCTTGCTTTCTCATTATTCTTCAGTGTTGACATGTTCTGCTGCTCTGCAAAGGGTAAAGTTGTTGGCTTCATGTTCTTAATAGTTTCTGATGCTGTTCTTCTGAAAGGATTAGGACACACCCTTGGCCTGACTGGAAAACAACTATCCCTCTCCTGATGGCTGCCCTGCTTCTAGACCACTGCTTGCTCCGCCCACTGCTGGCTTTAGACTCCTTCTAGATTTCATTAACTTGTTTATGGAGAAATTGCCCAAGATATTGACACTTAGAAGACCCAGGCAGGGTGACATTCTTAGAAGGAATGGAGGAAGTTCATACAACATCAGCCCCAGTCCTAGGTAGGTATACACAGTGTGTATATGGGGTTAGAGAGATGATGGTTCAGCAGTTAAAAGCACTGACTGCTCTTCCAGAGGTCCTGAGTTCAATTCCCAGCAACCACATGGTGGCTCCCAACCTTATCTGTAATGAGATCTGATGCCCTCTTCTGATGTGTCTGAAGAGAGCAACAGTGTACTCACATTCCAGGACAGAGACTGCCCTGCCCTATTTGTACGCTTGCTATTGGGAAGTCACGTGACCTTTCTGTCACTCAGAGTAGTCAATAAATAAATCTTAAAAAAAGAAAGAAAGAAAGAAAAGAAAAGAAACGTGCATGCACTGGAAAGATGGCTCAGTGGCTAAGATTATGCTGTTCTTACTGAGGAAGCAGGTTCCTATTTCCTATGTCGGGGAAATAAGGAACATCTGATTTGCAGCACGAGTAAAGCTGCTTTCCTCCCAGGTTTTCCAACTGACTTTCTCTGAGAAGCATTACCAGGAAAATTTAGAAGTACAGGAGAAAATCAAGCATGCAAGCAACCACCACAATGAGACCTCCATCTTGGGACTGGAAAGGCCAAATGGGGATCTTAGCCCCTCCCCCTTTGTATCCTGACACTCAAGTTTCGATTTTCTTCTTTGTTGAGAGGTTTGTTGGGAGGGTTGGGTGGACTAACCACGGCGTGGCAAGGATTTAGTGTGGGGAGAGTCATGGTCTATGGTTAATATAAACACTGAGCCCCTTCAGGGGTCTTCTAGGAATTATGCCAGGGAGCATTAGAAAGAGGTGAACAGAGGCACACTGGAGACATAGTTTTTATGCTCGATTAAGAATGATAGCTGATGCCCTTATTTTTCTTGAGAAAAGAGGGAGCTCTGAGATTGAGGGAGCCACTGCAAACCTCAGCATATTCAAGTGTTCCTTGCCTGGGGGCGGGGGTGGGGGGGAATGTTTACTTTCTCTTCCAACTGTGTAATGCTGGGCTTCAACTAGAGTGAAAATCTTCAGCAACTGCTAAGACATACTTAGGCGTGTTCACAGTTCCAAGACACAAGTCTGCCCTGCCCTGTTCGTGCTCTTGCTATTGGGAAGTCACACGATCTTTCTGTCACTCAGAGTATTCAAGATAATGCTGCCAGAACAAACAGTCCCCAGATCTCAGTGTTCTGTCCAAGGGGAATTATCAGATCAATAATGTGAACACACTTGGGGTTCTTGGTATGTCTGGCAGGCTTGGTTTCTAGAAAGATCTCCTAGTTTATAGGATTTCTAAGAGCCTTTGATTTTTGTCTCTTATTAGCTACAGAGACTTAGGTTACTTCAATCTGTACTTAATTTACATTAGTTGAAACCACTGGAAGATCAGTACTACCTTGTATGTATATATTACTAGACTGGAGATCAGTTTGCTGTTAAGTTGCTACTGAGAGCACTCTTCAGACTTTTGATTTGCATCTCTGTAATGCGATCATTTGTTTGTTTGACTGTCTCATACACTTATTCGCTGGATTTTGGTTATTTCCACTTCCCATCATGATCTTTTATCCCTCTTCTTTTTCCACTGAAACCTCTTTCTTCCCTCAGATCCTCTTCCAACTCTGGTGTCATTTTGTGTGCATGACACATCATGTTTAATCATGGTTGCTTGTAGGAATGGGTTGCTATTTACTAGAGCATGGGTAACTTTCCAGTGACCACACAGCTGGAGAAGATGATAGCTTCCTCCCCTAGAACCCTGTAACTGCCTGTAGTGAGCGCCTCACTTCAGATGTTCCTCCCTGTGCATTATATAATTGTAGCCAGCCCAGTTTTATACAGATAACCACAGCTACTCTGAATTCATGAGTACAGTGACCATGTCATGTTCAGAAGATGCTATTTCATGCCATTTCCCCCAACTGTTGGGCCTTCATTCTTTCTGCTCCCTCCTATGCAATGTTCCCTGAGTCTCTGAGTGGGTGATATGAATGTCCCATGTAGGGCCAAGCAGTCCAGAGTCATTGTACGACCATTGAGTCTCTCTGTATTGCCATAGACTGAAAACAGAGGTTTCTCTGGTAAAGGCTGAGAGCAGCTTTCATCAGTGAGTATAAACACAAATATTTAATTTAGAAGGCAGTTCCATACCATGCCATTAAAAAAAAACAATAGCAATGAGTTTTTGCTTAGGACCTATGACATCTCTAGCCTTGGAGAGCAGGTTTTTTCCTGTGGAGGAAGCCTCAGATCCACCCAGAGAATGGTTGGTTACCTCCATTAGAGCCATGCCATTACTACATCAGGGGGTGTAGCGTGCCAGGCAGGAAGCTGCAGCTCATGAGGTTCTACATCTTTTATTGTTAGGCTTTTTTGGAAGTAATTTTTATATCTTTTTTTTTTTTTTGCAATTGATTCTGATGATGGTCTCTCTCAATTGGTGTGTTATTTATCGTAAGTAGCTATTCATCTTAGGGTCTTAGCTGATAAAATTATAGTTGTTCTATTTCATTTTGTTTCATTTTCATTTTCTTTAGAAGCTGCAGTCAAATGCAGAGCCTCATCCAAGCTGAGCCCATGTTTTTCTATTTTAAACGTTGTTTTTTCTATTTTAAACACTGTTTTTCTATTTTAAACATTTTTTTTGTATTAATCTCTTTTATCCCTTCATTCATTTCCCCTCACATTTCCAGGGACATATATATACATAGATATATATGTGTGTGTGTGTGTATATATATATATATATACACACACACACACACACATATATACACATAGATACATATATACACATATATATACACATATGTATATACATATGTATATATGTATATATATATATATATATATATATATATATATATATATATTTGCCTCTGGCCTTTTCTCAGTTCTAAGGACAACATTCAATATGTTCAAGTCTTCCTTGAATACTTGATAACATCATAGTCCTAGAATTATGGGTGGTCTGACAATCAAAACATCTTTCCAAATTAGTTGTTTCCTCTAAGCCTCTGCTATATATATGGTTTTGTTCATGGCTTTTATTTTATTTTAAGAGTCCAAACACAAAGTTCTCAGCAGTTTTCTGAAACTAGAAATCAATTAGTAAAGCATTCTTAGGGGGAATCTCAGGGCCCTGGGCTTGGGAATGAAGCTTCTACAGTGGTCCTTCATGAGAAGCACAGGGCACACAGCTTGTAGATAGCAGTTAGATGTGATGCTTCTGTATCACAAGAAGTTAAAAGGAGCAGGAGGTAAGCCATACTCATCAAGGCAGTGCAGACTGGGCGGGATGGGGGCGGGAAGCTGTTCTTATGTTCATTTGGTTTTTGTATTTCTGTCTTTCCATTCATTGCCTCTTTCTTTTTCTTAACAAACAATTAGAAACACATCCCACTGTGAGCAAATGTCCGTGGAACTCAAGGTCTTTAAGAATACTGAAGCATCTCTGCCTCTTATCTCCTACTTGCAAGTCTCAGCTCTCTCAGCCACTGGGTTACTAGTGTGCCCTGACCTGAAAGAATTCATCCCCAACAAAGCTGATGGAAACATACGGTGGTATAAGGTAATGCTTTGAAACATGCTTGCTACTAAAATATGTCTCAATGGTTGTAGAATACATATGTAAAAAGTTGACTGAAGTCAATATGCTCATGTAGACATACAAATAATTATATATTTAGAAATATAATATTAATTAAAATGGCGATCATTAGTATTAATGTGGTTTAGATAAGGTCCATGCAGGAAGAGTGTGGAACGATTTCAGAGTCAATAGCTGCTAAGGAGATTTTGGGAGTCACTTGACTGAAAATAGCTAGGAAAAAGCCCTCAAAACAACCCTGTCCATTTTCTACAGAAATTTTATAGCTATGTTTAAAATACCTTTTTTCTAAAGCACAAGATAACTTTTGGATTGTAGAAGTAAATACAGTTACAGTTTCTCCTTTGTCTTCTTAAGTAAAGTAGTAAGTGTTTTTTGTTTTCTTTGTGAGGCCATTGTTTCTTTATGAGACATTGTAGTTTCCCTGGCACAGGTTGCATATAGAGCCATCTAGAGCTATCACCTGTCTCTGTAACTCATCAAGTATGGAGAGCTTTCAGGTTTTAAAGGCTTGAAAAAAAGATGAAAAGAATACTCCAGCACATGTGACCATTGACTAAGGCCCAGACTCCAATGTCCATAAGCACATTTGTATTGGGGCTTTTGTTCGACTGTGTCTGTACCACTGTGTAGTATGACAGAGACCATGTGGTCTATGAGGGCAATAAAACATGACCTATCTGGCTCTTATCTGAAAGGACTTGCCCACCTCTGAAAAAGACCATAGAGAGATGCTGAGGAGGCTAGTATTCCTTTAGTCATTGAGAAGAACTCGTCCTTTAATCAACAGGTTAATTAGCTGACTGGTATTAAAGTCAAGATACACACGCAGGGGCACACGCAATTAAATACATCATAACAATAGGATACTGGAAACTTTAAAATGCTTTTCTGAAAGTACCTTGTGTCTATTTATAAGCCTGGTGAGCCATAGAGAGCCTTCTCTTGGTTTAGAAAGAGCAGGCAGAGGACAAATGCAGGGGTCCCCTGCAGAGGAAGAAACATAGATCTGGAAACAATGTGTCTGGTTAGAACCCTTCCTTCTTTTCGTTTGCTCATTTGCTTCCTGTCTTGAACCTGTTTCTGCTGTGAACAGGGAATTAGCAATCCCAGCTCCCTGGGTTAGGAATGGTTTGAAGGCTAGGAATGGAGTAACGTGGGTGCAGCACCTGCATCATGCTTGCATCTGCACCATGCTTAATAAATGGGTCTGGCATACGATGTTAACAATAGCCGCTCTTTCCACAATCCTGCTGAACATTGCTGAGTACCTACTATGTTCTCCCTGTTCTAACCTCAGAGGCAGGGGCTGCTAATTTCTCCCCTTTCCAGATGACAGGGACAGAGGAAACTGAGTCAAAGTCTAAGTTTATAGAACAACTGTGATATTGTACCCTGTGTTCATATTTGTCTGCTCAAGCTAGGAGCTGTGAGGTCCCCCCTTTAATTAAGTATATTTTAAGGAAGGGCCATGGCAGTCTCAGTTTACTTTGTGTCTCACCCAGTGTAAGATTATGATGTCACTTTGGGTTGTATTTCATTACTAAAAGCCTTGAGCTGTGATCACATTTTATCCCCCCACTCCCACCCTCCTTCTCACCCCCCCCTGTACTTCTTTCCACCCTTCCCTTCTTGACACACTCCCTCCCTCCTTCTTGCCCCTCCCACCTTCCCACCCCTCCCTCCTTCTCACCCCTCCCTCCTTTCCATCATTCCCTCCTCCTTCCCACCCTCTCTCCCTCCTCCTTCCCACCCCCTCTCCCTCCTTCCTACCCCTCCCTCCTTTCCTCTTTTCTTCCTCATCACCCCTTTCCCCATTCTTGACAGGGTTTCTTTATATAGTTCAGTCTGGCCTCAAACTCATAATCCTCCTATCTCAGCTTCCCAAGTGCCGAGATCACAGGTGCATGCAGGGTTTTCCTGGTGTAGGAAGCAATATACGCAAGGCTACAGGAACACTCAAGATGTTTTTACCGGTCTTCCACTTCCCTGGAGGCCTTGCTCCTGAGGGCTGTTTTGTTAAAACCCTCCAGGACTCTGCGTCTTTATGAGAAGATGGACCTCCATCTCTCTTATTTAACTACTTACAAAATTTCCTCCCCTGCAGCAAGTCCTAAAATTGAAATAATTTTTTTAAAGAAATCCCTCCAACATAGTCTCTTCCAGCCTTAGTTTTCCATGTCTTCCTGGCTGTTTAGTAGTGATTTCCTTGGTATTGCTTATAGTCAGAAGAAGGTGGTTAGACGTTAAGTATATTTGAACTTAAATGGTTTAAAATAACTTAATCTTTTAAAAAATGTATTCCTTTTTCTAAATGGGGTGTAGGGGGACACCCATGTCATCCCAGAAGCCAGGAGGTTTAGGCAGGAGAATCAAGAGTTTAAGGCCAGTGTGGGCTACATGACAATATTCCACCCCAAGAGGGGAAAACATCATTTCTCTAACAGTACGGTTAAAAATGCACCCCAAAGACAAAATGGTCAAAGTAAGTATATGCCAGAGAGATTCTTGGGTTGTAGATTCCACATTGATTGACAACGATGCTATTACAATGTTTGAGAGCTATGTTATTCTATAATGTAACTTTAAGATACATCTCCCCTCTAGGGCTCCATCCTCTTGGATAAAGGCAATAAGAAATTTCTGAGTGCAGGAAACCCCACACGTCTATTGATATCCAACACATCCATGGAAGACGCAGGCTATTACAGATGTGTTATGACATTTACCTACAATGGCAAGGAATACAACATCACTAGGAATATTGAACTCCGAGTCAAAGGTAAATACACACCACTGAGGTACCTGTCTTGCCTGGTTCTAGAAGCAGCATGGTAATAAATTCAGGATCACCAAGAAACCCCCAAATGTCTTTGGCATGAAGGAAAAAAGAAAGACATGTATGCCAACTATTCTAATGCTACTAAAACACGGACAAGATACTTTAAGAAATACATGGCAGGGAGTTCCAAGAGAAGGAGAATTTATACTTGGGCAGGAAAGGGATGAAAGTAGGTATTTGAAAGTTGCAAGGCTAAAACTCACCACTAGAGGGGGCCAAACCAAGGGGTCCTGAGAAATGGAAGGTTCGAGCACTCTGAGCTAGCTGGTTAGGACACTCTTGCCAGGCCTTAGCATATACTTCTGAGGCACAGAGGGTTCACTGCAGTGGTTCTCAACCTGTGGGTCACGACCCCTTTCTGGGGAAGTCACCTGTCCGGCATGTCAGGTATTTCCAACTCATAACAGTAGCAAATTACAGTTATAAAGTAGCAACTAAATAACTTTATGGCTGACATAAAATGACAACATGAAGAGCTGTATTAAAGGGTCACAGCTTTAGGAAGGATGAGAACCACTGTTTTACCTGGTTTTTTGACCAGAGCGTTGTGCATTGACCCAGCCTGTGCAGAATGCCCTGGTTGTTGTCTGCTGAAGGTATATCTAGGCTTTGTCTAGGCCGACCACTACCTGCCTGAGGGCTTAACAACAGAAACCTTCAAAATTTTGATTTTTTTTTCTCAAGAATTGGCATATTTTCACCAGCATAATGAGGTCTTGGGGATAGGCACAAGTTTAAACATGAAATTAGTGTATGCGTCATATATTTTTTTACACATAACCCAAAGATAGTTTGATGTGATATTTTATTTACTTTTTTTTTTTTTTTTTTTTTTTTTGAGACAGCGTCTTGGGCTATACTTGGTCCAGCGGCTATTAGCTGGCGTCTAACTAGAGAACCTACTGTGGCTCTTCCATGCTGAGGTCACTCATGAATGCCACCGGCTCGACTATCACAGTATTCTAATAATTCTGTGCATTAAAACAAAGTTTTACAGTATGGAATTTTCCACGCACAGCATTATATTGCTGCTTAACAAGTTTCAGATTGTAGAGTAGGTCAGATTTTGAAAACCCGGAGAGATGATGCTCAGCCTATGCCAGGACAGATTATGTGCGAAGAGCATGTGATAGGCAGGGCTGGCCAGCATGTAACAGTCATTCAATGTCTACCCCCAGCTCTTAGGTGCTGGAGAGGAAGAGAGGTGAAAGGAGAATAGAATAAAATACGTGATCCCCAGAGACTCATCTGTGTCATTACACTGCCTGAACTAAAGCCTCTGACATGTACTTGTTATCCTGTCCCGTGAGAAGAGAATAGGATCACATCTTGCTCAGTTCAGGGTGATGATGCCTGAGAACAGGCTTCACTACTTGTTTGTGTGATACTGCACAGAAACACTAGGGGGCGGCAGACCTGCGTATTGTACCGAGCTGTGAAACTAGGGTCATACTAGTTTCTTAAATGGGGCTGCCTTGTCTGGCCTCAGTGGGAGAGGAAGCGCCCGGCTTTGCAGAGACTTGAAGTGCCAGGGTGGGGGAAATGCCAGTGGACGGGGCACCTGCTCAGAGGAGAAGGGGAGGGGTTGTGGGAGGGGGTGACCCTGTGAGGGGGGCAGTGAGTGGGATGTAAAGTGAGTAAGTAAAAAAAAAAATCAATCAATCAATCAATCAATCAATCAAATAAATTTTGATGAGTGGCCCCACTTTAGGCACCCAGTTTTATCCAGCTAGGTTGAATCTCTTGGAGGTCCACTCCAGTCTTCCTAAAGAGTTTACCACCTTAGTTAATAAGACATCAGTGACCAAGGTGTGACACTAAGTTTAGTGCCCAGTGCAGGATTAGTCTTACACACAGATAGCTCTCCAACCCACTCTCCCCCCACCCCTCCCCCCAGCCTGCTCTTGAAGATGCGGCTCTTTAGTCTTGAGGGAGGGCAAAACCTTTAGGCAAAACCCATCCTGTGAATATCATATCATCAGTGAGCATTCAGGAAGCCTGGGAGAGGAGTAGCTAATTGTTCATCACGGAGCAGATAACAAAGACCATCTGCCAGAAGAATGTGGCCTCTTCCAGTAATGTCTCTGCTGGGAAAAGCATTGGCTTAAGATGCTCAATTTCATAGAGAACCCATTTCCTTTGCCAGACAAAGGCTGATTCTCACAATGTCTGGTCACATGGGGAAGGGCCACTTAATTAGCTAAACAAGGAAATCTGAATTTGTGCTGGAAACCAAGACTTCCCTCCTAATGCAATCTCTTTCTTTTGACCTTCTCAGGAACAACCACAGAACCTATTCCTGTGATCATTTCTCCCCTGGAGACAATACCAGCATCTCTGGGTAAGGACCTCAAGAATTGCTTTATCCATATGCCCATGGTGGTGCCTGAAATGATCAGAGCTTTGAGGACCTGTGTCTGCTGACCACATTATGCCTTTGTGTGCACAGTGCCTGAGTGGAGTCCATGACCCACAATAGGGGCTGACATGATCACTGTTGGAAGCTTTGTCTTTGCCAAGTATTGTTTAGTAGTATTGCCATTATTTGAGAGCAATGATACTTTATTTTCTGAAAGTTATACCCGCAAAAACCTAAATGTAATGGGGGCAAATGATTTGGTAACAGTTAAAAAAAAATGTAGAAAGGGGTTCACAGAGCTGGCATGTTTAGTACATTCAACTTAACTCATGTTCTCAATATTTACCAGCTGCTCAGAATTCCTGTAAGATTCTCTTTGTCAAACAGAGCCAGCAGCGACTGCAGACAGTTTCCTGTTATTAGAGGAGCTGGTATATTCATCAGTGGTATGATGAAAAGGGGTTTCCATTTTTACCCCCTGCTGATGCAGGATGTCTGGTCAGCAGACTTGTTGGATGGTCCATAGTAGGTGGCCCGTGAAGGCACATGAGTAACTGTATAGACACTTTCTGAAGTTCACAGGAGGGAAGGGCTGCCCGTTTATTGAGCATCTACTCTGTCTGGTGGGAGCCCATCCCATGTCAACACCAACTCTCTATGAAGGTTTTATTTCTACTACTTAGCACAAGGAAAAGCTGCCAACGAGTAACGGGGATACAGTACACTTCAGAATCTCAGAGTCGGGTCGTTTGGTCTGTGTGCCTGGGAAGCTGACACCTTTTCATGTGCTTGTTCTAATAATACAGGATTTATAGTTCTGATGCTCGTTCACCAAGTTCTGGCTTCAGGGTCTGTTTTATTTTTAGAGATTTATTTATTCAATACATATGAGTACACTGTAGCTGTCTTCAGACACACCTGAAGAGGGCGTCAGATCCCATTACAGATGGTTGTGAGCCACCATGTAGGTGCTGGGAATTGAACTCAGGACCTTTGGAAGATCAGCCAGTGCTCTTAACAGCTGAGCCGTCTCTCCAGCCTCTTCCCAGACTCCCCCAGGATCTGTTTTAAAACAAAACATTATTATTCAGTGTTGCTTGGGGTTGGGTTTAAATGCTAAAGTTTACCTGGAGGCCATAGAGGTAGGGGCTCTTGTGCAAGGGTTCAAATTACTTGTGTTCCTCTTGCTTATCTGACCATCTTCTCAAAAGCCAGAGTAGTGGAGACAGTACTTTCTGGTTCCCAGTTTCCTAGGTCTCACTCAGTTGTTCTTCAACTAAGTGGAGCCCAGTCCCATCTGTTCCTTTGAAGGCATTGCAGTGCGTGGTGCAGTTACACGACTACTTCTTGTGTGTTTGTTTTGTTTTATCCCAGCTCTGGGCACGGGGCCAGGCTTTCTGGACTGTAGGCATGACCCACATATAGTGGGCTGCTATAGCTGCTGGGGAGCATATCAAGTTCCAGGGACAAGAAGTGATGGAGAGTTGCTGACACTCTCTGGGTGTGACTTGGGGCCAGACATACTAACAGGCAAACTGTAGAAGCTGTATCTTCAAGAGTAAGAAGTGAACTCTTCTTTTCCATCGTCTCCTCTTGGGTGACTCAGAAAGAAAAATAATTTCCTCAGGTTGAGGCAAGGGATTGGCACCATCCAAGTGTACACCTGTAGAGAAAGCACTGTCCTTAGACTGTGCCACTGGTTTTCAAAGGGTTGATTCTAAACCCAGACCCTCTTAGAATGAAGCATCCCATTGGGAAAATGTAAAGTTGAGACCAGCAATGGCTGAAAAAAGAGTCATTCATGATGGGATTTTCTTGTAGTTAGCCTCGGTTGTGGAAGGAAGCAGCTCCTGAGTATTGAATGCCCTGTAGGAATGCAGCGTCCCAGGTGAAGCCGTTCAAGTCTGTGTGCTTTGGGGCTTTTGCCTGCTGTGTGGACCAGTGGATGGTGCCAGCGATATTTGGTCAATAAATGCTAAATTTTTACTTGAGCAGAGCTATTTGAGGAAACTAAGCTTGCTTCTAAGGAAGGGGTTAACTTATGAGGGACGTTTGAGAAGACAAGCAAGGCCCAGTGCTGAGAGCTTCCTGAGGATTGGGAGGTAAGGCAGTCCCTTTCCCTGCTGGGTTCTCATGGTTGTTGTGTTATATCTTGCTATACACAGGGTCAAGGCTGATAGTCCCGTGCAAGGTGTTTCTGGGAACTAGTACATCTTCTAACACCATTGTGTGGTGGATGGCCAACAGCACGTTTATCTCAGTGGCTTACCCAAGAGGCCGTGTCACCGAGGGGCTACTCCAGTAAGTGGGGGAGGGGTTCTCTGCTGTGTTTTACTTTCTTCTGGAGGCAATGTTACATTCAGGGCCTGTTCATATGAAATATATATACACATATATTTATATATTATATAAAAATGCAACATAATATATATATAATATATTATATATAAAATGTATATAATCTATATTATATATTTCAGTAAAAATGGCATTTAATAAAGGTATGAACTGTTAGGGATTCAGAACTTTAAAAATTATATTTTGCTCAACATTGTCATCTCTATATTTCTGAGTTGCAGTTTACTAGTTGACTCTGCAAACATTTTTTTCTCGATTCTATCTTATTTTATTATTGGTTATTTTATTTGTTTACATTTCAAATGTTGATATTTTTTTCACGTGTCTAAAATATTTCAGAATCAGTTCATTTTCGTTTTCCACTTTGTTACACTCATGACTCAAAGATCTTCACAAGCCCTCATAAATATTATAAGGACTTGACACAGTATCTGTCCTAGACCTGTGGTCTGATGTGTCTCTAAAGGGGAGAGAGAGAGAGAGAGAGAGAGAGAGAGAGAGAGAGAGAGAGAGAGAGAGAGAGAGAGAGAGAGAGAGAGAGAGAGAGAGAGAGAGAAGAAGAGAGAGAGGAAGAGAGAGGAAGAGAGAGAGGAAGAGAGAGAAAGAGAGAGAGGAAGAGAGAGAGAGAGGAAGAGAGAGAGAGGAAGAGAGAGGAAAAGAGAGAGAAAGAGAGAGAGGAAGAGAGAAAGAGAGAGAGGAAGAGAGAGAGGAAGAGAGAGAGAGGAAGAGAGAGGAAGAGAGAAAAGAGAGAGAAGAGAGAGAGGAAGAGAGAGAGGTAAAGAGAGAGAGAAGAGAGAGAAAGAGAGAGGAAGAGAGAGAGGAAGAGAGGAAGAGAGAGGAAGAGAGAGAGGAAGAGAGAGAGGAAAAGAGAGAGAGAAGAGAGAGAAAGAGAGAGAAGAGAGAGAAGAGAGAGAAGAGAGAGAAGAGAGAGAAGAGAGAGAAGAGAGAGAATTCTATATAAACATCCATCTCCTGCCTCAGTTTTTACACTCTGAAAGCTGAAAGGGAAGGAGACAGAGTTTGAAATCTCTCAAGCAGTTTTTAAGTTGTAGTCTTGTTACTTTGAATTAGCCTGGACCTGTGCTTGTTACTCTTTTGCCTTTTGGGGAAGATTAACAAAGTTTTTTTTTAAACGGGTACACTTACTGGATGAAAATGATACACAGTGGTTTAATCATTGGTTTCCAGTGTCTTGTCGCCAAAGACTTAGCCACCATAGGTGTCTGGTGTTAGTGGACTCAGACTGCTTAGTTGATCGTCCTGCTGAACACGCTCTGAGATGCCTTTGCTCACATGAATGGATAGTAATGCCACCTCTTTAGCTTCTGCTTAAGTTACACTTGGGAGCCATCCTGACTAGGACCTTCCCCCAGCTGTCTTTGGACAGCCTCTGGCCTGTGCTTGTTTCCCCATCAGGGAGAACACTCTTGTGGGCTGGGGTCCTGGAAACTCCCTCTGCCTTACCAACCAGTGAGAAAGTCTAATTCCCTATAGTAGATTTTTCTGTTCCTAATTGATTATTGAAGGTATTTTTGATTAACCCAAAATGAAGTGTTCTAACTAAACCAAAAGGAGTGTATGTGCTTTTATTGTGCAAATGTCCTGTTACAAAGGGCAGCAGCAGCAGCAGCAAGGACATGTGGTCCTCCAGGGACAGGCTAGAAAGTCTCTCAGATGAGCATCACACATGATGGTAAGTTCTCAGAACACTGCAGAAATTGTGGTCAGTTTAAACACAACGGATGTTTCTAATTTGAGAATGTCTGCCTTGCTGTCCTATAAAGGACAAGTCTACTTTAGATACATACATCATGCTCCATAACATACATCATGCTCTGCATTCATAATCATGCTCTACATATGTACATCATACTCTACATGTGTGCACAATGCTGTAAATACACACATTATGCTCTACATATGTACATCATGCTCATTACGTATATCATGCTCTGAACATATACATGATGCTCTGAATTCACACATCATGGTTAACATACATTATGCTCTGCATATATACATCATGCTCTGCATATATACATCATATTCTACATACATACATCATGCTCTATACACATACATCATGTTCTACATATATACATCATGCTTTGCATACATACATCATGCTCTGCATACATACATCATGCTCTACATACATACATCATGCTCTACACACATGCATTATACTCTACATACATACATCATGCTCTACACACATACATCATGCTCTACATACATACATCATGCTCTATACACATACATCATGCTCTACACACATACATCATGCTCTACACACATACATCATGCTCTATACACATACATTATGCTCTACACACATACATCATGCTCTGCATACAAATATCCTGCTCAATTGAATGTTTTCTCACCCAGCCAGTACTCAGAGAATGACGAGAACTATGTGGAAGTGTCACTGATTTTTGATCCAGTCACAAGAGAGGATCTGAATACAGATTTTAAATGTGTTGCCACGAATCCACGCAGTTTTCAGTCGCTCCACACCACAGTCAAAGAAGGTATGTATCAGGGGGACACTGAAAGGAAAACGAACTTATTGAGTGCTTTCTGGATGCTGAATAGAAGCATGCATTGTTTAGACATCTCCTTGTAGGGCATTGAAAGCAAAACACAAATCATGTGTGGAAGTATGTGTGTGTGTATTGTACATACATGTTCATGTGTGTGTGTGTATGTGTGTGTGCACAGGTGTGCAGGTGAGTATAGGGGCCATAAGTGAATGTTGGATGTCTTCCACAATTGCTCTTGACCTTATATTTTTTTGAGAGTCTCCCACTGAATGTAGAGCACATTGAATTGGCTAGACTGGCCAGCCAATATGCCCAGGTATCTGCCCATCTCTACCCCAGAGTTCAGGTTATAAATGTGTGCACCTGGCTTTTATGTGGCTACTGGGAGCTCAAACTGAGGTTCTCATGTTTGTACAACACACACTGCACGGACTAAGATATTTCCCCAACCCTCCTCCTCCTCTTCTTTCTGGAATGTGAATGTGGTGTATGTGCACATATGTGTGTGTATTCATATGAGTGCATGTTTAGTGACCTCCCCCTTCTCTCTCTCTCTTATATGTATATACACACACACACACACACATATGTGTGTGTGTGTGTGTGTGTGTGTGTGTGTGTGTGAAAACCAGAGAAAGTCTTCCTCAATTACTCCACACTTAGGCAGGGTCTCTCACTTTAACCCAGAGCTCACTGACTGTATTAGTCTAGCTACAGCCAGCTCCAGGGTTCTCTGTTTCTGTCTTCTGGGTGCCTGGCTTACAAGCAGGCTGTCACATACACCGTGCATATATTAGGTGATGGGGATCTCCAGTCTGGTCCCCATGCTTGTGCAGGTAAATACTTCATCTACTGAGCCACTTCCCTGCTCCACAGACCTCTGCTTTAAAAAGAATTGTCAGTGGGGTGGACATTTGGCATTGGGAAATTATACTTCGATAAAAATAAAAACTAAGTTGGAATAATTTTTAGTAAACATAAAAACCTGCAATGAATGGAACACCCTGTGTCCTCCTGGGGCTCTGCCTTGGGGCACCAGGGTTCACTGACCTCATATGGTCTCTAGAAGGTGGTGTGTCACTCCTTATCTTGAACATGAAGTTGAAAATCTCTATCTTGCTTTGTGTGGACTAGGATTTCAGGGCTGCAGTCAGCTGTAAAGTCAAAGCCATCAAATCAGTATCATGTTCAAGGACATTTCAAAAAGAAAAAAAACAATGGTTAAATCTTATTGTTTAAATGTTGAACAGGAAAGAGAGGTGCAGGTAATATAGTTTCTGTTAACAGGGCACAGATACAGTAATGTACAGGCCACAGTGACGCTAGAGAGGAATCTGAATGCAGCTCTGGAGCAGCAGTCAGCAAGATGCCTTTGGTCCATAACAGCTTGCACGCCCAGGGAGGCAGCTGTAGGCATATTTTAAATTAGGAAGATGATTTGGCCAAACCTCAGAATGGCAATGGATAGCAAGTCCATCTCCATCTTAGCTCTGTACCCTCCCAGCACCCACCTACCCAAGCCTCTATGAGACCATAGGCACATCTCTTGCCTCATCCAGCAATCTCCACACAAGTTCTCCTGAGCATCCCCAGGCTGCAATTGCCCTGGCTCCTTCCAGACTGAAGACAGAGCTTATGTATCTGGGGTGATGTCTCAGTACATCTCAGTGCCATTCAAGCTAGGAGGGTGCTGGTGAGTTGGGAGCTGTGTAGATTCCGAAGTCAGAGTCCCACAGACAGCAGCTTCCCCATCCAGGGATCAGATTAACAAAGGAATGTGGGCTTTCTGTGGGCTCTGCACTGCCATCCCTTACATGTTGGATCACCAGGCTCTGGCTTAGTGGGTGTGTCTCTGGGGAAGCTGTGGCTGCTTCCCAAGGCACATTAGGATCGAGAGATAAGTGCCACTAGTTTCTGAGGAAATTATGGTTTCATATATTGCTCATCCAAGTGGAATGGTAAGATAGCGTGTGAATCCTCTATAGACCCAGTTTGAGACCCTTGTAATTCCTGCACAAGGCATGGCAAATAATAGCTTAAAATGTGTACTCTGAAACTTAGGAGACAGAACTTCAACAGGTAAAGTGGACGTGCATTCAGATGCCAGGCACCCATTTAAAGAGCTGGTAATGGTAACATGTACCTGCAATCATGTGCTGGGAGGAGACAGGAGATACAGACAAACATACACATATGCAAAGACATACACAGAGAGACACACAGACATACACACATATACACACAAACACATATGCACACACAAACACATATGCACACACAAACACATACATACACAGACATACACAGAGAGACACACACAGAGAAACACACAGACATATACACATACAAACACATACACACACACAAAAACATATACACACAGACATACACAGAGAGACACACAGAGAGACATACAGAGAAACACACAGACATACACACATACACACACAAACACATACACACAGACATGCACACACAGACACACAAAGACATATTTACACAGACATGCACATAGACACAGACACACAGAGACACACTCACACACACACAGACACACACACAGACACACAGAGACATACATAGATACACACACAGACATACACACAGACAGAGAGACACATACACAGACACAAACACACACAGACACACATACACACACAGATATATACACAGACATACACAGATATACACACAGATATCCAGAGACACACACAGGCACAGACACACATACACACACAGAGACACACACAGAGAGACATAGAAACAGATGCACCTAGTCACACACACACACACACACACACACACACACACAAACACACAGACACACAGACACACAGACAGACATGCTCACAGACACACACAGACATACACAGACACACACAGACATACACAGACACACACACACACAGACATTCACAGACACACTGAGACACACACACACACATACACATCTACCACACAATATCCACATATACCCACCTCCAATGACCCTACAATCTCCCCCACATCCACATTTACTCCCGTGTATGCCTACATACTTACACCCATGCACATACCCTGCAACCATTATACTTACAATGCACATGTACACACATGTATGTGTACATGTGTGTGTATGCGCATGCACACACGCACACACAGAGGTGTATGAATACTCCTCTAACACAATGTGAAATTTTACATACCTACAACCCTAGTCCTTGATCTGAAGCATGGGGGAATCAAGAGTTTGAGGTCCTCCTGAACTACATGGCCAGATCCTAGCTATATATATATATATATATATATATATATATATATATATATATATATATATATATATATATAAAGTGGAATTCAGGTCTTATCAACATGATATCTAATAACACTGTTCTCATATTCACTTTTTAATATTGTATTCACAATCTCTTCTTGTATTTCCTTAACAGATGTCTAGGAGTCAAACATACAATAGCTAGATCCAAGAAGTAGCCTTGGCATCCAAGGTCCTCAACCCAAAGTTTCTCTTCTTTGCCTCTATTTGCTAGTCTATCCTTTTGACACCTGTGATCACCAGCAAGGCTCAGGTTGTCCCTGGCATATCACCGACAGCTGGCAGAGACAAAGGCAGGTGCCTCCCACATGTACTGCCCACAGCTGGTACAGCCCCCATGGCTTCTGTTCCTTACTTTGATGTTCTTTAATCAGATTTTCCCCTGACTTGCTTGCTCTTAGATGTCACAGGTGTCATAGACAAGCTTTCCAGAAATCAGTGCACATTTATCAAGGAAAACAAACTCTGATGTTTTTCTTCCCTGTCAACCTATGCTGCTTTGTTCTGTATCAAAGAACAAAGCATTTCCCTCTCACGCCCTCTCTTTCTTCTACAGTTCCTTCCACGTTCTCCTGGGGCATTGCGCTGGCACCTCTGTCTCTGATCATCTTGGTTGTGGGAGCAATATGGATGCGGAGACGGTGTAAACGCAGGCCTGGAAAGACATATGGGCTGACCAAGCTACGGACTGACAACCAGGACTTCCCTTCCAGCCCAAACCAAATAAAGGAAATGAAATAATACCAGGCTGGCCCATGTGGTTTCTTACGGGGGTGGCTGTGCCGTTTCGAGGTTCTGTGTTTTGCTCTGTTGTTTAGCAAAGCTTCTTGTTTGTAGCTGAAACTGGAATCTTACACTCTACCCTTCTCTGAAAACTAGTTCTAGGAGCAGATGTGCAGGGGAGTATAAACAACTCGTGCATGAGACCCATGTATGAGAACAAGCCACAGCGGCCAGAGAGGGCTGGTGGAGCAGGTATCCTCTGGCTTTGATTCTTAGTACAGTAGTGTCCTTCTTCACCCCTCCCAAACAATCACTAAAACAAGGCACCATTAGTCTTGAGTAAGACTGCTAACCTCCAGAGTACTTTAGAAGTTCACAACTCTTTCAATTAAAGTGTGTTAACTTATATAATTAGTCTGTATAGTTAGGGCGATGGGAGACACCGGGCATGCAAAAATGGAGAGGAAGAGGGTATGGGAGATGATGAAGACACAATGCTCATGTATGAAATCATCAAAAACTTGTAGAAAGACAAAAAAAGAACAACAAAACGTAGCTCATTTTAAAAAATTGAGACATAACGTGCCTTTAGAAAGGGTGATTTTCATTTTGATTCTGGAAGGATGATTAAGAAATACGGAACCAAAAGAATCAGCAAGGATTAGTGATTCAAAAATTAGCAGTCTTCTTTTTGTAGTGTGTGGCAACCATCACAGGAATCCTTAACTGGTCAAAACTGCAGAGAACAATTGCCTATAGGACATCCATCCCCAACTAATGCATCTACAATACAACTCCTCTACCTATGGCTTGAGGACCATTTCAGAGGGGCTATGAAGGTCAAAGAGCCAGAAGTCTAGGGCATCTGCTGCGAGGCAGTGTCTTCTGTGCATGACAAAGAATTGCGTGTTCAAAATATCAACAATATGGCCTTCTATACAAGTCCCTAACCGTGACAACACCAGTTCATTGGGGAAATTTTACAAATCTCTATTCCTAGATAAAGGTCTACTTAATGGATGTGGAAGAAGGGAGACTCAGTGTTCTGCATGGGTGAGCCCCCACTAGCTTACTCAGTTCCAAGTGGTCAGCTCTGAAAACACAGACACACACAGACACATACAGACAGACAGACACACACACAGACACACACACATGCAAACATTTATACATACACACACATATATACACATACATGTGCATATATATATACATACATATATATGTATGTATATATATATGCACACACACAACACTGAATGTACTCAGCAGGTTATTATATGCACACAAATAAGATAAAAATAAAGTTTAGGTCATAAATTTGAGAAGGAGTTGGGGGCATAGATGGAATCGAATGAGGGAGAGGGTATGGGGGATGATGAACATACAACGCTCATATATGAAATCATCAAAAAAATTGTAAAAACACAAATGAACAACAAAATGTAGCTCATTTAAAAAATTCACTAGTTTTCCACTGACAATGGAGTAGTTTAAAGTTTAAATAAGTTACTTAGCTTAGAGGCATCATTCTTAGTATGCTTTGTTACTATCTTAGTTTGTTTTCGGTTGCTATGAAAAAAAAAACCCAATGGCGAAAAGCAATTTGGGAGAGAATGGGTTGATTGAGTGTACAGGTTTTAGTATGTCATCTGGGAAGCCAATGCAAGATTCAAATGAGGCAGGGACCATGGAAGAATGCTGTTTATTAGTTTGCACATTGGGCTCACATTTAGCTGGCTTTCTTATACCTCCAGGACCACCTGCTTAAGGACGGTGCTGCCCACAGTGGACTGGGTTCTTTTACATCAATCATTAATGAAGACAATTTGCCTGCAGGTCATTCTGATGGAGGCATTTTTCAGTAGAGGTTCTTCTTCCTAAATAACTCTAGCTTGTATCAAGTTGATAAAATCTAACCAGGACAGCTACTGTAACAAACTACCATCAACAGGGGGGTGGGGGGGGGGAGGCTTAAACAATGGGAGCTCACTTCTCACAGTTCTGGAAGGTCAGAGTTCAAGATCATGATTGGTGCTGCTTCCTAGCTTGTTACCCTACAGGACAATTTTCTTCCAGTGACCCCACCTCTCAGTGCCATTCTGTTGAGAGTTAAAATTTCAACCTAGGGATGTTAGGAAGACATAATGTAATAGCACCCCTGTCAATATGAGAACACGGGTAGGAGGCAAAGGCAAAATGCATGTGTCAGTGATTATCAAATGCAAACTAACTTGAAGTTGCCTACATGCTCACGCTGTGTTCAATGTTAATGAGATAGATCAAGGGTGTTTGGAAGCCTGGACTCCTATATCCCATAGTTCCTTTAGTAATTCGATAATAGGAAAAAGGCCATAAGAGATACTGGGGTCAACTTGAACATGTTCCCAAGGACCAAGTATCTCTGAGCTTTTCTGCTCAGTGAGCCAGGCCAGTGATCTGGAGCCATTATGATTTTATTTCACCATAAATAATGGCAAGTGCCACAGATGAGTAGTTTTCCAGCTTCCTAGCCTCCAACAGGGTTAAAGAAGACCAAAGGGGTGCTGTCTTGCTGCCCCTAGCAACCCACCTTAGGCAATCCTTTGGAAAGAAAAATGGTTATAGAGATACAATTTAGATGAAAATATGCATCAGTTATCAGTTATGGTTGCCCCTGTTGTGAGACAAAAAATGTTAATAGAAAGTTATAAAGTGTTTTGTACGAGCTGTAGAATTCTGTTACTAGTGGTCAGATTCTGGACCACTTCCAGGTTCTTGGCCTCTTAGTTAAAGATCTAAGTCTACACATATCAATTTGCAAAAGTAGCCAGGAAACTTTATTCAATGCAGACTCATAATGCAGGTTACCACCACGTCAAGATGGACAGTGGTAACATATGAGCAAGGTATTTAAAGGCCTGACAAATTTTTCAGGTTTTTTTTTTTTTTTTTTTAATGAGATTCAAATGAAGAGGCAGTTTGGTTAGGGCATAGTTGGAGGGACTCTCTGTTCTGGTTGGTTGATTATGCTACATAATCATTTTTCTTGATGTTCCCCTTTCCATAATGTATCTGATTATAATCATATGCACACATGACTATGCCTGTGCATAGATGATAAACAGAGAATCCTTCTCCGGAGTTCACTTAGGGACACGGTTTTGCATTGTTACAAAATGAATCCAAAGGCAATCTAGACAGGGTTGGTCCTCTACCTCCATACCTAGATGTAAGCTAAGCATGACTGGATAGAATCTAAGTTTCATGGTTCATCATGAGAAGGGTGAACACATTGCATTGTTCAGAGTGGGGTGTGCACGCAGCTTGATTCAGGTTGGGGTCCTAGGTTGCTGAGGGGTTTCTAGCAACATTGTTTGGAGTCGGGTGTGGGCGTAAGCCTAGCCAAGTGGAACCCCAGGTGACTAAGCTGTTCTCCGTGCTTGACTGCCTTGGTTACAATGCGATTAAACTGCATGTAGACAGAGATGAAAGTTGGAAGTAAGGATCTGAAAGAGCTCTCTGGGCTCAAGTTCAAACAGGGGCTTGTGTTAACTTTGTGATCTTGGGCAAATCCTTTAACCTTGCAGGGAACCGTTTTTCTCACTAGAAATGTTGAGATGATAACATAAAGCTATTTAGCTATAATTTGTATATTTATACCTTTCCTTTCTTTTAAATAATTAAAAGACAAAAGCAGGAAGCATTGATTGAAATCAAAACGGCTGCTCCTCATAGGTTACTACATACAGACCACAGCTTGCCAGCAGCTCCAGTCTGCTGCTGGTGTCTGTACATTACCTGCTATCAGAATGGACATGCCTGCATGTTTGTGGCTTGATATTGGCCGTCTTTTATCTTTGCAGACAGAGTAGCTGAAACAGTAAGGCCTGAAACATTTACCATCTGGCTTTTCACAGAGAGTTGTACAGCCCCTGATTTGGACCAAGGAGAACCAGGGCTGGTTTTGAATTTTATTTTGACATTTCCCTGTTGTCTCCTCTTGTCCTATCTACCTGCTTTTTAATTGTTTGAGAGGGAGAAGATCTAGGAAGAGGAAGCAGAGGCTTTTGAACGTCTAGGATTTATCTACGAAAGCAGAGCACATGGCTCAAGTTGGAAGGACCAGGCAGGGCATCACAGGTTGCAGTGGCAGGAGGAGCTTGATCGTTCTGCACCCTCTGTTAGTCTCTCCAGTTTCCTGGAGTCCACACCTGTAGATTTTGGCAGCTTCAGCAATGATCCCAGAAAAGTCTGGTCCTGACTGTGACCAGAAGGAATTGCCAGAAATCTAGGAATCTTTATATTCACCCTGTCTGCAGCTCGAACTCACTGCCTTCAAAAGTTGTCTCTGAAGCATAAGATTGGAGACAGGGATTCCAAGCACCTTCTATCCATGTCAAAGAAAAAGCATGATGAGATCAGTAAATTAAAAAAAAGAGAGCTGTTATCTTTCTAAAAGACACGCTGGATTATTTAAGGGAGTATTTTAGGTGGAAGAATAAAAGAAATACGATTGGCCATGTTTTGACAATTTTTATCACCCATGACAATTCCCCTGGGCATCTGGTCTATTCTTGTATATGTTTGAAAATTTCCATATCAGAGAATAAAATACAAGGTAGAACCAAGCCAGGTGTCTACTAGTCAAGAGATGGGTATGTGAACTGCAGTATGGAACATGGTGGGCATACACAATGGGAGAATAAAGAAGCCATTGCCATAAATAAATGGAATGGAACAGTATCATCGAGTCTTAGAAGAATGTTAATGAGTGAGTCAGGAAGCGTTTACTCTCAGTGTGTGCTGCCCTTCTAGGGAGAGTTGGAACAACGACATTAGACAACTCTGTTCTCTATCTACTTTTCTTTCTCTGTTTGTATACATGCACACATATGCACAGACACATGTCTGAGATTAGATTATGGTTTAGTCATGCATATATTCCTAAGTACAAAATGATCGCTTCAGGCATCAAGTCCGGGACATTGGTGGAAAAAGAGGAAGTTGTTAGATCCACTAAATCCTCCTTCTCACTTTGGATAGTGGACTGTTATTGCTTAACCTATTATCAGATAAGCAAATTACAAACCAGGTCACCCAGGGACCAATGAATAGTGTGTGTGGTGGACAAAGGATCACAACCCACACAGGTTCCAGCAAGTTGATTTCTTTATGTAGCTGATTCCACCCATCTCAGGATGGCTCTCTGAACCTTTGGAAGGAGGCATTTTCCCGTACTTCCCTAAGAAGAATGAATGTGCGGAGGCAGAGCATGTGGGGATGTTACACTTTCCACCTGTTGCTAAAGAAAAAGGACCAAGCCCTGTGTAAGAAGACACTGTCTTCTCAAGAAGCAAAGGGTGACAGTGGGTGTCAACAATGGTCACCGAAAGTATTTGGTGCACTAAAAGGTAGATTTGATGCCTCACAGATTTCAAATGCCCACAGGAATTTAGAGGGGCTCTTAAGTAGTTAGTGCAAAGGGAAAGAATTAGTGCAAGGGTCCCAAGGCAGGAGGGTTCTTACTCAAGGGCACATCTCCAGCACTGGGCACGGTGCCTTGACACACCATAGACACAGCATGTCTGCAGAATGGGCAAACTTCTCCAATCCCAAACTTGCACTGGCTTTTGCCTTTGCCCTGACTTTCTGCCAACACTTGAGCACAGATGCTCCCTGTGTTTCTGTGGTTGTTTTCTTGAATATATGTTCTCCACCCCTGGGCATCTGCTACCTTTGTCACCTCTTCAGGTCTACTTGTTACTGCTCCTGGGCTTCTAGAGAACACTGTGACCCTCTGTGGCCTCTGGGTACTCAGGAACAAACTGTTCAGCTGCCACTCTTGGTTGTAACCACAGCCAGCTATGGTCACCCTCTGTAACCCCAGGGAAGTTCTTTGTTCTGAAGCTCATGTAGTCAACCAGACTCCACAACAGGGTGGTGGTGGCATGGTTGCAAACCCCCATCTCTTTCCACATCTTCAAAAAGCAAAGCAAAACAGGTCTGCTGTAGAGAAACTTCTGGAACCCACTGCTTACTGGTTCTTGAGAAACTGCCCAGGTTGCAGTTGGAAGGCAGAGTTACCAGGGCAAGGAGGGACACAACCAGATCTAAGGACAGAGGGAAAGAAAGTTTTGGGTGAAATGAAAGAAATAAAAAAGAAAGACAAAGCACTGTGCATTTATGGTATGTAAGATTTTATATTTTGTCTAATATAATGCTCAAAGGGAAAAAAAGCCCTACTAGGTAAATACAGTTACCCACACTATAGAGATAAACTGATACGAGTGTGTGTGTGTGTGTGTGTGTGTGTGTGTGTGTGTGTCTGTGGATAACATCAAGGTGTCCTTCTGGACCTCTTTTCTATGTTATATTTTTGAGACAGTACTCTCACTTAATCTGGAGCTCAGGGCTTGCCATTTTACCTAGGTTGGCTTGGCAATTAACCCTGGAGAGATGCCTGTTCTGCCCTTCAAGCACTAAGGCCATATTTACACCATCCACCTGGCTTTTATGTAGGTGCTGGGGATCCAAACTCAGTTCCTCTCGCTTATACAAGTTCTTTACCCAGTGAGTCATCTCAGCCCTGGCACATTCGATTTAAAAGTTACACCACATAATATGGCTTAAAGGAGCAGTGAGTGACAATCTGCAAATTGCTGTGTAACAGTTGGCCCAGGTCAAGGTTATGTGTAGAGGGAACAGAGTAAATGTTCTCGGGAGAGCTGGCTCCCAGGAAGAGGAAGTTGACTGAGTCACAGGAATCTACCTCCCCTCAAACTCACCAGCAGATGTGTGGAACCCAGAGTGGCTTCCCTGGAGTAGGAAGCATCAGAAAGGGAACTAAGTGCTCTGCCTTGCAGAGATTTTATACTTTACGTTCTCTGAGCTGGATGGACTGCCTAACAAACCTATGATGTATGAGTCAGTCACCCTCGCACCTGCAGGGGTGGCGATGATCCATCTGTTGGGCAGTCAAGCTTGGCTAGGACCTTTGTAGCCCTGCTTCCCCAGAGAAATACAGCTAATGCCTTTTGGGACCTTTCTGAGGCGATTGAGAATGAATCTGGATTTCATGATCAGAAAGCTCGGAACTATTTAAAACAGTATGTGGACTAAATTAATATCAAAACCCTGTTACCCTGGAGGCTGACAATTTATGTTGTTGTTGTTTTTTTTTTTTTTTTTTTTTTTTTTTTTTTTTTTTTTTTTTTTTTTTTTTTTTTTTTGTCTCAAACTATTGTTTGAAAATATAGACATTATTAGCCAGGTATGGTTAGGTCACTAGATCAACAGGCAGGTGCCACTGGAGAGGATCCAGTGCTATCATCCAAAGGTAAGGACGTGTAGTTCGAGAAGGTATGGGAGACTGAGGGCGTGGTCAGGTGGCTGGGGAAGCAGGGTGGAGAAGCAGGCATCAATCTTTGTGGTGTTTCTCTGGGCAGAGCACAGCTGGAGGTAGAGTCAGGATTAGCACCTCAGAATAGCTTCAGTGGTGCCTGGAGTTGGGGTTCAGCCGCCCAGATGTGCAGGGAAATGGATCCTCACAGTGGGAGATTTGAGACTATGCTCTAGGCTTAGTTGGTGTGCATTTGAATGGCTCATTTTCTGGTTAAGTTACTGCCTGTGGGAGTTGACTGAATCTGTGAGAGACAGATCTTTTAGGGTCAGCAAGTCTCCAGTATCAAGTCACTGGAAACACACACTTAGCATTTCTCCGAGGTGGTGCATGAGAAACAAGACTAGGAAATGAAAATGGATAAGCATAGCATTGGGTGGTTGTTAGGGCTCTGTGGAGGAGCTTTGCCTAGCGCATGCAGGGCTCTGGGTCTCATCCCCAATGCTGAAAAAAGAAAGTCAACTAAACAAATATGTCCCCAATACCAAACATCATTTACGGAGCACAGTAGACCAGACACAATAAAATCTTGCAAGCACAGGCAGCAGAGGGCCCATGCTGCATAGACATGTGGTCTTCTGTTTGACCAGTAGAGCCTGAGAGCCCATTCCATAATTTCTTGTTGCTGAGTCTCATCCAGGAGCAGTGCAGTCTGGGTCATCATCTCCTGCCGGGAAGCCTGTGCTTCCAGATCTTGGACTCTGGAGCAGTCTCTCCCACGCAGCCTTTGCAGTGCTGTTAATAGGTGCTAATACAAGATTGGTGTTGCAATGACTCCATCCCTATGAAATTTTAACTCTAGCTTTCCTGTAGCCCTGGGGTAGATTTTTCAGAGGTGTGTAGCTTCTAGGTCAACACTGTTCACAGCAGAAATTGGGGGGCTTCTGGGAGAAAAGCGGAGGTGGATAACAACCCAGCTCCTGCTTCTCTAGGCAGCATGGACTCCAGGCCAGCATCAGCATAGAACTGCTGTTGAGAAACTTAGACTGGCCTATTGTTCAACATCCTCTCCGACCCCTGCTAATGCTTGTACAGCAAGACTGAGCATCAGGTCTCTGTGGTCAGCCTGGAACCCATGATCTGGGATGGAAGATCTCTTTGGCCCTTTCTTCTCAGCAGAGGTCAGTGATAGGACTGTGTTTATCACAACTGCATAAATTTCCACCTTGTTTCTCACCCCAGCACATAGGGCTTAGGCAGTCTTGAATAGCACACACCTATGGCTAGATACCTATCTCCAGGCTCTGCCTTTTTGGATAGGTGCCTTTCTTGCCCCCTGACACCATGCTTTTTCTCTGTGACTGTAGTTTGGCCTTTGTTGGTGGCATAGGTCCCCATTTTGTTATCATTAGACAGTTACTAAATGCCCTTCTGCTGTGGAATGTCCCTTTCATGGTATGCTCCTTGGTTTGCCTTGGGCATTTGAGTGGTCAGAACAATGAATGCACTACATTTCTTCTTCAAAATCAATTTTTAGAAGTGGAGAGACCACTTCTCTTGTGCTTGTGTGGTGAGTAAGTGGGAGGTTCCTAGCCCTGGATGCAGAACAAGGTCATTAAGAGATGAAGGTAGGTATCCAGATCACCCCAGGGATTGTGCTACAGAATCTGTACTCTGGAAGTTGTCAAAACTTTGCAGGCATTTAGTGAATGGCTTTGGAGGAAGCGCTTGCTTGGCTCAGTTTAACCTCTTTGACATTCTAGTTTTTGTAGGTTGCTGTCCTATCCTTTGCTATATACTATAGACTCATCCATCCATCCATCCATCCATCCATCCATCCATCCATCCTTCCATCCTCATTTATCTGTGCATCCATCTATCCATTCATCCAACCATCCATCATCCATCCATCTGTCTATCCATCCATCATCCATCCATCCTCATTTATCTGTGCATCCATCTATCCATTCATCCAACCATCCATCATCCATCCATCTATCTATCCATCCATCATCCATCCACCCATCATTCATCCACACATCCATCTATCCATTCATCCAACCATCCATCATCCACCCATCTGTCTATCTATCCATCCATCATCCATCAATCCATCATCCATCCACACATCCATCTATCCATTCACTCATCCATCTAATTTATACATCATCCATCCATCCATCCATCCATCCATCCATCCATCCATCCATCCACACATCCATCTATCCATTCACTCATCCATCTAATTTATACATCATCCATCCATCCATCCATCCATCCATCCATCCATCCATCCATCCACACATCCACACATCTACATATCCATCCATCTGTGCACCCATCTGTCCATCCATCCATCCATCCATCCATCCATCCATCCATCCATCCATTTATCCATCCATCCATCCATCCATCCATCCATCCATCCATCCATCCATCCAGCTTTTCTTCCTTTACCTACTCTAACATACCTCTGTGGATTTTGAACTTATCACAGGTTTTCAGTGTGACTGATATAAAATCAGGAAGTTCAGACCTGGCAGAAGATCCCTGAAGATTTGGGAGTGGGGGGGGGGCACAAAAGGAGCCCAAGAGCACCTGGTTTCCTAATCATGCCCTATCTCCTAATGGACAGCATATGAGCAGGAGAGCAAAGCACACATACTTAGCACCTGTCTGAAACTCACAATAAGGTCCCACACTCCTCCCCTCTTGGAGAAGTGTCCACATAGGAGCAAACATCAGACAATGGGAGCAGTTGTGTCTTCCTCAAACCCAAGCTTTTCTCAGTTATTTCTAGCAATTGCGCCATAGCTTTTCTGGTCCCATTCAGCTCTTTATTACTACAGCGCATGCCTCTTTCCCAGAATGCAGAGCAGCAGTGGCTGCCATGTTGTTTTGAAGTTGGAGTACTGCTGAGCTATCTCTTTAGAGTCTTTCAAGCTCCTGTCCCCCATGTCATGTGGCCTCATCTTTTTCATACCATAGAGCATTTGTACTTGAGCATGATAGTCTATCTCTTATACTTTCAGAAAAGAGGTTTAGTAGACAGTAGGCAATCAATATATGCTTATTGGATGCCCACATGCATGAACAACTATTGGTTTTTGTACTGAGGGGAAGAGGCATGGTGAGAAAGAGCTTTGTGTTGGCCATTGGCTCTCCGTCAAAGGCTGGGGTCAGGTTCCCATTGAGCTCCCAATCTGAATCTTATTATAGCATTTGTGGTTCCTACTTCCCGTGCTGTTGATTTTGTTTGTCCTCCTTTAGCTCAAGTTGAAGTGTAGACAAGTTTAGAACAGATTCAAGATCTTATTGTTCTGTTCTTTGCTTCAGAATCCATCCTGTGAGATTTCACATGGTATAGGCAAGGCATGGGATAGTGTAAAAGATTTGAGGAAGAGGGGGAGTAACTGGAAACTGCCTGAGAGTCTTATAACTGTGCTACGACACAGGAAAAGGCTGGAAGACACAAACTTCCTCTGACTCTCCACACTCCATCTGAGAAAGCCAGGAAGCTGGTAGGATCACAAGTTTCTGATGAAGGAGGCAACCCGTGGGGATGGAAATGACCATCTCAACCAATCACATGCACTCCTGGGAGTCTGAATGCTTTAAAGCAGCTGTTCTTAGTCTGTGGGTATGCCTCATTTTGAGGCCAAACAACCCTTTAGCAGGAATTACATATCTGATGAGCTGCATATCAGATATTTATATTATATTTCATAACAGTAGCAAAGTTAGTTATAAAATAGCAATGAAAGTAATTTTATGATTGGGGGACATCACAACATGAACCGTATTAGGTCGCAGCATTAGGAAGGCTGAGAACCACTGTTCTAAAGGCAGTGGAATTAGAGACATTTTGTGGGTAGCAACAAATACAACTGTAGAGTGTTGTTGAGAACTGTTTCATGGTTCCATTCTGGGTTTATTCATGGTACAGCTTCACACTTCCTTGACCTACCAGATGGCCCTATCCCCTTCTTGCCCTTTTTATCCCTCCTCTATAGCTTCTCTCATAGGGCACTAGAGGGTTCTTTTTCAGTCTCACACCTGGTAGCATCACCCCTCTGATACATACCTATAGGTGGCTGCTGCATTCCCATGGTTCACATGGCCTAGCTAAGATGCAGAGACCTTTATTCTTCTTTAGCCCATGTATTTGGCCCACTCTGTTGCTTTTACAATGTAAGCTTCCAGGAAGGTTTCCTGGTGTCCTTCCAGCTTTCAGAAGAGGATCCTTCATGTAGTTAGTGAGGAGAACACCCTGAATGTGTAGGTCAGTTCTCAGCTCTTTGGCTTCATCTTTTGCCACTGTCCCCCACTCTCTCCTCCAGCCTGTGGCTAGGCACACAGAGACATCAGTGCTTCCCCTTGGGTCTCTGTTCTCTCTTGTGTTGCGTCATTCGCCATTCTTTCCATCGGCTGATCCTCCCATTCCTGTTTAGGTTTTACCCAGGAGATCTTTCTGGATCCCCTCCCATCAGTTGGCAGAGAGGCCTTCTTATTGGATTTCAGAGCACAAAGCAGCTACCACAGCTTGCACTGGCTTATTTTCTTGTCATGGACACCCCAACGACACAAATTGAAGAGGAAAAGGTGTCAGAGAGAGTCAGTCCACAGTCATTTTACCCCATGCGCTTTGGCAGACATGGTAGCTAGAACAGGTGAGGAAAGAGAGTTGTCCACTTAGTGGCCCAGGAGTATGCAGAGAAGGAAGAAGTTGACAGTCAGGGATGGTATATTTGCTAAGGATCCAGAGATTCATGTCCTCTAGCTAGACTCAACTACCTAAGGTTTTTCCAGTCTCTCAACGTAATGCCACCAACTGGGACCAAGCCTCCAAAATATGAGCCATGGGCAACATTAAGTTCATAGTTCAGTTAGAATAGTTGCCCTTTATTGAACTGACAGACAGAAACAGACCCTGAACTCTTACTATGTGATATCAGAGGCCATGTTTTCTTCTCCTTTCCTCCTCCTCCTCTTCCTCCTCCTCCTCCTCCTCTTCCTCCTCCTCTTCCTCCCTTCCTCTTCCTCCCTTCCTCCTCCTCCTCCTCCTCCTCCTCCTCCTCCTCCTCCTCCTCCTCCTCCTCCTCCTCCTCCTCCTCCTCCTCCTCCTCCTCCTCCTCCTCCTCTTCTTCTTCTTCTTCTTCTTCTTCTTCTTCTTCTTCTTCTTCTTCTTCTTCTTCTTCTTTGTTTTTTGTTTTTGTTTTTATTAATTAGGGTCTTTCTATGTCATAGCCCAGGGTGGTCTTGAAGTTGTGATCTTCCCAAGTGCTAGGATGGAAGGTATGATCAGCCTGGTCAGATACTACATGTGTATGTATACACATATGTATATGCACATACATTTGTGTCTATGTATTTGGATATATATGTTCATGTAGGTGTGAGTGAATATATGTGTTCAAGTCCATGTGTATGTGCATGTATATAGAGGCCAGAGATCAACCTTGAGCATTATTTCTCTGAGCCATTTGCTGTGTGTGTGAGTATGTATAAGTGTGGGAGTGAGTGTGTATGAGTGTTGTGTGTGATCCTATGTCTACACAGGAGGCCACCGGAGGCTGGCAGGAGTCTTGTTTCATCATGCTCTACCTTATTACTTCAAGACAGGGTCTCTCACTGAACCTAGATCTATGCTGGCAACCAACAA
The DNA here is from genome assembly GCF_011762505.2 of Arvicanthis niloticus. Classification (NCBI taxonomy): domain Eukaryota; kingdom Metazoa; phylum Chordata; class Mammalia; order Rodentia; family Muridae; genus Arvicanthis; species Arvicanthis niloticus. The sequence goes on along the minus strand of NC_047674.1, from coordinate 27,804,838 downwards.
GCCCAAGTGATTCTCCTGTCTTGGCCTTTCAGAACTCTAGGCTTACAGGTGGAAACATTTCTTTGCCCATCCAGACTTTTTATGTAGGTGCTAGGGAGTCAAACTCAGGTCTTCAAGCTCACATAGCAATAGATGTTTCCATTAAACTATATATACCCTGTCTTATGTTTGGAGGCAGAGTCTTTCATGTAGACCTGAGTCTTACAGATTGGGCTAAATTAGATAGCTAGCTAGCCTTAGGAATCGTCCTGTCTTCAACTTCTCAACAATGAGACTGTAAATGCTAGCTTTCCTACATGAGTATGGGAGTGTTGAACTAAGGTCTCCAGGCATGCATGACAAGCACTTGCTGACTGGGCTGTGTCCTTGGTCCATATAGTATATTATTTACACATGTGTGCTTCTTTGCACACGTGTACTTTTTTGAGTGCACTGACATTATTAATCTCCTAATTTGTCTCTCTCAGACTGTGAGTTTTTTGTAGTTGGGGATATATCTTACACCCTTTTGATTTGTCCCTGTGGACTGTGTGACTGTGATTAGCTCATTCTAAGCACTCAGCAGACACAAGGTGAAGGAGTGCAGAGTGATCAAGTAGAGGGGACTGGAAGATTTTGGGTGGAAGGCTTTATTGCAAGCCCCCCACCCCTATCAAATGGTCCATTATCTCTATCTGGAAAAAAAGAGTGTTACAGGTTTCATAACATCAAAGATGTGTACCTGCATGAATAAATGAATGAATGCGACATGGTAGCCATGGGGTACAATATTCAGAGATCTACCACACAGTTTGCTCCCTGTAATAGAGATGTGAGTTCTCTTTTAGCTCACCACCATTCCTCTGATAGCAGTCTTTCCCTCTTTCATAGCTAAGATCCAGATTCTTCTGTGAATCCTTCATTTCATGTAAAAAAAAAAAAAAAAAAAAAAACAAAACAAAACAAAACAAAACAAAAAAACCCCAACCTCTAAAATCTTCCAGTTGGTTTCAGGCTGAACGCATCTCTCAGCGGAGTAAGGGATGTTGGGAGTCTGCTGTGATCAAGGCGTGTAGCCTTTCCCAGCCACCTCTGGCATGGTTCTAAGTGTTTTTTTGTTCTCTGGACTAAGAGCTTCCTGTTGAAAAGGCCTGAGAGAGTATCAGAGTTGGACACAGAGCACTTGCTGAAGTCTGACTAAATACAGTCCCCGATTAAATCCTTCAGACACCAACGAAAATATTTTTTTAGGAGACTCTTCCGGGAACCATGCCAAATTCAAGTGTGCTTTTCTCGGTAAACACTTGGCCTTGCCCGTCTTTCTGAGTCAGCTCCTACTCAGCATGCCTATCCTGAGGAAACTCAGGATACTGATCTTCAAAGCTGAAAGTGGGAGTCAATTTCAGATATCTTCTGAAGATAACGGGCCTAAGAAGACAGCTCCTGGAGCTGCCCCTGCTTTCTGTCTCTGTGTGTTAGCCTCTTTATTTAAAAGCCTGTTAAATAAAAACTTCCAGCAATGTGTTTGCAATATCAGCTTGTCAGGAGACCACCCACAGAGGAACTTTCCATAACCTTTCTGTAACCTTCTGTCCCCTAAATCCAGACCATGTTGTAGTGGGCTGGGGGTGGGGGGTGGGGTGACATGGAGAATTTCTTGAGCACAGATGACAATTGTGACATGGAGATTGCTTAAATCACATTCTCCCCTGCCTCCAATAACCAAAAATAATTTTCTGTTTCTTCCTGCCAAGAAGCAGAATGGACATGGTTGGGGGACCCTCTTTGTCAAGGGCTTGGGAGGGAGCACTTCTGTGGACCATGTGGATTTTCAGAACAGCCTACAGGAGGCAGGTTCTCTTCCCTCAAGCTGCAAGAATGGCAGATGACTTCTTCTTAGGACCAGATCTGTAGCAGTTAGGGATTGGTTTGGCAGCAGGTGACAGAAAATTAAACAGAGTCACTTATACAAATTAGTCCTGCCGACTTCTCCTCCACCACTGGGCACTTAGCAGCTTAACTGTGTCAGGGCTTTTGATACTCTCAATGGTCGTTTTCTAAAGGTCATAGGGGACTGTTGGGGTGTCATGGCCATGGACATACTTACTATTCGAGTATCATGGTGTCTACACTGCAGACAGGTAGCAGGGGAATGAAACTACTACCTTTACTATTCTTAACAGCCTCTTTCTCAGCTCCTAGCAGACTTCTGCTTATGTATTGTCGATTAGAACTCTCTCTTAGGATTCACTTCTCCAAGGGAGGGTAGGAAAGTCCATTCTCAGTCTCTCATGCTCCCTTCTCCTCCTTACCGTCTTTTCTGAAGGCCATTGCTTTTCATTTTTTTTTTTTTTTTTTAATAGGCTCAGTTTTTTAGTTTCCAAACACAGATCAACAATCTGTTTGGGGCCATCTACAATGCATAGACATTATGTTTTGTTGACCTGTCATTATTCCCAAAGCAATGTATTTTAACAACTATTTACATTGTATTTGTGTTAGGTGTCCTGATAATCTAGAGGCAACTGTAATGTGGAAAAGCTCCCGGGGGGGGGGGGGCTACCCATGGAGACAGCAGGTGTTTCATGCAGCATGTGACTTCCTGTAGGTCCTCTGCTCTCACTAATCAATTGAGGTCTTTAGGCCTGGTTTCCAGGCTGACGTTCTTTCTCTTAGAGCAGTTTCTTTTCTCACAAGGCTATTATTTTGAAGACTATGAGCTGTCTAGTGCTTCTTGATTTGGGGAGTTATGAATCTTGGGCAAGTGTAGATATCAGACCAGTAAGCAGTCTGGGGACTCAAAAATAGAATGGCTAGGGTGGCCAGACAGGCTGGAATTCCTGTTATGCTAGGAAGGACAGAGCAAAGCAAGAGAAGGGAAGAAGGGGAGGGGAGGGAAGGGAAGGTGAGGGAAAAGGAGGGAAAGACAGAAGAAGGAAAGATACAGGGAAAGCAAAGAAGAAACACAGATGACACATACACACACAGATAGAGATAGAGATAGAGATAGAGATAGAGATAGAGATAGATAGAGATAGAGATAGAGATAGAGATAGATAGAGATAGAGATAGAGATAGAGAGAGATAGAGAACAAATGAGGTCACCACAATATGAAGTGAGGCAGAGCAGGAAGCAGTGACTCAGAGGTAGACAGAGGTGAGTGGGAAGGGGAGGTCAATGCATGCATCACAGAAAAAAATATTTCTTCATGTGTCCATCCACACAACCACATATCCATCCACCCACATATCCATCCACATATCCACATATCCACATATCCATCCATCCATCCATCCATCCATCCATCCATCCATCCATTCATCCACCCATCCATCCATCATCTAATATAAAGGTTTCCATCTTTGGCTCCCCATCCTGTAGAAGAGACCTGTCCTCTGTTCTGCCTGTGTCTCCCTAAGGACAACGATATCAGAATGAGCCTAAAGTGGAAAACATGAAGAAGGAGAATGCCTTGCTTACTGGGTATAAGCAGGGATTTCACCTCCTCCTTCAGAGGTAAGAGAACATTCAAAGATGAGCAGGATAGATGTCTACATGGGGTAGGAGGGGAGGATTCTGATAAGAAGGGACAGGTTGAGCAGTGCACAGGGCTGCTGGGAATGGCTAACAGGGTTTGGGAGAGGCAGATGCCCTAGATATCTAAAAATGATATTCCTGCAAGGCCTGCTCTTTTTTATCTTTTAAAGAGAAAGAGAGGAAGAGTGGATCTGTGGGAGAGGGGAAGAGGGAAAAGGGGGGTCTGGAAGAAGTGGAGAAGGGAAAACTGCAGTTGGGATGTAATATATGAGAGGAGAAAGAGAGAGAGAGAGAGACAGAGAGAAAGAAAGAGAGAGAGAGAGAGAGAGAGAGAGAGAGAGAGAGAGAGAGAGAGAAGAAATTGAGAGAGCTGTGGCACCTCCTGTCTCTGTGCCAGTTGTTTTTTTCTGTGTAGACTTTTGTTATGCCTAGAGCAGTCCCGTAAAGGTCCCTTAGATCAAAGATTAAAGCAGATCCTGAGACAAAGACTTGGATGCTGGGAGCCATGGAAGGTGCAATTGAGGAAAGCAGGAGAAAGGAAAGACAGATGAATGGGCCTGAACGGAAGGTGATTAAAGGTGGTGGATGGAGGTCCTTGATCATGGCAGCCAAGCTCATACCTGTTGGTATTTTTAGATAGTACAGTTGGTCCTCCTCATCCCTGAATCATAATAGATTCATAGACACATAGTTACACACACCACATCATAGACTCAACCAAGGACAGAGAAAAAGCAGGTGTGGCCACCTCTGATAAGTGTTGAGCAAAGGCAGTGCTTTGCTGTTGTTATCCCCCAAATGATACAAAATAACAATCTCAACACCTACAGAAGTTACAGGAGTTATAGTAACTTAGAGATGAGTCATGACTGTATGTTCTCTGCACATAAGTCACTTTACAGATGGCACTGGAGCACGAGTCTATGGCAGAGCGATTGCTGACCAGATCTTCTCAGGTACTGATAGTTTGTTGTATACCAAGAACTTCCCGATTTTTGTCCAAAGACATGGACAAAGAAATAGTGACCTGTGCTTGAAGCACCGGCCATGGGTGTTGTACTCATTTTAGAGAGGATGGTCAGGAAACTTCATCCTTCTGTCCAAGTTTCCATGACCAGTTAATGATGGTGTAGGTTCTGACTACAGAATTCATATCCTTATCATCACATGCCAAAGACCTTGTCACCATATATTAAAACACAATCACAAAAATGTAACAAGACATACATTGACACTCATACCAACACTACTCTGGTATTTTCTTTTTTTTTTCCAAACGCTTTATTTATCAATATTTGTATAAACATATATACTTATACATGTATACATATATAAACAATAATTAAACAATAAGATGTATTCAAAAAGTATGGGGGGGTGGGAAAAGTGGGAGGAGGGAGAAAAAGGGGAAAATTATGTAAATACAGTGCTCATATATGAAATCTGGTATTTTCTTAATAGTCATTTAGTTCTTCCAACCACAAAAATGATGGCAAAATTCTGGCTCTGCTGCAGTACTGAAAGAAGGGGTGCCAAGTCACCAAGATGAATGGACATGGCTAGTATTCTTCCCAAGTATAAAATAGCTAGAGAGCTACTGAGAGGCACTGTGGTAGATTAGTGGCTGTAATCAGGATATTTGTTAAATAATAATTACCGGGATGTAAAGATGCCCATGAATCTCTTGCTACTTCTTCCATGAAAAAGTGGGTATAGGGCCAGGAGATACAGGACTTGGTAGAGCACTTGCATAACATACACAGGCCTTGGGTCCTCTTTCCTTAGCACCACACATACACACAAAGACAGAAACAAACATACAGAAACACATAGGCCCATGAATCTCTTGCTACTTCTTCCATGAAAAAGTGGGTATAGGACCAGGAGATACAGGACTTGGTAGAGCACTTGCATAACATACACAGGCCTTGGATCTTCTTTCTTCAGCACCACACATACACACATAGACAGAAACGAACATACAGAGATACATAGGCACATGCTCACAACACAGAATAGAAATCTCCTTTGCTTAACTCTGATCTGGACCCAACGATTTGTTTAACCAATAAGAGAAAGATGGAGTCTGTGGGGTGTCCAGGGTATTTCCATAGGAATCCACATAGTATAGGACCCAAGCACTCTCTAACCTCTAATATAACACTGGTTCTTGGAGTCTCAAGTGGTCACTGAAGATACCTGGTGTTCAGAGGCTCCATGTTGGAAAGGCCCAGATCAATGTTTTAGCAGATGCCAAGTCAGCACCTTGGCCAGTGCTACAACTGTCCTCACCGTGCTGTGTGAGATCCCAGCCTGTTCTAGCCAAGTGCCACCAAGTAAACACTGTTGATTCCACACAGGATGGATGAATCAAGCAGGCTGAGGCCTATTGAGTTACTGACCCAGAGAAAGGGTAGGCTCACAACACTCATGTTATGTTAAGCTTCCAAGCTTTGTGGTGATTATTTACAGCATGTAAATACAACATGTCTCACCTTCCTGATTCCTCTGCTCACGGACATATTACACTTCTTAGGAATATATAGGCTACACTTATATTTATGCTAAATGCTAGCTTGAAAGTTATTTGGATTGAGTTGTGATGTCTTTACATTTAGTAACCATTGGGGGAGTTTGGAAGTCTCTCTAAACTGTTCCTGGATTCATTTATTTACTTAGTTACTATTTTGCTATGCGAGGACTGCATTTGGGACAGTGTGCACTCAAGGTTAACAATCTATGACTGCTCCCACATCTGGAGCTTTGGATCAGGTACCTGAACAACCTGCCCTGTAGTTAGGTGGGTGCACATTTCATCTTATTATTATTCCACAATCTTATTATTGGGCTCTAACTGGTGGCTGCACATTTTAAAGTCCACTTAGTCTGTCCCTAAGCAGCTTCCATAAGCTCTTGGGAAGAAAACATTAATGGTAGATGCATTTTCCAGGCTGTAAAGGAGAGAGTAGAACCAAACTTGAGGGAAACCCCACAGTGAAGGAGGCAGGGAAGACAGGAGATTTGCAGAGCTCATGTCCAGTTTGGAGGAGGAAGGTCTCTAGAGGAGGCATTGGTGTTCCGGGTAAACAGGTGTCCAAGAGACAGGAATGAAGATGAAGTTGTGGATTCCACCTTCTATGTACTCTCTAAGGTTATACCCAAAGTTATGGCTGAGGTAACATAATGAATGTATAAAACTGTTATATCTATATCTATATCTATATCTATATCTATATCTATATCTATATCTATATATTCTTATCTGTCCCTGTTTCTCACAACAGGAGCAGATTTGTGATGCTTGCATTTTATATGTATATGTATATATATGCACATATATACATATACACATATGTACATATATATACCTACAAATACCCAAACATATATCATATACCATATATCATATAATCATATATTATATATTATACACATGTACATGTAAATACACATATACACATGTACATATATACACATGTCATATATTATATACCATATATCATATATTATTACATATATTATATATTACATGCTATACATTATGTTATATATTATATATTAATTATATATTATATATTTATGTGTGTATATATTGTTGTGAGAAGAAATTTTATTTGCATTGGTTATTATGATTTAATGAAGTAGCTTACCATTTTGGGGGCACAGGCATGACATGGCTTACTTTAGTCACCTTTAGATGAGTCCTTTATCTGGGTAGGAATCTCTCACAATAATATTTGATCTCTCTCCCTCCCTCCCTCCCTCCCTCCCTCCCTCCCTCCCTCCCTCCTTTCCTTTCTTCCTCTTTCTTTCTTTCTTTCTTTCTTTCTTTCTTTCTTTCTTTCTTTCTTTCTTTCTTTCCTTTTTCTCTCACTTTTCAGTACTGCTTGGTTGTCAGAACTGTCTGGTTCTGATTTTAAGATCATCCTATTTATTTTAAGGCCTTAGTCACATGGTTTAATCCTTTCACTTTCTGCTGTGATTTTGAATGTGAGAAATAAGGCCCTTGCTCTGAGACACTACATTTAAGAGACTAGCAAAAGCAAAAGGTTTTTTAAATTATTTTTTATTAGTTCCAATACAATTGCATCATTCATTCCCCTCCTTGCCTGCCTTCATCCAACCCTTCCCACACCCCCACTCCCTTTCAAATCCATGAGCTCTTTTTCTTTAATTGTAATGATCACACACACATACACACACACATATACAAACACATACACACATATGCATATATGCTTATACACATATTGCACACAAACACACACACACACACATATATATATACTCATACATACATGCTTGCACACATGCACACACAAGTATACACACATGCACATATACACACATACAAACACACACATACACACATGCATGAACACACGTATACACACAAACATACACACGTATATGTGGGGCAGTGGGCTGTGAGAAGCAGCTGGGTGCTTGGTTGAGCATAAGCCTGGAACCCCAGACCCTTATTGGATGGCAGGAGTTTGGCTCTGCTCCAGGGGCCCTGGTTCTTTTCATTTAGCTTCAGCCCTCCAAAGTCCCTCCCACAGAGAGGTCTATGGCCATCAGACACTACGAACAGGCCTCAGGCCATAGAGAGATTTACATACTAATGAGATGCCTGAAGGCCAGAGGGTGGAGCCAATTAAACATTCTTCCCCAGCCCCGACCCCTTTCTCCCTCCCTATTTAACTTAGGTCTGCCCTGAGTTTGGGGGGGGGAGGGTGCACAACCAGATCCAACCACCATCCGCCATGACATCAAAGCCTGTAAAAACCCACAGACTTTCTCGTGTCATTGGAGCTGCACCGTGAGGAACCACGGAGAAGCCTTTAATGAGCTGCTGTAGCCACACCCACCTTGCCTAACTTCCCACCTGGAGGAACCCTCAGCGTTCCCAGCTACCTTACCCACACATATACACATACACACACACTCATGCACATGTGTTCACACACATGCATGTATGCACATACAAGCACGCACACACAACCACCACAAGGAGCCTTCTCACAATTGAATGTTACCCCTGTAATCTTCTTGGCTTGGGAAGGAGCTGAGGCTGAGGAAGAAAAAGTCTCACTCAGTACCAGAGTTCTGATAGACTCTCCTTGTCCTCTGTCTCCTGGGATTTATTTTCTGTGTGCACACCCCATAATCTTTCACTGTGTTTATGAAAATGTCTTTCAGCCTCATTATGTCTTTTTTTCAGATCTGGTCCTTTAAAGTTCACACAATTTTCCAAATATGGCCAAAGCTGAATCTGTGGAAACACAGTGGGGTTGTTTGTGTCTGACAGAGGCCTCTACCACTCCTTGACTGGTATGGCGGTTGGGGGACCATCTCCATGAAACCACTGTGATGATCTCCAGGTCTGTTTTCAAGGCTACAATGAGTAGGATAGAGACCTTTATCTTACAAAAATAGTGTAAGTATAGTTTCCCCTTACATTTCTGGTAGAAAATGTAAGGGGAAACTATAATCACAGAATACTCTCACAGAAGTACAGGTGCCACTTCCTCCACACTGGCTATTATTCCATTTTCAGATCTTTCCTAGAGTTTGTCTGCTTGGCATCATGTTATCTGTGAGATGGAAAGTCGTCTTCAGGTCAGACTTCCCCATGCACTTCCTCTGTAGACCATGGGGAAGTATTCATTTATTGGGGGTTGGGTCGGCTCCCAAGCTTCCTGTGTTGACTAACTAGATGCCTGCTTTCCTATTGGTTCCAGTTTGAAGTCACAGACTGGAATGTGAATGTCTTTGATGGATTTGGGGGAAAGGTGATGGTTTCCATGCAAGGGTAGTTTATCAAGATCTGGAGTTTTCTTCTCAGGCAAAATTTAACACCTCTCTCTCTCTCTCTCTCTCTCTTTCTCTTTTTTACACACACACACACATTATGTATATATACAAATATGATGTATCCAAATCAGATCTATTATTACAACACCCCCCCCCCCAATTCTGTTTGACACTGGTCAAAAAAAATAAAGTGGCTGTGTCAATATGAAGGAAGGAAGTGAGACTTGTTCACAGTGAGATGGTGCATAATCAGGTACTAAAATGGCACTTGGGGTCTGAGTTAGTCATAGGCAATTCATAAATAAGGAATCACTTATTGGAATTAGGGAGGTTTGTTTTTCATTAGATAACATTAAATTACAGGAACACATGATGTAGTCATTTTAACACAGGGCATATATCCAAAGGAAATAAAAATTTTCATCTGTAGACAAATGGAGAAGTAAAGATGTATTATCTCTATGTAATGGAATATAACTATACCTTTAAAAGGGAGAGGTTTTGTCATTTGTGACAGAATAATGTGGTATGAGAAGTAAGCCGAACCCAAGAAGACTAACTTTACATGGTCTCACTTATACAGAGAATCCATTCATCAATTTGAACTGAGTAAAGAAAAGAGAATGATAGACACCAGAGTTCATAGAAAGAGGTCATAAGGATCTGCATTTTTTTTTTTTTTTAAAAAAAATAAGCAATGCAAAATTTCAGACAGGAGGAGTAAGTACAGAACACTGGCTTTATTAAAATAATAATTAGAATTATCCTTGGTAGCCCTTCTAAAACACTTAATAGAGGTGGTGTGTGGGGAAGTTAAGGATGCCATTTTCTCCAATGGCCTGTTTCCTCTATTTTAAATTCATTTTTATCATTTTGAAAATAATAAATAGCAATGATTTTAGCCTACTCTTCATCTCCAGGTATCCAATTTCTTTTCAGAATGGCATGCACCAGACTAGAAGTGACATAGTGGTATGTGACGGATTACCACTAGGATGGGTAGATTCAAATGCTTGCTCAGGCACTTAGGGTATGATAGTGACTGTGTCCCTTGAAACCCCACAGACAGCTGCCTATCTCAAAAAGTTACTTGAGACGGTGTGGTGATTTCAATATGCTTGGCTCAGGAAGTGGCACTATTTGGAGATGTGGCCTTGTTGAAGTAGGTGTGACCTTGTTGGAGTGGGTATGACTTCATTGGAGTGGGTGTGGCCTTATTGGAGTAGGTTTGTCACTGTGGGTGTGGGCTTTAAAATCCTCATCCTAGCTGCTGGATGCAAGTCTTTTCCTAGCAGCCTTTAGACAAAGATGTAGAACTCTCAGCTCCTCCTGTACCATGCTTGCCTGGATGCTGCCATGCAGCCATTTTGATGATAATGGATTGAACCTCTGAACCCTCAAACCCCGGACTCCAATGGGACAAAGGCAGGTGTTTGGCCTCCTTCCCAGATCCCAGGCTCCTGACGTGTTCTAAGACCTCCATTGGTCTGTGCTTTTCAGATACTTAGGGCAATACAGTCCTTCCCAAAGAGGTTTGTGTCACCCAGCACAGGTAGAGGGCGTGACTACAGGCTTCAGCCTCAAGAGATTTCCATATTAATGAAATACCTAAAGGCCAGAGGGTGTAGCCAATTAAGCATTCCTTCTTAGACCCTCCTCCCTCCCTATTTAACTCAGGTCTGTCCTGAGTTGCATGGGGGTACTGCCAGATTCATCTATCATCCATCATGTCAATAAAGCATGTAAAACCATGGACTCCCTTGTGTCTTTGGGGCCTGCCATGGAGAACTGTGGAGAGGCCCTCCGAGTATCAAGCCACTGCCTAATCTCCTATGGAGAGCTTCTCTGCATTCCACTACAGAGGCCTGCCTTTTCAAGCAAGCTGCCCGAGCAGCAGCCATTCCAGCCAAGTGAGTACAATAACAAAGAGTCTCTTTCCCCCAGGGCACTCTCAGGGCTTTCTCTCTGTCCCCCCTCTCTTCGTTTCAGTTCTGCAGTGGCTCCCGGTGGTGTCTGAGAGACCCAGAACAAAGACCATCTGCTTCTGGGTCTACTCAATAGCCCTGCCCCTGAGGTTCATCAGACTGAGAACTTTCCACCCGTGTGGAAGGGGCTGACTCAATTTCTTGCACTTCTGCCACTCTGAGTCACAGCAGACACACGGGAACCACAACTCTGCCCAACAGTACCCACACCCGCGCCCACGCATGTGAACAATCAGCCCCACAATTGTCCTTATAAGAGTTGCCTTGGCATGGTGTCTGTTCATAACAGTAAAACCCTAGCTAAAACAGATGGAGTAAGGTATAGAATGAGTGTCTGTCACAGAAGAAAGGCTCCTTAAGTCAGTTGTTGGGTATATCTCTGATGATGTTCTAGGTCTTGGAGAATCAGACACCAGTTAAATTTTAAAAAGTTTACTGGAGCAAGGAAAAAGTTCTAGAATTTTGCAGCATCCTGGGCAAAATTAGATCTAGAATGTCTCTTTTGACCATATGTGTAAGTTATATATAGAGTCAGAGAAAAGGAGCAGAATTATAAAACAACCGCTTTGGGTTGTAGTCACCATTTATTTGCCTTATATAGGGACAGTCTGATGGGTTGACAGACTATTATAAGCTTTATTGTGATTGACCAAGATTCAGCTGAATTTTGTAATGTTGTACTTCTAAATTGGTTTACAGCTTATTTATGTACCATGTTAATCTGTAGTTATTTAGGAGCTAAATAGCTTTGGGTCACATTTTACCATCAAAGTATGGAAACAAACTTAAGCCAAGCATCACTGTAACAGTCCCTGTGAATCTAGATGTGTAACAACCCAGCCCACTGTTGGCGGCATCATTCCCTAGGCAGGGAATCTGGGCTATATAGGAATGAAGGATTCAAGCTGGGCATAAGGAAGTGAGCAAGGAATAGTGCATGCATTCATTTATTTTCCTGTTCTGCTCTGTGGATGTGGTGTGAGCCACTGCTTCCTGCTCCACACTGTGGATGTGGTGTGAGTAGCCACTTCAAGCTCCTGCCCCTGTGACTTCCACTATATGATGGATTGTGAGTAGAAACTGTAAGTCTTTTCTTCTCTAAGTTTCTCTGTGTCAGGGCGTTTATCAGAGCAACATGAAGGAAACTGGAAGATCGGGGTTTCTGGGTCAGATACAATAGTAAATTTCATGGGGTTTTAATCAACTGCACGCATTTCCTTTTCATTTAAATGAACAGGCTAGATTTTTTTCTTGCTCTGTTAGGGATTCTATGTAACGTTAGTCATGTATAACAACATGGATGAATGCTGTAGTGGGTTTGGCATAATGCTGCTTATATTTTTATGTTAATTTGGGTCTCCACAATTGTTTGCACAAGAACGCACATCTGCATTTAAGACACTAAGGGACCTGTTCTCCTAGTTGATTCTGATTGGTAAATAAAGTTGCTGGTAGCCAGTGGCTGGGCAGGCACAAGCAGAACTTCTAGGATTCCCAGGTGAGGGAGAAAGAGAAGGAGAAGAGAGACGCCACACCTGAGAAGGTGCAGGACAGAGAGCATAGCTGCCATGTAGGAGCCAGGGTAGAGTAGCCCAAGAGTGCTACACCATGGGTTCAGGGCAGCGAAGATGGAATATAGTATTTAGTAAGTAATAACTCGGGATTATCAGAGGGAGGTGAATAAGCCACATGGAGGTTAGGAAGTGGCCCAGCCATTGAGCTGATTAAGGCACATCAAAATATAAAGGCTGTGGGTGTCTTTTATTTGGGAACCCATTGGGACAGGTAGTGAGGAGCAAGTGCCACCAGGACTATCATATATAAGCAATATAATAAACATTGCTATAGAATGCCATGTTTCTGACTTGCAGAACAGTGATTTAAGTTGAAGACCTTTTAAACATCTCAGGGCAACTTTTTAAGATTAAAATACTCCAGGAAGTCGCTTGTTTGTATTTATGACTGTTTTCCATTTGAGATGTTTAAAATGAGCACCTGCAAAGTGCTTTTCACCCTGAGAAGGCCCGTTTCCCATAGCTAATACAACGAGCACTTGGAGGGACAGTCACACAACATTCCTTGTTGGTCCCTGGGAAAGTGGGAAGGCAGAGCATTACTTCTGGATACAACAGATGTAGTAGATCTCCTGTGGGGACAAGTGAAATCGTACAGCCTTCTAAGTTAAGTAAAAAACTGAAATTCAGGAAAACAGTGATAGATGTTAGAAGCTTGTTTGATCAGGACCCATGGGGCTTTCTTTAATCTCCTATCAACAGTCTCCTCTTGCTGGAGGTGGGCACCAGCCAATGCTGTGAGATCCATTGTTGATGACTAGATGATTTGCATTTTGTAATAGACACTCCATGGTAGAAAGATTCACATTACCGAATCCAAAAAGTTCAACTAGTTTGTCATTTCTCTTCTTAGGAGGAATCGAATGCGCTAGGGGTTATTGTCAACATAAAGTCACAGAAGGCAGATCAAACTGGGTCAGTATGGGAAGCACTCTTTTTGCTGTGGCTGTGTGTGTCCAGTCAAAGTTCAATCTTCCTACGTTTGTTTCTCTATTGCTTCAGTAAACAATATGACAAAGCAACTCGGGGAACAGAGAGTATTCTTACAGCTTATAGTCTATCCTGAAGGGAGTTCAGGGCAAGAAGTCAAGACAGGAACATGGAGGAAGGAACTCAAGCAGAAGCCAAGGAGGAGCATTGATTATTCAGCTTGCTTTCTGTGGCTTGCTTAGCTTGCTTTCTTATACAACTTAGGACTGCCATCCCAGGAGTGGACTCCCCACAGCAGACTGGGACCTGCGACATTGGTCATTAATCGAGAAATTAATCATTTTTCTTCATAGGCTTGCCTATAGGTCAAGGTGATGAAGGCATTTTCTCAGTGGAAGTTTCCTCTTCTCGGATGACCACGGCTTTTGTCAAGTGGAAAAGTAAAACAAAAAAATAGCCAATTAACACAGCAGGACTGTGGTTTGAAGAATCCAGGAAGAAGCAGTCTAAACACTCAGAGGGCCTACCCAGTGCACCTCTCTCAGAGATATAGTTATATTGTGGATAAAGCCTTTGGGGTCTTCAGAGAATCTTAAATTGAAGCCAGAAAGAACCCCAGCTTGGTTGAAGATTAGAAATGGCGAGGTTCCCACAGGCAGCTCATTGAATTCAAACTCAAGAGGCTACTGAATTCCGTAAAACCTGATTGCTTTGCCATTGGCTTGTGGCAGTGGCCATGGGGTTCCTTAAGCATCTAAAGGCACCACAGGGAGCAGGAGACTAAGACCATGACATACAATGCTAGTGTGGTAAAGTCCTAATAAGTGTGGTCCTTGAATAAAGTCCTAGCCTAACTGCATTGTGATATTGGAGAGGTTTCCTTTAAGTTCCTTCTCTTTCCTTATCTATAAAGTTGACATGATTTTATCAGATAATTGGAAAGTTCTGAAAGAAAACTGAATGAGATATTGCAAGGAAGACCCTTGGAAGTGAACTACCAACAACATCCACTTGGCAATCTCTTATGCTGAAGGGCCAGATAGTAAATACCTTTTGTCTCAGACCATGTGGTCTCCTCTAGAACTACTCAGTTTGGCTGTAACAGCTTGAAAATAGCCACATATAAATGAAGGTTCATGACTGTTTTTCCCATTAAAGTTTATTTCTAAAAACAGATGTGAGGCTGGAGTAGAGAGGATGCTTAGTGGGTAGAGCACCCGCTGCACAAACGAGCGCTTGAATTGGCATCCCCACAACTTGTGTGTGAATTGGGGGCATGCATTCCGAACCAAGCATAAGCCTGTAGTGAAGGATGAAGAAAAAAAAAATCATGATGGATGGAATATATGTCCAAAGGAATCTTAGTGGTCAGTGTTGGATGTTTCTAAGTTGTCAGCAACATCCTAGTCAAGGGGACAAATGTTCGCTTAACAGCAGCACTCCATTGAGAGCATCCTTCAGAGGTAGCAAGTGCAATGGCTGGAGCAAGAACAGCCGGTAGAAAGGCAAGAGGATACTACAGCAAGCTTCGTACCGCAGAAAGGCAAACATCTATATCCAAAGACATCTTTTAAAACACACCTGTCCTATAAGAAAACTCCTCATGCTGCTGCACAGCTCTCTCCTTTGCTGTGCTCTGTGCTCCCAAATCCTCTCAGCCGCAGCTGCTCCAAAGGCTGCAGTTGCTGAGGGAGTTTTGTCTCTTTCCTGACTCTTGGGTTTCTTCATAGAGGAAGAACTGTCTGATCCTCTGCAAGGAGCCTGTTCATCCCCTGCCATTCATTCATTCGGATTCCCAACACAGAGATGATTAAAACGAGCTCTTTTTAAACAGAGAGGAGCTGCTGGAAGCAGAGAGAGAAGGAGACAGTTATATGAATACTCCATCAGATGAAGGAAGAAAAACCCATGAGCAGAACTAAGCGCTCAAAGGATGGCCCTCTGGTGACATTCAGTGGCGTGATTAATACAAACAGAGCCATGTGGTCTCTAGAACGTTCACCATCAAGCATCAATAGACACCATGCCACACGATCCCTACAGAGAGGTCCCACATTTGTAAAACTCACACAGACTTGGGGATGGGGAACCATGTAGCCATGCAAAGATGGTTGTCCTCTGGTTAGGAGGGACACTGAATGAGGAGGGGAGGATTTACAGAGGTCAGAGGTGGTGGCTGTATACTCGATCGAATCACTTCAGAACAGTGGAAGCTACTGAAGTGAGAGGAGGAAATGAGACTCTGGGTCTATCCATCTTTAATGTCTTTTTATGGATTCTGTCATCTCTTGGGTAGTTATTAGTTTTCCAGTGCATCTGCTGTGACATGGGCTTTATGAAGCTGCTGTGATTGACAGGTCAGTTGTGTAGTCTCCAACTGAGAAGAGATGCTTTGGTGAAGGGTTAATTTGTGCATCTCTCTGTCTGTTCATGCAGCAGTGACATGGACATGCAAAGTCACAAGTTTTTTTCCCCCCATTTTGAAATGGATGGGGATCTCAGTGCTCATGGCTTTACTTTGCTCTGCTGGCTACTAATGGAGGCCAAATTTTAAGGCTCACTCATTGTGTCAATCACTGTACTGCTATTTTTCCAGAACAATGATTATTCAGAAAAAAAAAAATGAAAAGAAATGCTTTAGGCACCTGGAAGGGAGAGCAAGGGAGTAATACTTAATTCTTAATACAGACGAGATAAGAGAGAGGGTTTAATGTTCCTATCTCTATGGATCATCACAAGGTTTCAGTGTTAACTGATCTCCAGTGTGAGGTCTTTTTATTCCCTGTATGTCTATGGGTGTCTTGCTTGCATACATGTCTGCGTATCACATGCAGAAGCCAGAAAAGGGCATCAGATCCCCTGGGATTGGAGTTATAGATGGTTGGGAGCCACTATTCGAGTGCTGGAAGTTGGAATGTAACTCCTCTGTAAGAGCAGCCAGTGCTCTTAACCACTGAGCCACCTCTGCAGCTCCATCTCTGAAGTCTCAAACAACCAGAGCCCATCTCAGTGCCCTCTCTGATTATAAGTCTTTGGAGTGTGCAAGTCAGATCACTTGGTGTGGCCTCAGAGATGGTTGCACGCTCAAGCACTCATCTGTAGATTTTGATGGTCACAACAAAACATGTCTTTTGGTGACATAAGCTAAGAGTATTCTGAGCTGTCCTTCCCGACCTGCCTTTGCCCTCTTTAATGGAAAGAGAGCTGATTTTATGGAGGACTCAGTGAGATTCTTCAGGGCCATGGGGATTTGATGAGACCTTAGGGAAGGGGGCAAAAGAATGAAAGGACAAGAGACACAAAGAATGAGAACAAGTCTGTGGTTCTGATCAAGCTCTGAAACTTTAATTTTGGGGACAGGTTATAAAGACACAGCAAACCGGGAAGTTTGGGCGAGGGTCATTGTTTAGGGCGATCCTACTATGGAATCCTTATTGTCTAAGACCAGTCCACTGTCATATCCTTATTGCCCTATACCATCCCATTGTCGTAACTGGCTCCAAGGAAATGCAGGATGTTCTTTAAGTTCCTGGGACCTGAGACCTATGAACGTTCTTTCTTAACCTTGCACTGATTAGTCTTTCTAGAACAGCAGGTAATTTCCAGGGTTTGGCTCCCAGCACTTCTGTCGAGTTTGAGGAACTTGGTGAGGAAGGATCCTTGGACCCTTGCATGTGTAGCTCAGACCTTCAGGATTGTTCTGTGTTCTCTATCTGCTTCAGCAGACTCTAAACAAGGGCCTGCATCCCGTGGGGACTGGAGTTTCATCTCTCCCTCCTTTTTGAGGCTAAGGATGGAGGGACACTTGAGCTTTTCTTCCTTCTACGTGTTCTGCATTTAGCCACCTTCCTTTTTCTGTGGCAGTACGTGACAAAGTCATGTCAAGGAAGGGAGGGGTTCTTTCCAACCCTCAGTTTGAAGGGATACAGACACAGTCTGTCACAGCGAGAAGGTTATGACAGCAGGAACATGCCGCAGGAGGTTACATGTTCACACTGCATATGTCCTCAGGCAGTGGGGGCTGGCCTATAAAACTATAGCTCGCCTCAATAACTCACTTGCTACAGTGCTGGTAGATCTGTCAAAGATTCTACAACCTTCCAAAACAGTATCACCAGCAGTGATCAAGGTTCAAAGGCAGGAGCCTGTGGGGGACATTTGGCACTCAGACCACAACACTCACAAGTTGCTTTTGGCCATCTGAGTTCTCCAATCCTGACTTCTTTAATTTTTCACATGAAATCTTGATGTGTTCCTTGGTTTCTTTTCTTATTCATCAACCCCTCTCCCTCCAATGATAAGCTTACAGATACTTAAAAGCTCCTGCTAGTGGGTAGAAATCCTGGAAAGGAATTTTCAAACTTGGCTGGTCTGCGCTCATGATCTGAGAGATAGAAATGTTGCCCCCAGAAACATCCAGGACAGTCTCAGTCAGCTTTGCATTATCACAACAAAATGACAGAGACAGGTTAACCATATAAAGAAAAGAACTATAGCTCACAGTTCGAGAAGCCGGAAGTCGGAACAGCATGGCACAGGCCCTGGCAAGAGCTCCCACAGCAGCTGTGTTACTCCACATTGGGTGGCAATGGTGGGAAGACATGGTGGTGAGTGATTGCTCCCCGACTGGGAAGCTGGAGAGAGATGGGCTTCATTTTCCATGGCAACACCCTGAGAATGAACGACCAATGAGACCCTCTTAGTCCTTAAAAGACTTCCCACCAGGATCTGTCTTCTAAAGTTGCCATATCCATCAGTGACTACCGCCACCCTGGGAGCCAGGCTTTCCATTTTGAGAGATACGCTGTGTGGAAACCATCAGTCACGCCGAGGGACTGCCACGTGTTCAAAATGAATCACAGAAAGGAATGTAAGCAGGATTAATAGGCAAGTCAGAGCTGGCTGCAGACAAGGACAAGATTAAGTTATTATTTCCTACAATATGATCTTTTTTTCCTTTTAAGTCTGTGCATATACAAACAAATATGTGTGTGTGTGTAGCATATGTATTCTTATTTATGTGTGAACATAAGTAAAATAGTAATTTAATCGCAGCTGGAAAAATGATCTGTTTAGCAGTGTTTACGAAGAACTTTAAACCAATTTGAGAAACAGGAGGAATACGAGGGCTGGGGACAGAGCTCTGTGATAGAACAGAGGCCTAGCATGTACAAGGCCCTCATATCTCTGGTGCTGCCAGAAAAATAAAACATCTGTGTTTTACAATTATAACGATGTCTTAAAACTGGAGGACTGCAGGGTGAGGAAATCCTGGCTTGCCCATGGCCACTGAACCTATATAGCTGCTACCTGCAGGACTCCCCACACGTAGGCGTCCTGACGTAACTGGGCACTAAGTTTATGGAAAGTTTGGAAAGATTATAAAGCTTAGAGGTAACGTGCTCTGCATGGCAGTGCCATGTTCCTGTCTGTGCCTTGACAACGGATAGTGCACGTGTGACCTTGGGACACCACCGTCACTGTCCAGGCCTCCAGTTTTGTTCTGTGAAGTGAGAGTTTTCCTAAGTGACTCTTACAAAGCCAAGAGTGCTTGGGGGGTCGCATCTCAGTTCAGAGTGACTCTCAGGCGTGAGTCCAGTCTAAGTGTGCAGAGGCCGGAAAGCACAGGCCAGACACCTGCTGCATGGTCCTGTGTCCTCTCCGCGTGACAGTCACAGGAAATCAGACAGAACACGCTGTGAAGAACTGTTGATTGTTCTCCTTCACTGAACAGACTGTGGGCATGAAGTGAACCATTCCTCTGCGTGTTTCTCTGCAGTGTGAGGCTATTATTAACCCACATCTGGCTTACAGCGTTATTCTGTGAGCCAGATCAGCCATGGCCATGGCTCCTTCTAGTGGCTCCAGATTAAGTGGAGAATGGCTTGGAAATCTAGACCAGTGCTCAGGAGTCACCGCCAGAGTCGTGGATCAGCATTCCATACCAGAGAGTCTGTAGCAGCAATTAGACTCTCCAGAGATTTGCCTCCAGCTTCTTAAAAGTACTTTTGTGGTTTTTAATCCCACAGCATAACTGTGCTTCTCTCTGTGCATGGAAGGTGATATGGGCCCATTGGACATTCCCTCCTTTGGGTTTGTTTCTTTTGAATAATATTTAGCCTGGGAAGTTTCTAGAAAGACTCTGATTTTATTGTTTTGCTAAGGATGGACTTCAAATTTAGATCCCACGAGCAGGCAACTTTCTTATTAACGTATGTAGAAAAGTAACATTTCATGTTGTTTTTATTTAGGCAACTTTTTATACCTTTTTCTTCAGAGGAGTCAGAATCTGCAAAGGAATATGTAAAATTTTATACACAACTCTAGCTAGCATTATACACACTCACAACTAAATATTCACATTAGCAAAGTTTTCATTTCAGCAACAACTTACCTCAACTAGAGTGGGAGATTCAGAGATAGAACAGAACAGGTCAGATGAAGGTCTAGGTCCAGGGTCACTGGGGGTCACACCTGATGTCTCTCCGGAACGCTATCTTCAAATGGTGGTCACAATGGTCGTGGTACGTCAGGTTATAATTTATGTTTTCACAGCAACCCAGAGGGGAATAGGAAATTCTCCCCAATACATCTACCTAAAAGAACCCAGCCCAGGTACTGTATTCCTCTCTAGACTGGTCCTTAGAGCCCAGGGGATGGTCTCATCGATGACGCTGGGGTGGCATGTCCTCATTCATCTGACATTCCCACAGCATGAGTTTGTCTCAGCATCCACAGCCCTCTCATTTGGATAACATCGAGAAGAATGCTGGTTTAGTCCTGATGGGCCACCACGTTGGGAAGCCATTGGGATTATTTTTATCTCTCCCGTGCTTGACAGCGATGCACTCCTAGGAGGAATGTTTAGGTGTCTGCCGTTATAGAAAAGAACACAAAGTTTAAAACTAGGTGGGAATGAGAAGCTCCAAACGCATCCTCAGAAGATCCCGAAGCCCTTGCTGGTCTCTGTGGGATGAAGCTGGTATCGGGACAGACCTTTTGCACTTAGCACTCTAGACACACTTGGCATTGTGGCTTCTGATGAAGGGTTGTTCACACAGACTCTGAGTTGGGGGTTGCTTTTCCTCTTCAGAAAAGATGGGACTGGCATCATGGGGTGTCACTCTGCTAAAGAAAGCCCCTCCACAGGTAGACAAGTCACCCTTGCTTTCTCAGGATTGTACAGAGCTCTACGAACAGTGTCAGGTGGAATTCCACTTTCGGCGAGGTTTTTCCTTTGAAGACGAAAGAAAAGAAAAATGATTGGTCAAAAAATGAGTAATTTGATGCCTTCCTTATTGGAGCCTACAACAATTCCAGGATCTCTCTTTGTGGAGAGAGGCAGCCTCTGACTGAAGTGGGGGACAGTCTGACTATGGTGGGGAACAACCTCTGACTGAGGTGGGGGTCAGCTTCTGACTGTGGTGGGAGGCAGCCTCTGACTGTGGTGGGAGGTAGCCTCTGACTGTGGTGGGAGGTAGCGGTGGGAGGTAACCTCTGACTGTGGTGGGAGGTAGCCTCTGACTGTGGTGGGAGGCAGCCTCTGACTGTGGTGGTAGTTGTGGTAGTGGTAGGGTTGAGGTAACTGTTGAGCCACTGTCTCATGCTAGCTGGAGTCTAAGACTGACTTCTTGGGTTGCTGTAACTGTAGATGCCTTTTTACCCAGATTCAGTTTGGGATTTCTCTTCAGGTTCTTAGGAATCCAGGGCTCAGTTATCAACAGAACTTTCCCTCATACACCCTGAGGTTTAGACCTCACCTAAAAACAGAGATCAGAGACCTTAATGCAGGTCAGTATCTTTCGGCAGATCTTCCAGGTCACGCACCCCTGTCTGCTTAGGAACAAACAGTCTCTCCCGTGTTTTCAAATGTCCTTTGACCTCCTTTCAAGTGACATTGACCTCCCTCAAAAGTCCATTATCGGTTTTCCCTTCCAAAAAGGTCTTTGAAGTTCTGTTCCTCATGACAGAAGTGCAGCCTTGTCCCCTCCCGGCAGTGTTTACTGGAAGTTTGGCGGGAACTGGTTCTTGGCTTTGTGTCAGTGCCAACCTATAAACAGGTGGGCTGAGGACAGTGATGTGGACATGGACTTCTGGTTTCTACCTGCCAGTGGGTTCCCCATGGCTTTCCCATAGCTTCCCATGTGAGGATCTCCCAGAAATATACAAGGCTACACTTCAGAATACCGAAGTCTGTTGTTTTTACACAAAATTTTCTCGACCCTGTGAGTGAGTTCTCTCTCCTTGGTGTTGAATTCCAGCTGAGTGTAAGGTGGGGGATATTCAGATTCTCTCATTATCTGATAGGGGGCAAGACAGGGAACCTCAAAGTTGGCTTGGGACACCCCAAGACCAAGTTCTCAGCACAGAGGAGATTTATTTGCCCCAGTGAGACAAGGGGCAGGGAATAAGAGACAGAAGAGTTAATTAAATCACTATAATTTTGGCCTTTGAGAGAATAAGTTGAGATGAAGTACATAACGTTCCTGTAACAGGAGATCACAAAGAAGCAGAAAGAGAAGAAAGAGGGAGAAGAATCCACCCACCCAGCAGCATGACAGTGACGTAAAGGGACAGCATGTGGAGGAGACACTGAGTCCTGATTACCTCATTGTACCCCTATGTCTTCATGGGAATTTTAGTTTTTTTTTTTCCAAGTTGAAAATGATTTGGACGAAATAAATACTTTTATTGTTGTCTAATGATCTAGAATTTGGATCTGTTTGGTCAGAATACATTTCTCCATTGCTTCAAAATATAAAAAAGAAAATATGAACTTACTTTAGTTAAAGTTAGGGAGCATCCTAACCTTAACTCTTTGGGCACCCTAAACAGACCCTCACACATACCCTGCTATCTCCTCTCCATTGGCTACTAACCTCCCTATCCTGGTACTGATTCTGTTTTGCTTGCCTGCTTTCTGCAGTTACTTCAGGTTATATATGCATGTCTGAGGATCTGGAGGTAGTGGCCTCTTGGTCTGGGTTACCCCACTCAATACATTTTGGAGTTCCATACATTTATCTGTAGAGTTCACTATTTTGTTTTTCTTCACTGAAGAGTAGAATCCCATGGTGTATATGTAGCACATTTTCATTAGCCATTCATTGGTGGAAGGATGTTTACAGTGTTTCCATTTCCTTGCTATTGTGGCTATAGCAGCTGTGAACATGGCTGAGCAAATATCTGAGGAGGAGGAAGTCAACTCCTTTGACATATGCAAGGAGTGGTACAGCTGGGTAATCTTGAAGCTATTGATGTTTAAAGTTATTACTGAAATGTGTGTGTTAATCGTGGCCACCATGTTGTCGAATTTCAGTGTTGTTTATGTTCTCAGTGGCATTTTATGTTTTAATAATTATGACTTTTTATTTCTTTCCATAGTCTCTTTGTTATACTCAATCCTCTTTTTAGCCTAAAATACTGTGCCCTGCATTTTTTTTTTTTTAACTTTTGGTTTGCTGGATATAAAATTTCCAGTTTGTTCATGTTGTGGAAAGTTTTACCTTCTCCTTAAATTATGGCAGATAGTTTTGCTGGGTATATTAGTGTAGGCTGGCCATCATAGTCTTTTAGGACTTAGAATGCATTGCTCTAGGCTCTTCTGGCTTTCAAAGTTTCCATTAGAAATCAACTGTTATTCTGATGGGATTTTCTTTATATGTGTCTTATATATTTTCTCTTGCAGCTTCAGTATACTTTAAAAAAAAACACACATTCTTAATGTAATTGTGCTATGGTGTGGGGATTTTCTTTCTTTCTTTTAAAAACAGTTTTTACTTATTCACTTTACATCTTGATCACTGCCTACCTCCTGGTGACTGCCTCCAGGTCATCCCTTCCATAATCCTTCTCCCTTTCCCCCTCCCCCTCTCCTCTGAATGGGTGGGGTCCCCTGGATATCCCCCTACCCTTGCATATCTAGTCTCTGTGGAGCTAGGTGCATCCTCCCCCACTGAGGCCAGACAAAGCAGTGGGAATTATCTTTTCTGGTTTTGTCTATGTGGTGTTCTTGTGATTCTTGTAATTTGTTTGGGTGTGTCTTTCCTTAGTTTGGGGGAGTTTTCTTGTTGAAATCTGGTCTATAGAGTTGACTTGGGTTTGTTTTTTCATAGTGTTGAACACTTTCTATGTGTTTCTTTTCTATTTTTTTTAAAATTTTCTTGCTTATTTGGTAGAGATTTTCCTCTTTATCTTCAGGTTTCTGATATTTCATCATCTGCTTTGTTTATTCTACTTGTAAGGGTTCTCTAGTTAAGTTATTAGGTTTTCTTATTATATTTTTATTCCAGCCTGAGTCTCTTTCAATGTGTGTATGTTCTGATTGAATCTCAGTTTCAAGCCTTGGACTGTCTTATGGGTGTTTCTTGAACATCACTCAGGCATTTAGTCTCCTTATGTGCTCTCTCCTTAATTTCATTAAGCTGTTTCTTTGCATTTTCTTTAAACTCTTTGAATTTTGGGATGAAGTTTGTGGTTTCTTTTTAAAATTTTTGTCCTGGGTTTTACCTAGGTAATTCTAATTGTCAAACATTTCTACAGGACTGATGGATTCTGGAGAGAAGATACTAACTTCATCTTTTATATTGTTGCTATTTTTGCAATGTGATCTGGGCATGTTGACTTTTTTTTTTTTTTTGTTATGGACAGAGTAATTTGAGGCAAAAGAGAGGATATGCAGGCAGGGTTGGCCTAGAGATTAGAAATGGCTTGGGTGGAAGAAAGTCAGGTGCGCAGGTGGAACTGGATTGGTATACAGAGTCTGCTTCCTGGTCCAAGCCTGCAGTGTTGGGGTAGATTTGGTTGGCTCAAAAGGTTGCATATGGCATGAGTGGATCCTGTGGGCTGGGAGAGAGGTAGGGATGGTCCTGGACAGAGCTTAGAGTTCCTTTGTAATGAAGGAAGGGTAAGCTTGATGAGGCAAGGGGGCTGCATGTGGGGCATGACTAGATCTAGCAGATTCAGGAGAAAGGGTAGATAAGTCAAAGAATGTAGTGGATAGTATTTATTTGTTTATTAAACATGGCCACTTCTTTTTTTAAAAAAAAAAGATTTATTTATTTATTTATTTATTTATTTAATGTATATGAGTACACCGCCATTCTCTTCAGACACATCAGAAGAGGGCATCAGATCCCATTACAAATGGTTGTGAGCCATTATGTGTTTCCTGGAAACTGAACTCAGGACCTCTGGAAGGGCAGTCAGTGCTCTTACCCACTGAGCCATCTCTCTAGCCCATAATGGATAGTTTTATGTCAACCTGACACAAACTAAAGTTTTCTGAGGGGCTGGAGAGATGGCTCAGTGGTTAAGAGCACCATCTGCTCTTTCAGAGGTCCTGAGTTCAATTCCCAGCAACCGCATGGTGGCTTACAACCATCTGCAATGAGATCTGATGCCCTCTTCTGGTATGTCTGAAGACACTGACAGTGTACTCACATAAAATAAATAAATCTTTTAAAAAAGTTATCTGAGAAGAGGAAACGATAATTAAAGAAAATGCCTTTGTAAGCTCTAGGCTGTAGACAAGCCTGTAGAATATTTTCTTAGAGATGGAGGGCCCAGCTTATTGTGGGTGGTACTATCCCTAGGCTAGTGTCCTGGGTTCTACAAGAAATCAGGCTAAGCAAGCCGTGAGGAGTAAGCCAGTAAGCAGCACCCTGTTGTGGCTTCTGCATCAGCTCCTATCCCTAGGTTCCTGCCCTGTTTGAGTTCCTGTTTTGACTTCCTTCAGTGTGGAAGTGTGAGTCAAAAGTGTGAGCCTTTCCTCCCCAACTTGCTTTTGGTCATAGTGTTTCATCACAGCATTAGAAACCCTGAGTAAGATAGTCTGATTCCCCAAGCAAGACTTTAGAGAAGAATATGCAAAGTCCAGACACGAAGTGGAGTGTCTGAAAACTGTACAGAAAGGATATGTGGATGGTCTTAGGCTGCATAGACTTGGGTGGCCAGAAAAATCCAGGGCACTGGATATGGGACCTAGACTAGATTTGGTGGTTTGCACAAAAGGCTTGAATGGGGAGGTATGGGAGACTCAGCAGGCCAAACTCTGAAGGAAGAAGTGGGAAGTTTGGGTACTGAGTTTGGTACCTGGAAGTAGCATAGAAGAGACCTGTGGGTATACATGTTTAATTTTAGACAAATGTTGGCAGTGCCCTGACCTCACGCTCTTCTTGCAAGGCATTCGAGAATTATGCTTTAGGGTACACAGAGGGACTGCTCTCTATCACTCTGCCTGCCAATCAGGGTCACATCTAGGCCACTCTGATACAATGAGGGTTAGCAATCAGAGACTGTTGGGAGAGGTAACTGTTGGGGGCACAAAGGTCCTGTGACCACAGATCACTAGGGCAACCAGGAATGTTAATCATGCCGGGAGGAAATGCCTATTTTCCACCCAGAAGGCTGGGGGTAGATATTGTTAATGACCTGGTGACCTTTTGCTATCTGTTGAGGCAGGCCTCACCCACCCCCCACCCCCATAATGATTATTCCAGATGCTCCCTTTTTAGAATCTTATCTTTAGCTCTCAGTTAGTAGAACCCATCCTTGTGGGAGATGTCACATGGACTTTATAGCCTGCTGACCTACGTCAGAGACATTAATTCTAGGCCTTTTAGCTATAGAAACTACCTTCATGGCCACATGTACTTTGCAAAGGAGTTTCTGTGTAGTCATACTTAATCTTTATTTGCACTTGAATTGGAATGAATGTTGCCTGGAAAATTTCCCCCAAATTGTATTGTGTTTAAATAAGCTGTTAATAAACCACCTGACATGAGACTCCCTGGAATTTGCTCCAGGTTGGCAAAGTTAATGTGAATTAGTTTCCATTCTTACCTCTTTGAGATTGGTTGTATGACTCAAGGGTTTAGGCTCAGTATTGTGAGCCACAACCTGAAATTCCCGCTCACTATGCTCTTATAGGTAGGACTATATATACCCTGAGCCAAACTTCCATTGTCTTTAGGCGTTCTACTGGGCTTACTCTTGAAACATCACCACAGCTGTGTTTGTTGACTCTTGACTGTTGACATTCCCTCTTGGAAGGAGGAGCGTGGAGGGTCACAGATCCAGAGTATCCAGACCACCTCCTCAAGCAGCTGTATGCAATTCTTCCCTAATTGCAAGAGGCTGTGGAGTCTCTAAGAAGGAATAGAGCAGCGGTTCTCAACCTATGGGTTGTGACTTCTGTCTCCAAAAATATTTACATTGTGAATCCTGACAGTAGCAAAAATGCAGTTATAAAGTAGCAGCAATGATAATGTTAGGGTTGAAAATCAATACAGGATGAGGATCTGGACTGAAGCATCACAACATGAGGAAGGTCGAGAACCATCGCTGTAGAGGATGTAGGTGAGGAAGAATCACAGGAGAGGACACCATCTACACAGCTATGGTGGAATCCTCTCCCGCGCTGGCTACAGCATGGCTGTTCTAAGGCCACTCATGCTCCTATCCATTTACACATTGTCCTGTAAAAGAGCCCAACACACTCAGGAGTTTTCCAAAGTAAACTTTGGTGGAATTTTAACCTTGGTTTGTTGGGACTCCAGGAGGAGGGAGGAGATGGTGTTTATGTCCCCACAAGAGAAGACACTTTAGAAAAACCCACTCAACATCCAACACTTGATTTTCCTCCCAGAGGGCTTATCTTGTCCCTATTTAAGGCTTCCAAGGAACACTCCCTGCATTGAGGACCCCTACCAATCCTGCTGCAATTGTTAACTTCAGAATATCAGTTTGGAAAGTGGTAACTCTGTATATATGTATATAGACACATACATATCATGTATATCTCCAAATTCATATATGTCAAATATATTATATACAACACATTCTTTCTATCTATCTATCTATCTATCTATCTAGATATATAACACGATGTTTTCTCCAGAACCTCTTTCTCAATACCCAAATTGCACATGTTCAAAGCCCTTAGGTGAAATGGTTTATTAATTTTATAAAACAATATATATATAATTTATCTTCCCATACTATTTCAAACATCTCTTAAATCTCCATACTATGTTATATATATATATAATGCTGTATAAATAATTGTGCTTAAAAAGTGGGGAAGAAAAAACGATCTGTATATATGTTGTACAGATACAGTTTTTCCATCCATGTTTTCCTTGCTGTGGGAATTGAACCCAGGGTCTTGTATATGCTAAGCAGGTGCCTGATGCAGAGATACATTCCAAGACACCTTTTCTAATGTTTTAAAATATGATATTGATGAATATGCAGATGCAGAACTTGAAAAGGGCCAATTGATCATTGCATGCATAGAATACTGCATATATAAATCCATTGCATACATAGTATGCTTCTTGATCCACAATGTGTATTTGCCTTTGGGCTCTGTAAACAGAGTCTGTCTACCTTGGTGGTATATCAAAATGGACAGGTATAATTATTCCATAAGGAGGCAGTCACTTTTCAATGCCAACAAGATTATTAGCTATTATTTCTTGTGGCCCCGGAAGATTATATGATTTATTTACCTGTGGTTGCTCAGTTAGTAAGTAACAAAGTGGGCATTTTCAACTTGGGAAAAGACTGTCAATGATAGACTTCCCTTTTGGCCCTGGAAATAGATGTGTTTTCTCGTCCTCAGCCTCTGCAGGAGACACTCTCACTCTAGAGCCATCAGCAGTACTAGGACCCTCTGGTCTCATAAGCTCACTGGGATTTCTGCCAAGATCTCTTCATTATTAAGGCTTTGCGTGAGAACATAGCAGCCAGGAGCTCGAGTCTCTTTCAGAGCCTTTCCTGTGTGGACTCCCTGTTTCAGCCATTTTTTTTTTTTTTTTTTTTTTAAGCTGGTGAGCGTCCCTCTGGAAATGGAGACTTCCTCCTAGATTTCACCTTGTGAACTTGTAGATCTCGACACAGTTATCAGCGCTTCAGTTCCCAGTGGCTGCCTCCTGCCTCCCCATGACTCATCCCCATGAGCAGTCACAGCTCACTGAGAAGCACCATTTAGGAATGTGCTGCTCTGTGCAGTTTCCAGGAATCAGAGGCTCAACACCAGCCTTCGGAAACTTGTGACGACTTTTCGTATTGCTTTTTTAAAGTAAACACTATCTTTATAAATCCTTTGAGAATTTCACACAGTGTAT
This sequence comes from Arvicanthis niloticus, assembly GCF_011762505.2. Lineage (NCBI taxonomy): Eukaryota > Metazoa > Chordata > Mammalia > Rodentia > Muridae > Arvicanthis > Arvicanthis niloticus. The sequence continues at coordinate 27,775,884 of NC_047674.1, read as the reverse complement.
ATTGATCACATTCACCCCCTCCAACTCCTCCCATATCCACCTTACTCACTTTTCTACCCACCCAACTCTTGACTATTCTCTCCTGCCACCCCCCTCCCCCATTAAGTTCAGTTTGCTTCCCCAAAACTAGGGAGTCCAGCCTTCCCTGAAGAGTGGTTGACCTACCAGGGGGTCACATCATTAACAGCTGTTTCTTCCCAAAGAAGCTATCAGATGCCAGCGGCTCCTCAGCTAGGGTGGGATTTCCTGCTCATCTCTCCAGCCTCATGCTGGGATTTTTTTTTTTCTTGTCTGAAGCCTGTGCAGACTTTATGCATACACCACAATCACTGTGAATTCATCCTTGTAACTGCTGGGTTTGGTTATGTCTGGAAAATATTGTTTCCTTGAAGTTATCAACCACCTCTGTCTCTTTGAATCTTTCTAAATAAACCTTCTTCCATAAAGATCCGCTAGTAATGCTAGTTACTAGGGTCAAGATATATGATTTGTACGTTCTGTTCAAGCCTGACCACTTCCAAATCTCTTGTTCTCTGCAGACTGATCAATTTGAAGGTCTCTGTGCTAACTGCCATCTGCTGATGAGGGTTGAGAGGTACACTGATCTATTAGTCATTTGTAGTCATATATACTATGATTAATTAGCAGAGAGTAAAATTGTTTTCTCCCCCAAGGCCTGGGGCATATTTAGCTGCAGGTTCTTGATGCCTTTATCAGTCTCAGGAGTGGGGTTCTATCTCAATGGAGTGGGCCTTAGAGCCAATCAGAAAATGATTGGTTACTCTTGTATCATTCATGCCACTGTTGCATCTGTGGGGACATACATTCTTAGACAGGGATCATGCTGACATTCAGTCTTTCCTACACATTGGCATGTCTGTTAGTAACAGTTAATTTGTGGGCAGGGGCAAGAAGGCAGCTAAAATACCAGTTGTATTGTCCAACCTAAAAGATTAATGTAGAATCTTGAGATTCCAATTCCTCTTCTGTGGATGGGGATAATAGTGGTACAGTCAGTCATCCACCCCTCCATAAATAGTGGTTGGACCCACTCGGATGCCCATAGTCAATGAATGATCAAGTTCCTTAGTGGATGAAAAGCATTTGGGTAGACTCTGCATATATTGTCTTGTCTTGACTCCTTCGATGATACCCTACGACCTGAGAGTTGTAAGCTCCCACGAACCCTTTCATCCCTAAATTGCTTTTGGGCACCGAGTTTCATCATAGCAGTAAACAGCCTAACTGAGACACAATTATGCCCACATATAGGAGTGTACATGTGAATGTGTCAGGAGGCCAGCTCTTTAGAGGAAGCTAGTCTTCATGGTCTGACACCATTTGTCTCTCCTTTCACACAAAGGAAACAGGTACAGAAAGGCCAAATAACTTGCCCAAGGTCCCAGTAGAGTGGCTGCTCAAACCTGGGTCTGAAGTGCTGCAACCTGTAGCCTACTTTCAGATTCCACATCCTCATCGCCTTGAGAAGTGATGAGTACCTAGAAGATAGCCAGTCTAGAGAAATAGCTGATACATTTTAAACAATTAGTTGCATGATAAGTGGGCAGGTCCTAAGTGGCTGGGGAATCTTATTTCCCTTTCTCTTCCTGTCAGTGTGAGACCAGCTATTATTTTCCAACAGATAAACCTGAACTGTTAACTCAGGAAGTTTGAAGTTTCCCTTTCTCTTCTTAATTAGTGTCCCCCCTTTTCTGTGACCACTAAAGCAGAGAGTCTGTCTCCCCCCACCCCAGAGAAAGGATGGCAGCTTCTTTAAGGCTTAGAGGTATCTGACTCGGTTTCAGACACTGCCCAACTGTGGACCTACACTCCCAAGAGTATCTGGCCCCCACTGTAGTACGAAGTCTCCTAGACAGGAGCTAAAGCCACCAGGGTGGAGTGTGGGATATGTGCCTTGGCAAGAGGCTCTGATTGTGACAGTCCCCTCTGTGTCCAGCATCCGTGGGTGGCTGCAAGGTGAAGCTTGCTCTACAGAGAATAAGGGTGAGTCAAGGGGACTGAGAGCTGCAACCTTCTCAGAAGCCAGATTACTCTGACTCATGTCTAGTTTGGAGACATTTGCCAGAGGTACTCCCAGGTTTGAGCCTGAGAGCTAAGCATAGCCAGCCTAATGTCCTAGCTCCCCACCCCCAGAAAGCCATCTCCTTTTGGAGTTTTCTTCCTAGAGTGCAGTTTGTGCATGCCCTTCTACCATGCATACCCTGTAGCAAGGTTCCAGATTCCCCTAGATTCTACTGGCTGAAACCTGTTGGTTTCTGCTGATGCCTGTATTATTGTACTGAGAGAGAACTTCGTTTTGTTGCAAATATGTGTAGTAAAACATAATAAAAATCCCAGCATGTATCTTCATCCCCACCTCAGATCGTTTATGTTCCTGGATGAAAGATACACATAGCCTTTATATTTTTTAATATGCCTTAGGCAGCACAGTAGCTGGGCAGAAATCTACCTTCCACGCTGTTAGAATCTCCTTTCCTATCAATACCCCAAGTTATCACTGTTTGCTATGTTCCACCTGGGCTGCTCTTAACCCACTGGGCATCCCTCTGGGCCAATTCTCTTGGCCCTTGGTCCATGCCAGCTCCCCATTCTTTCTCCTGCATGCTCTTCTTCCATGATGGCTTCTCTCTGCCTTTCCTTGTGGGCTTTTCTATGTCCACCTATGTCTCTCTTCTGCCCTGCTATTGGTTGTCAGCATCTTCATTTGCCAATTAGAATTAACTTGGGGGCAGGGTCCTAGGGTCTACTGCAGACTCCAGGTCTTGGGGGCCTGCACTTAGCATTACAATAGACAGTAAAAGACAAATCCTCAACAAATGTGTTGAGCAGACTGTGTATGGGCCACATCCCCATGTTCTATCATTCTCTGTTCCAGGAGGGAGGACTGTCTCCTGCTGATGGGGAAACAGTGGTGTGGATGAGGACATTGATCTGAGTTCCAGTAAATTTGTACTGGGAGAGTGTGATGGTGTCATCCTATTGTGTCAGGCTTTGTTCAGACGCACCCTGTGGCAAGAGCCACATGCTTTAGTGTCCCGCAGAATCACTCGTTTTAATTGTTGGGACCCATTGCCCATCACTGAGTATGCTTTTTAGAGGCCCTTTAAGTTGGATTGCTTGAGAGGCATTGGGCTATATCTAAACAGCATAGGCTGGAGGGTCATTTTAGGCCAACCATACTTGTCTTCTCCAGAGGTGAGGTTCTCAGGTCAGAGAGAGATCTCCTTGCTCGATCTAAACAGCTCCACCCACCCCTGCCTCTGACTCATAATTCAAGGTGTAGAGAGGAGGATGTTAAGAGGAGATATCTGAGAGAGTTTCTAGGAATCTTGCAAGAACGCACAGGAGCCATGCAGAGACTTGGAGGTGGTACTCTGGTAGTATTGCCAATCGTGAACCTGCTCCTCCACAGGAGTATCCACTTGATTTTTGTCACGACTTTGGTCTCACAATAAGCCAACACTTCCTGGTTTATTCCAGTGTTCTGGTGCACATGACCTTACACTGCTTTACATTTCAAATTTGTCATTCTGTTGTTGACAAGACTCCTTCTGGGGAGACAGTATACACATGTCTACTTATCCAGACAGGGAGCCCATGACAGACTAAAGTATGGGTACCACCAAAGTCCAATTTGGTGAATCAATGTGTTTTATTGGGTTAACTTACAGAAATATTGGTGAGGGGTTCCTTAAAGGAGCAGGAATGACTTAGAGACAACCTCATCACCCCAGCATGGATATTGGCTCACAAAGCTGGGGCCTGGGGCACACTACACAACCTATAGGCCGTCACCAGGTTGGCTGGTTGTCTGTTTGTGTATTCCCTTGACAATACCCACTGACTGGTCATCTTGCTTCTATGCTGCTGCAACGCTCTTCCAGTCTCTGCTTGGGAAACGTTTTTGTGAAGCATTTGTGTCTCCCAGACAGATTTTTAAAAGAGAGAAATAGAGGTAACAACCCATTGTTGACACGGTTCTCTGACCCTTTGTTACCACTTCTGGGTTACCGCAGGGATCACCTCCATAAGTCCTAATTGGTAATGTATTAGCTGTGACACATGGAGCAGTTGTTCCTGTAGAGGGTCCAGATGTCACAGTTGGGCAACGTGAGGTCAGAGTCCACATGAACATAAGAGGCTTTCCCCAATCTCTCTATTCTCAGTTTTTGTATGGTTTCTACTCCCCTCAACGTCCTCTTTTCATGCCATCCCTGAACCTTACAGTAAACTTCTTCCTTCAGCATCTATCTCACCTGCTGGCCACCTGGGTGGTCCAAAATGTCTTTATTTCTCTGTCTCCTTCTGACTAAGCAGTTTCAGCCTCTGTGGGAAGTCCTCATTGATTTGTTGCGCCCATCCCAGCTTACTTGCTACAATGTTTAGTATAACTTATAAGTTATATTGTCGTGGTGTTTTGAAAGTCAATTTTGTTACTAATAATCTAGGTTAGAAATAAGAAAATGTACCTCTTTAAAGTGTTCATCTTGATGAATTCTAATGTGTGTATTTATTCCTGTAAAAATTAGCAGGGCAAGACAGAGGTTATTTCCATCTTTTGTTCTTCCAACCCTGGGACCAGTGGCCTAACTTCCTTCAATCATTGTAAGTTTCTCTGTGTGTTACACGCATAGGAGATCATCCTAGTTTTTGACAGTTCCACTGTGTGAACACAACATTATTGGTTCACCTGAAGCTAGAACCCTTTTAGTTTCTGGCTACTTTTCCTCAAGTTGCTATGCTCATACATTTTATTTTCTGAGCAAATTCCTAATAATGGAATTTCTAGGCCAAAGAGTAGGTATGTATTTATATTTTATGAAAGTGACAACCTGCTCTTCCAAGTGGGTACACACATGTATATTCTTACCAGCATGGTAAGTGCATTAGAGTTCCAGTTGGTTCATGGTTCAGTGTAGCTGTCTTTGCTACTTTGTGGGGTCTTCTTTCCTTCCACCCCTCTCCACCCCTTTTCTTCTACTCTTTCAAACCCCTAACACTAGACATGAGAGAAAAAGAGGATAGAGAGGAAAGGAAGGAGATCCTTGAATAAACCCATGGGCCACAAAAGGAATGGCATTATCATTAAACTACTTCCTGGGTGTGATTAGGGGTGTTGAATTTCTTGGGACAAATTTGATCTTTGCCATCAGGATATCTATTTTCTTCTTCTTGTGGTTGTTTCTTCTTTGTGCATGGCTGCTTAAAAAAAATCTCAACCAATGATGACAAACAATGACCAACAACCCAACCTGTCTCTCAGGGCCCTAGCACTTTTATATCCTCTGAAAAGTCCCCAGAATTCCAAATAGCACACAGCCACAGAAACTATCTACAGCTGACAAAACCACACCTCTGCTAGAGCATGAGGCAAATCACAGTCAGCTGCTGCAGATACTCTGAAGCAGCCCCATACCCCTACATCTGGGATTAAAACAAAAATATATTCTTATAATATTTCAGTTTTTTAAAAAAAGATCAAAATTCCAAAATTGTCACTACAGTCCTGCCGACATTTATTATTGTCTGTCTAAATTTAGTTATTTTAGTAGGTGCACAGAGCTCTATGGTGGCCTAAGCTTGCACTCTGTCTTATTCTGCTGTATTTTAGTTATTGTTAGCTTTCATTATAAATCAGTAGTGGCACTGAAGTAGTGGCACTGAAGTACTGGCACATTGTTCATTTTTCCTGACCAAATAGACCTAGTCTGAATGTCCTCACTCCACTAAAAATTGAAACAGGACATGTGGAAAGATGCTATACACGTAGCAGGTAGAGTGGCCAACCATCCTGGCTCTATTGGAACTGAGGAACTCTCAGGCTGTAGGACCATTGGTGCATAAACTGATACAGCATTGCACTAATAGTCAGCCAGAAGATTTGAGGACCAGTGAGAATCAGGGTGACTTCTAGTTATCAAAATGGTACCTGATTTCTCTATAATGCATCTGTGGATCCCTTCTTCTGAGAATGGTAGGAAAAACCATCTGGGTTTGCTTCTCAGTTGCTCCAGTTGTACTCTGTTGCTGTTATAAAGCATCCTGAAAAAAAGCAATGTTGGGAAGAAAGGGTTTATTTGATTTTCTGTTTCAAGTGAGCCCATTACTATGGCGGACTCAGAGCAGGAATATAAAACCTCGAGATCACAGTCGAGACTAGAGGAAGAATAAACGTGTGGGTGCTTGGTTTTGTTACACTCTCTGCTCTCACACAGTCCAGGACTCCAACGAAGGGAAGGGTACTGTTAATTTTGGGTTGAGTTTCCCTATATCAACAATCAAGACCCCACACCATCCCCAATCCCCACTCTCAGCATGCATACCTAGACAGTTTCTCAGTTGAAATTCTCTTCCCAGGTGACTCAAGACCCCCTAAAATTGACAGTTAAAATTATCTAGCACACCAGTTCAAGGTAACACATTCTTTTCAATCGTACATATGGCCCATCAGGCATTGAAGCTAGCTCAATATTTCCTCCCTCTATCCTTCTTTCCTCCATTCTCTGATCTTCCTTCTCTCTCCCTCTTTCCTGTCTTTTGCCCTCCTATCTATCTCTCAGTATTGCCCATATAGTAGCTAACAGGTGGTGGCTGTTAACTTGGGCCCTGGGCATTGTGTCCTTGATTCCCAGATGTCTTACACCGACTCTCTTCTCAGGAGGGAGAGACTTGCTCTATAGGAGAATCTCAGAAACTTTTCAGAGGTCCCTATAGTTTGCTCAGTTCTTTGAATTCTGGGTTTCCTCTAAGTCCATGTCCTCAGGCATTCATCTGCACCTGTTGTCTTAGTTAGGGTTTTCCTGTTGTGAACAGACACTGTAGCTGCCTGCAGCCACAGATCAACTGGGTTTACCTGAAAGGGGGGCTGGAAATGAAGAAAGGGACAGGGGTTGAGAAAAGATGAAGCCAAGACAAAGTTCTCTGATCAAGGCTCAAAGTTTAATTCAGCTCTCAATTTAAAGGGAAAGCCCCACCAAACCCAAAGATGGGTGGGGGAACCCATCCTTTGTCACTGCTGGAGATATCTCAAGGCAAGCTCAGCGGGCAGTTATTCTTCTAAGTTCCTGTAGCAGGCTGTATGTGCAACCAAGGTGGGTAACTCCACCTAAGTCCTATTATTTGGTCTATTGTGGTAAACAAGGTCTTTCAGGCCTGCTTAAGGCTGGAGGAAGGGCACAAGACACTATGACCAAGGTTACTCTTATAAGGACAACATTTAATTGGGGCTGGCTTACAGGTTCAGAGGTTCAGTCCATTATCATCAAGGTGGGAACATGGCACCATCCAGGCAGGCATGATGCAGGAGGAGCTGAGAGTTCTACATCTTCATCTGAAGGCTGCTAGCAGAATACTGACTTCTAGGCAGCTAGGATGAGGGTCTTAAAGTTCACACCTACAATGATACACCTACACCAACAGGGTCACACCTTCTAATAGTGCCACTCCCTGGGCCAAGCATTCACAAACCATCACACCTGTCAACTGTCTCCATTGTGAAAGAGGGGCTTCCATAAGAAGATTGCAGTCTCTTGGAGTACATTCCAGAACTGGAGGCCCAGTTTCTCCATCCATGCTTTCACTGTGGTCTCAAACCCAGAGACACTTCCATGGAGCTTGTGTTACATGTCAGCTCTGATGTGTGCTTCTTTGAAATAAGAAGTGTTGTTAGTATTTTGTGCAAACTCCACCTCCACAGTTACCTGGCAACAGCCAGGTATGTTCCTCCCCACAGTTACCTGGCAACAGCCAGGTAGGCCTGGTCCACTATAAAAGGGGCTGCTTGTCCCCTTTTCTCTCCCCCCCTTCTCTCTCTTTCTCTCTTACCCTCTTACTCTCTTGCCTCTAGCTTCTCTGTCCCCTCCCCCTCCCTCTACTCTTCCTCTCTCTCCACGTGGTCATGGCTGGCCTCTACTTCTCTTCTTCCTCTCTCTTCTTTTTCCATCTTCTTTCCCCCACCTTTGCCCTATCTCCTGAATAAACCTCCCCTCCCCCCCACAACCGTGTGGTCTGGAGTGGTCTGTTCTGAGTTGCGGTCAGACATCTAACAACAACTAACAACTGTGCTTTGTATAAACTATGCTCATGACTTCCAGATGTCTGACTCTTGATGTATAGGGATGTACTCCAACAAATAAAAGCAAAAATAAAACCAAGCCTTTGTGTTTCAGATAGCTAGTTAAAAGTCAAGGCTTTTAAGATTTGAGTTTCAAAAAACAACTGTGATTAAATTGACTTTCGACACAATGCTGTCCCTTCCCTCCTAAGGGTAATGTGCAAGAAATGTTGCCTGTCATCATTGATGGGGAGGTGGGGGATGGTGGGAGCAGGGACATAGGGGAGAAAAAAGGGAGAGGAATGGTAGCCAGTGGTCTGAAGCTCCTTAGAAAGGAGAGATAGGAGGTTGATTTTAAAGAAAGGGAAGGTTTTTAAAGAGGGTTCCGGAGCTAGAAAACCCTTTCAGACCAGGAGCCTGAAATGAATCAGAGCATGAAGTTGCCCCAGCCTGTTGCATAGGCCAGTGACCCAGCAGTCAAACCACAAGGGAGGATGTGTGTTCCAGGGTAGATAAGACTGGAGGAAAGTTGCTGAGGAGCTTATGTAATTTACCTCAGAACTTGGAGGGGTTTCTGATAGCCCCGCTGCTTGCCAAGGCTGGCCAGCCTTTTACCTCCTTTCTCTTCTCTTCCTGACACAGCATTTATCCAGTCTCAGCACCCGACTGTGGAGCAGGCAGGATTGTCTTCAGTCCCAAATAAGAAACAGGGGCCAAGAGAGACAAGCTATTTTGTTAGAACCCCAAGGAAAGGGTCATTCTCATTTTTCATTCCATAAAACACCTGGCTTCAAAGTCCATCCATAGATACAGAGCTATTGACAAACAGTAGCTGCTGGGAGAGGGGACTCAGTTTTCTTTAAGGATGCGGCTCCTGGGAGGTCAGTCATGCTCCAGTTGGAAGCCACATATCCAATAGTGTATGAGCAACACAAATTGTACTTACTGGTTTTTTTTTTTTTTTTTTTTTTTTTTTGGAGGACATAGCATTGAATGAGTAGGGAAGGGAGTATGTATCTGTAGGGAGTTGGGGGAGATAGATTAATATGATTAAAATATTCCCAAAATTCTCAAAGAACTAATAAATATGAGAAAAGTAACGCTCTTCAAACAAACGACAGCAAAGCATTTGTCCTTTAGCAGCATCTATCCACTGAGGCGTCGCAAACATTCGTTCCTTTCACACCTAAAAATGTTTTAAAATAACATGATAACACTGCCTCCTTCATGAAAACCCTGAGAGGAGTCTGAGACTTTCCTCGGTCTCTGTGGTGCACTTGTCTACTTAGAAATAGGAGGACTCAGCTGTCCCATGTGCCCGTGGGTTCCTTAATCAGGGCTTCAACCCAACTCAGATGGGAAATAGCCTTTAAATGTTGCGTCTATGTTGGACATGCACAGAGGCTGGTCCATTTCCAGCTGCCTTGTAGCATTTCGAGTGACTGAGGTATTTAGAGTTTCTCAGATATGATCTGAAATATAGGGGGTGAGTGTGCAGGTGATATAGAATAGTGTACTGTTTTGTATGAAAGGCTGGCGTACTTGAAGATTTGGACATTCTGAGGGGTCAGTATTCTGTAGACAGCATGACTATGCTCACAAAGATGTACAACTCTTAGGAAGCTGGGACTCTTGTTTGCATTTCATATAGAGTTGAAAAGCTGATAAGGAACCATAATTGACCATTGAATAAAGACTCTTAAAAACATCAAAAGTGCATGTGAATGTGTGTGTGTGTGCGTGTGTGTACATGTGTGCATCTATGTGTATAACACTCATTATTGCAAATTGCAACAGAGTCAAGGGAAAAGATGGAAGGCAGCCCAGAAGTGAGGCACAAAGCCAGAGTTGTTGGCTTCCAGGATCACTCAGCCCTGGCTGTGTTCCTCTCTTCTCAGCCACTGGAGCTTCCTGAGAACTAGGCACAAGATATGGTGTGGTGGCCCCTCTGTACTTGTATTTTTCTAAAAATATATTTTAAATTACAATAGAATTATATCACTTTTCCAGCTCTCTTTCCTCCTCTCTAGCTCCTTCAACCCCCATCCTTTGAGATACTCCCATGCCTCTGTTCCTCAGTTGACTCTTTATTATTTTTACATATCTCTGTATATATAACATATATATGCTATATATGTTAAATATATATACTATATATGTTATATATATATATATATATATACACACAAACATATAACATATATGTGTTCTTGTGTGTGTGTGTGTAACTTTCTGAGTCTGTTTTCGTGGTGGCATGTTCTGGGAATTTCCAACCCCAATAAGCCCATTTGAAAAACACATAATCCAGTTATTATAATTATAAGCTATATGCCTGGATTGGGCAGATCTAACAATATACTTATTCCCCAGCCATAAGACCCCTTGCTACTTGCAGTTTCTCCTGGCCATGTGGTTCAGGGACATCCTGACTTTCTCCTCTTGCTCTTTCACCCACTCTCCTCCCTGCTCATCCTCTTCTCTTCTCTACCTGCCCCGACTCTCAAACCTCCAGTCCCACCTTTCTCCTCCACTGCCCAATCACAGGCCTTTATTGACCAGTAAAAAAATGGGGGAGAAGTTTCTCATGAGATTACTGAGTACATAATGTCAGGCAACACCTCTTGAGGAAACAGAATTAACATCAGAATACAAACAGCAGCAGGGCAACCCACAACCATGGTATGTATATGGTTTCAGGGATGGCCACTCTGTATTGGACTATCAGAAGGATACTCATCCCTGGGAGAAACTAAATATTATTCTCTCAATACTCACTGGTTGTCTGTAGTTCTTTGTCATGCCATTGATATTACCATTAGTCCAGTCTTGTTCATGAGACCATTTCTAGGAGAGTCTGTCCCACAGGAGACTCCTGGTATTCTGGCTCTTAACATCTTCCCCTCCCTCAATCTTCCTTGATGATCCCTGAGCCACCGATGAAAGACCGGAGATGTAGATGTATCAAACATATAGATGTTGTCTCTGCATTGTGTCCAATTGTGGCTTTCTGTAGTGGCCTTTGTCTAATGTAAAGAGAGGTTTTATTGATGAGGGGTGGTGGTTACACATAAGGATAATATTTAGTGTATAGTAAGGAATTATACTGGTCTAGCTAAGTGGTAGTTGTAGATTCTTTTCTAAGGTCTATGACACCACTAACCCAGGAAGCTTGCTAAGTTTCTAGTATCAGGCATGACTTTTCTCCTGTTGAGTGGGTCTCATGTACAGTTAGACAGCTGTTGGTTACCACCAGTAGGTGAATGCAACTTTAGGTCCCTTTATGAATATCTTGAACCTTTATGAATAACTTGCCATGCTGGCAATTGCTGCAGTCTATAGGTGTTAAAACTGAGTAAGATTATTAAATTGCTTTCCTCCCTTGTCAGCTTGCATAGTATTCTCTGTAACATGGAAGCTAGACCATGGAAGAGAGATGTGCAGGTCAGATCCAGCTCAGATCATCCAAATCCTGTGTCCTAGGGGTGAAATGTCCTTAGGGGCCTATCCTAAAATGCAGGGCAGTAATCAAGGGTTACCTTGACAATTCTGATTTAAAAATAAGTGAATTCAATTTGCAAATAAATAGACCTAGAAAATAATTTTATTTAGTGAGGTAACTCAGAGCCAGAAGAACAAACATCACACATTCTCATTATGTGAAGCTCTGAATCTTCAGATGTGAACATTCAGTATGAATAACAACAGAAACCAGGAAAAGGACTGTCTTGGTTAAGCCTACTATTGCTGTGATGAAACACCATCACTAAAAGTAAGCTGAGGAGGAAAGGGTTTGTTTGGCTTACTCTTCCACATGGCTGTTCATCATTGAGGAAAGTCAGGACAGGAACTCAAAGAGGGCAGGAACCTGGAGGCAGGAGCTGTTGTAGAGACCATGGAGGGGTGCTGCTTACTGGCTTGCTTCACATAGCTTGCTCAGCCTGTATTCTTATAAAACCCAGGACCATCAGTGCCAGGGGTGGCCCTGCTCACACTGTTCTGGGCCCTCTCCCATATATATATATATATATATATATATATATATATATATATATATATATATATATATATTAAAGTCCTACAGGCTTGCTTCCAGCCCAATCTTGTGGAGGTAACTTCAGTTACCTTCTTCTCTCAGATGACTATAGCTTGTGTCAAGTTGACATAAAACTAGCCATTGGAGGAGCCATAGGTGGAGGAGGGGGATTCTGAGAGAAAAATACAGGTGATAGGAGCTGAGAAACGGAAAAGTGGGGTGGGGCTTCAACTGGGGAGGAGGGAGGGTGTTCAATACAAAAGGAGAAAGAGGGAACAAGGGACTAATAACATCTTAAACAACCAAATTGCTTTATATTTACCTAAACTATACACATGATGTATAAGACATATGTATATGTGTCTTAAACATTATGTAAGACAAATGTATATGTGTCTTAAGCCACTCAGGCTGACAGTGCTTCCAACAAACCCCACAGACTAACAAAAGCCCTACTCCTGAGCATGAGGCAGAATAGTGCAAGTGACCCCCAGACAATATGTTTTCATCCTGGAAAACAAGGTGTGACACTAGTTTAGGACAAATTCCAAGGCCCTTGTCTTGACTAATTGTGAAAATCAGAAGACAGCCGTTTATTTCCCAAGGGTCCTTTCTAGGGAAGTGGATGGCTGGAGCCGAGCTTCCTGGCTTCCCTGTGGTGGTTACTGTTTTCCATCTTCCCATTTCCAGGATCTGATGACCCAGAGCTGGGAACCACTGCTTCTTGCAGAACTTGGAGAACTATGACTCCAGAGTGAGAGGCATAGGAACCCCAATCTTAAAGAAACATCAGGGGCGTCTTTGTTTTAAGAAAGTGAACTAGTGACAAGAACCACCTCAGGTGAGGCTTTCTGTGCCAGGCTCTCTGCCAGGCTCTGTGCTGGATGCTCTCACTGAGACCACATAGACACATTATGTCATTCACTTTCTAGGTGGGTTCTCAGACATGAGACATGGCTTAAGAGAGTACATCTCACATAGGGCTATGGAGAGTGTACATCTGAGATGTAGTTCTCACTTGCTTTATTAAATTTATAAACGAAAACATACATTATCTAAGGACTGAAAGCTAACATACACACAGACAGACAGACAGACAGACACACATGGATATACATACAGAGACAGACAGATACACAGAGACAGAAACATATAGACAGACACACAAAGACAAAGAAAGACAGACACAGAGACACATACAGAGACATACCCAGAGTCAGATAGATGGATACACAGACAGACAGACAGAAACAGACAGACAACATGTTATGTGAACTGATCTTAAATGACAAAGCAGCCTTCAGAACTATGTTGATAGCTGCTGCTGTGATCATTTTTTTAAAAATGGATATTATCAGGAGTGTTCCACCATTCTAGGGCTTAATTTCTTACTATGCAAATATATTGTGGGCTCAGGGGTTGGGGACTTGGTCCCGTCTGGTAGACATAATCATTGTTAGGCAATTGGATCATGAGGACTCTCTTTGATCATAATCAGTGGATTATTCCAACGACAGACTCATAACTTGGAGGTATTATTGAAAGATGATTGAAATATTCAGAGGTGGGGTGTCGTTGGGAGACGTGGATCATCAGTGGCGCCGACTGGGAGCCATGGAAATGTACATACAATACCTGTGCTTGAATCTTTCATAGTTTACTTACCTGAATATTAGAACACTTTCGGTCTCTGACAAATTGTACTATTTCCTAAATTTTAACTTATATATCACTGGGTATAGGTAATATTGAACATTTATTTTATATTAATAATTTAATATTCTCTTCTGCCAGTAGCACATCTGTCTCTTTTGATGAATTTGTTCTGCAGAGATTAACTTACTATAAACACTGCCTCTACGTTGGTGACGCCTATTGCAAACATTTCCTCTAAGTCCTTCACTTCTCAAATATTTGTCTTTCCTGTATACAGTTTTTTACTTTCTGGTCACTGAGATCACATTTTCTCCTTTACTGCCTTCCAATCATGCGGAGATGCCCTCTTACCAAGGGCTATAAAAACCTCTTCCTGTATGTTCTCTATAGCTTTATCCATTTCAGACTCTGATTTATCTAAGGTATTCATGCTATAAGAAGTAAGTCAGAGTAGATGTTGGGTCAACTCACCTGTCAGATTCTAGCTCCATTTTCTTCACTGTTTTTTTTTTGCTGCTGACAGTTGGTTTTGAAGGGTCCCATCTCTGGGAGTCAAACATGAGCATCCCTCCCTCCCCCTTTCTTTCTCTTCATCTCTCTCTTTCTCTTGCACGCACACACTCACACACATGCACACACACACACACACACACACACACACACACACACAGATAGACAGAGACAGACAGACACACACAGTTATACACACAGAGACATACAGACACAGAGACAGAAACAGACACAGAGACAAAGGCAGACAAATAGACACAGAGACAGATGGATACACACAAAGAGACAGAAACAGACAGACAGACACAGAGACAAAGGCAGACAAATAGACACAGAGACAGATAGATGGATACACACACAGATAAAAACAGACAGACAGAGACAGATGCACACACACAGACACACATAGAGACAGAGATACAGACACACACAGAGACAGAGATACAGACAGACACAGACACACACACACAGACAGAGACAGGCAGAGATAGACAAACAGATACAGACAGAGGCAGACAGACAGACAGACAGACAGAGAGACAGAGACAGAGACAGACAGACAGACACAGACACACAGAGACAGGGACAGACAGTTGCATATACACAGACACACACAGAGACAGACAGAGATAGACACATAGAGACAGACAGACAGACAGACAGACAGACAGACAGACACACACACACACACACACACACACACACACACACACACACACCACACTGGGTATAAGAGGCAGGCATCATTGTTTTACCTGTCTTAAGGTCAGAACTTGTAATCTGACCCAGCAAGTGCTGGTTACAATTTTTAAGAGGCAGCAGGGCAAGTCTTCACTGTTCACTGACCAAAGGCTTTTCTTGGCCATACTGGAGCGTGAGTCAGTGAACTGAGAGGATGGTGCTATAAATAACTCCTTGATATGTATGAGAGTTTTCTTTCTATTATATCTAAAATACTGTGATGATTTCCCTCAGTATCAGTGTTTATTTCATGTGCCAGATGAAGTGGTTTTTAATTTTAAGTGTTCCAAGATAAGCCACTTACCAGTCCATAAAAGACAAATTTCCCAGCCCCATTCCAGATGCAGTATGTCTACTACAGCATGTGTGAGACTCTGTACTTATTTCACAGATATTACATTAGTGTTCAGGGCACCAGCATAGGAGTTATAGACACAGCATGGTTAGACATACTTCAGGCTCTCTGAAGGGCAGGGTTGATATGAAGCAGAGAAATAGGGTTGCTGGGTGACATGATCGAGCTTGTAAAGGTGCTTGCATCCAAGTCTGACGAACCCAGTTCAATCCCTAGGACCCACATCGAGGGAGGAGAGACCTGAATCCAGCAAGTTGTCCTCTGTGCATCAGCCATTGCCCCCTCACAAATAAGCAAATGTAATAATAAAAACATTTAAAGGATCAAATAATAAAATAAGCTTGCTTGGGTACCCAAACATCCAAAAGACAAGGTGTGACTCTGACAAAAGATGAGATGGAAGAAGGAACCACAGCACTGACCAGACAGAACAGAATCAGGGAAAGCATGCCTCTGTTCCTTCCTCACCTTCATCCTCTACCCCACCAAGCTGATAGAGCTTACAGGACACTGAGGACAATTACAGGGAGGAATGACATCCACAGGGGCTCGTGAGGTACTTACACCAACATTGGCCCACTTTAATCCCATTGTTTACCATCTGCTAATGAAATAATTTAAGACTCCCAGCTTAGGAACATCCCTGCACGGACCTGCTCTTGCATGCCAAACAAATAGTGTCTGTTAAATAAACTAACTTTTATGTTTCTGCCTTTCTGAGGGGAGTTGCCGTACTTGTTAAATGTCAAAGGAAGGTCTTGGACAATAACTTTTATAAGTTCAAAGAGAAGAGATGGAAACTAACACTATCTACCTGCTGAGAGGCACCATCAGTTTAGGTCCAATGGTCCGTTTTCTGGATGTAATAAAGCTATGCTTTATGAGCAGATGGATGAGCCATAGTAGAGGATTGTATTCAAAGTCAAGTCTAACACAGACCAAAATCACAACATGCATGCTGCACACACACTATGCATGCTACATGCACACTGTGCATGCCATACACACACACACACACACACACACACACACACACACACACACACACACACCCCATACACTATGCAGGCTACAATACAGCATGCATGCCACACATACACTATGCATGCTTCACACACACTGTGCATGCTGCACACACACTATTTATGATACACATTTATTGAATGCATGTTTCCTTGAGCAAGCTGATTAATAGAGATTTAATAAAGATGTATGCATCTGGAGTGAATGAGAACAAAGATTAAGGATGTGGCCTCTGTAGTAGCTTGAAGGTCCCATCCAACCAGCCACAACAAACTTCTGCCTATGTACAAGACCTGGACATGCCACCCAACTGGGTAGGAGAAAAACAGGGTATTTGGGACAAAACCATTATTCTTAGGAACTTATTCCCTGGGGTGGGGGTGGGGGAAGGTGGCAGATACACAAAACTATACTAATATAAAACACAGCTATCAAAAATATCAGTAGACTGGTTATCAGAGAGTTTACTAACTCATCTGTCCTATGAAGTGATTTATCCCGCACTTTAGAAACCTATCACAGTAGGCTTTATTGCCATGAAATTCCTATTTCAACGGAAACATACTGTGGTATATGTAGTATGGTGATGTTTCATCACTAATAACTTTCATTTATCTCATCTTTGTACCATGGTTGCTGTGCATTTTTCTTCTACAGATATTTCCCATAATGCATTGTTGTTATTTTGATGGTAAAGGCAGATAGTAGAGTTCAAGTGGAAATGGGAATGGAGGACTCTTCAGGGATGAAGGAAGGAGGTAAATACAAAGGAAGAAGGAGAAACGTGAGATAAAATAAGGATGTCTAAAATGTCATAAGAACTTATACATTATTAACTATACAAAAACCCTATAATATTTGTAAATCTGTATAAATATACATAAATAGATTTTCTAATTTTAAAAAATTTTTATTGAATATTTTATTTACATTTCAGATGTTATCCCCTTACCCCATTTCTCCCCCCACTTGCCTTGTTAATCCCCTACCCCATCTCCCCTCCTCCTGCTTCTATGAGGATGTGTCTCCACCTACCCCCCACTCCCACCTCCCCACCCTCAAATTCCCCCACACTGGGCGTCCAGCCTTCATGGGGCCAAGGATCTCCTCTTTCACCTATGCTCAACAAGGCCATCCTCTCCTACATATACAGATGGAGCCATGGGTCCTTCCCTATGTTCTCTTAGACTGGTGGTTTAGACTCTGGGAGCTCTAGTTCGTTGGTGTTGTTGCTCTCCTCATGGGGTTGCAAACCCTTTCAGCTCCTTCAGTCTTCTCTCTAACTCCTCCATTGGGAACCCCTTGATCAGGTCAATGGTTAGCTGTGAGCATCTGCCTCTATGTCACACTCTGGCAGACCTCTAAGGAGACAGCTATATCAGGCTCCTGTCAGCATGCACTTCCTGACATCCACATCAGCGTCTCACCTTTGGCGACTGTACATGGGATAGATCCTCAGGTGGAATGGTCTCCAGTTTCTGTCCCACACTTTGTCTCCATATTTGCTCCCTTGAGTATTTTGTTACTTCTTCCAAGAAGGACCAAAGCACCTACACTTTGGTCTTCCTTCTTTATGAGCTTCATGTGGTCTGTGAGTTGAATCTTGGATATTTCAAGATTTCTGGGCTAATATCCAGTTATCAGTGAGTGAATATCATGTGTGTTCTTTTGAGATTGCGTTACCTCACTCAGGATGATATTTTCTAGTTCCATTCATTTACCTAAGAATTTCTCAAATTCATTGTTTTTAATAGCTGAGTAATACTCCATTGTGTAAATGTACCACATTTTTTTTTTTAATCCATTCATCTGTTGAAGGACATCTGGGTTCTTTCCAGCTTCTGGCTATTATAACTAAGGCCGCTATGAACATAGTGGAGCATATGTCCTTGTTATATGTTGGAGCATCTTCTGGGTATATGCCCAGGAATGGTGTATCTGGGTCCTCAGGTAATGCTATGTCCAATGTTCTGAGGAACCACCAGACTGATTTCCAGAGTAGTTATACCAGCTTGCAATCCCACCAACAATGGAGCAGTGTTCCTCTTTCTCCACATCCTCTCCAGCATCTGCTATCACCTGAGTTTTTGATCTTAGCCATTCTGTCTGGTGTGAGGTAGAATCTCAGGGTTGTTTTGATTTGCATTTTCCTGATGACTAAGGATGTTGAACATTTCTTTAGGTGCTTATAGTGTAAATGAACATGTCTCATTTGGCTGGCAATGCTCCTTACAAGACGGTAGCATAGCGGTAACAATGTCTGGCTGAAGATTTGAATTTCCCAATATTTTCTAATACCCAGCTAGAGTTATGAAACTTGAGTTCAGTGTTGGAAGAATAACTTCCTCCCAGGAACTGGCTTTGAGGCTGGGTTTTGGGCTCCAGCCAAATTTCTGAGTGAACTGAATTGTGCCAGAAACACCAGAATTCCTGGTCATGGGGCTTAGAAGGGGACCTTGTAGGAGGGCAGGAATGTGACACAGCACCACCAGGGACTCCTCTGAAAGGGACACTCTGTACATAGTGTGACACACAGGTGGGTTTCCTGAGGACATTGAGCCCTGCCCCTAGAGTCTGACAAGTTTTGCTGCTGCCTCAGGAAAGTAAGTTTTATGCACTGACTCACTTCCACACTTTAGATGTGTTCTTTGAGAACTTAGAAAGAAATTGGAAGCTGGATGTCATGCTCTAATGACTTATATGGAGAGTGAATAGAATAGATTCTTTCCTGGCTCCCCTGGGGTCTGTCTCCTCTTTTATGGTTGGTTCCCAAAGGACAGACATGATTCAGGTGAAGTCATCTCAACCGCCTTGTCTAAAATCCTCTTAGGGTTAGGGTTAGGGAAGAGCTGGAAGTTCTGTACAGTGAAGCTCTGAAGGGTCTTGTCACAGCTGATATGAGTCATACTGTCTGATAAATTGTGAAAGGCCAGAGCAGTTCCACAGATCTGAACATGGCTGACGAAGCATAAAGGTCTTTTCCTTAAGCATCTGAGATGCTTGGTAGTTATTTGAAAAAAGATCACAATGGCTATGGATTTCACATACAAGTGGAAGTATTGCTGTGCACTTGGGTGAATTACTAGATTGTGTTTTTGGTTTCTGTCCTGTTTAGCTCTGTGGCCATGGCTGAGGCTTAACTGAGACTCTGAGCATCAGTTCTTTGTCATTAAAACAGAGATATCGCATCTGTAACAGGTGTGAGTGAGGAGGATTCGTGAAGAGCAGATATGGAGAGCTCACTGAAACAAAGCCCACGTTGGGAGAGTCTGGACCCTTGATGGGGTTGGGCATTCCCTGTTGGTTTTCAGGAGTTCTTGAGAAGGAGACACCCGTTACAGACAAAGAAGCAGAGCAAATAACGATTATAAACTGCAGTTTACAGGGAAATCTGACATTAAGGGTCAACAGTAAAGACTTGATAATCTATATTCTAGTTAAGGAAGTGTTCTCAAAGCAGGTGTGAGTGTGCTGTTCTATACATGCTAACCAGTCTTATGGACTGCACGAATAAAACCAACCTTCTAAGAGAAGTGTAGTATATGGAGAAATTTGGAGTCAACATGAAAAACTCAATGGGTTTCATACAGTAAAATTCCTGTGAGTGTATCTGTGCTTACAGTGTACTGCTGAGGGGTACTGGAGTAGCTTTCAGTTTGAGTACAATTGTAGTTACCCAGGAAACTGAGGCAGGAGGATGAATGTTTGAGGTCTTCCTGGGAAACTAAGCAAGTTATTTTCTAAAAGTTAAAATAAAGAGATAGGGGTCCAGTTTTCTTGGCAGAATGGTTGCATTGACAAAGTAGAGAAGCAGGGCAGTTGTGGGTCCCTTTAGAGAGCTCTTCTTTGGGGGGGCAGGGAGTCACCAAAGAGTGGAGATGGGCTAAAAGATACAGCTGAAAGGAGTGCTGAGGAGGAAATATGGGGACACAAGACACTGGAACTGTACAAAGAAAGTAGAATTTATCTTTGAAGGGTGGTGTGGTGGCTCGTCATTATCAGTCTGACTAGATTTAAGAGGCAGGCTTTGGACATGTCTCTGAAGATGGTTATATAGATAGCAGAGGCTTTGAATGAAACCCCAGAAAGTGCTTAAGGCAACGCCTTCAGCAGGCTTTTTAATTCATAATTAAGATTTCAAAAAAGTTTCCTGCATTTGAAAGTTTTTAGCCTTCCTTCTCAGCTACCAGCATGATCATGGATTTGTCTGGCCAAACATCTGGTTTTATAAAATAACCATGAGAGGAACTTTCTCAAGGCCAGTGGCGTGGGACCATTCCGGTCTGGGTCTGTGCCTGGAGCAGCCCTAAGACTTCAGCTTTGCACCCAACCCCCCAAAACTCAATGGAAGCTGGACTCCCAGGAGTTCTAACATGCCCAGGAGTTAGGATGCTGAAGGAGCATGGTGGCCGCCAGAGTGATGGGCGAGACATGCTGAAGAATGATGCTAACCTGTGAGCTTGCTGAGTGCCCTGACAATGGTGACTGGGAAGCTGTGTTGGACATATGTTCACCACCCACCATTGCTTACCTATACCCCTGATGGGACAAGCTGCCTTGCCTCAAGTTTTTAGACCTTGTAGAACAGAGAATCAAAAAGAGAAGTTATAATGACTCTTGTATTGTTCTTAAATGTGACCAGTTATTCAGACTCAATCATGTACTGGTCTAGAAATCATTCCAATATTGGAAATAACAGTCTTCATTTGGAAATCTGGTTCTGGACATTTTCAGAGACATATATGGAAATTAGCTGCAGTTCTCTATGATGTTATGTTAGCAAGAGATAAAATTGGGGCAGGATCTAGATTTCAAACAGGTGTTAGCACATATGTTAAGACTTTTAATTGTCAAGCTAAAAATACTTTTGTTTCTTCTACAGTATTTAATGTAAGTTACATTGATTGTACACCTTCTAATTGTGTTTGTGTCTTGAAATTCAGCATGTCAGTTATGGAGGTCTATCAACCAGCTTTTGTTTTAGTGCCCTGAGTATCACAGAACCTTGGTATTCTAAAAATAGCTTGCAAGTACTGGAATAAATGAGTCAGGCTTTAAGCAGAAGCAAGAGGGAGGTGGGCTTGATTATTGCTGGTATAACAACTTTAACTACATTAATTGCTAGCATCACTGCTTCTGCAATTGCTGTAACACAAGAAGTTAAGACAGCTAATTTTGTTAATCATTTAGCAAAAAAATGTACTAATGTGTTGAATATACTAGAGGATTTAGATAGGCATTTGAAAGACTGGATTGATGCTCTTTTATCCTATGTAAATTATTGGAAAAAGGTTCAGAATTTAAGGGTAAGGAGCCATCTTGAGTGTCATGCCAAACACCCTTGGAGTTAGTTCAAAAATTTACAGTGGTAGTCATAATTAGGAAGAAGTTTAAAGACATTTGCAGTGTATTTGGCATAATTCTAACACCTCTCTGGATGTTTTAACGATACATAGTGAGCTTATGAATTTCAAGAATGCTGCTTTCCTGAGTGTTGATGTGGTAGATACTGCAGATAAAATTACCCATGGCCTGAGGTCAGTATTTCTATTTTGGTCAAGCTTCAAGAATAGCATATATAGCTTGATCATGCTAGCCATTTTTTGTCCTGGGAATACTTTTATTCCTGCCCATCATGTTAAAGCTTTTCTTTAACAACATCAACATGTTGGCAGCCAGAGTACATACATGGCTTGAACCTGAAAATGGACCCCAAGACAGAGTTACTAAATTAACAGGCTGGCAAGCCAAGGACAGATAAGATTCTGTACAGAGCCTTACCAACCTAAGATAGAAGTGTATTGCTTTGGATAATGTATATTCCATTATGGGTAAGGAAGGCATTCTTGTCAGAATGACCTAAGACAGGCTCAGTCTTGTTAATGAAATAAAAAAGGGGAAGATTCAGAGAGGCTTTGGGGCTCCTTGGCAAGATTCTGACATGGGCCAAGGACAAGGAAATGGGCTGCTTGGCAGGAATATGACATTGGCCAAGGACAAGGAAGCAGGCTTCAGGCAGCAATCTGATATTAGGCTAGAACAGAGAAGTAATTTCAGGCAGGAATTGAAATATTAGGCTAGAACAAGGAAGTAGGCTTCAGACATGTAAATGACTTTGGGTTAGGACAGGGAAGTAGGCTCAGATTTTCGTCATCCTGATAAGCCCTTAGAAACAGTGATCATAGGAGTGTTCACATAATTGGGTTTAATGCCTTGCTTGTTCTTTGACTATCTGTGTTTATTGTCTTGCTTATTCCTTGACTATTTGTATCTATTGTATTGCTAGACCCTCAACTAGAATGGACCTTAATACATGCATGTAATTAAAATTGTATAAAAGCAAAAAGGAGGAGGGGGGATGGTATAGGGGGTTCTAGGGAGGGGAAATGGGGAAAGAGGATGACACCTGAAATGTAAATAAATAATATATCCAACAAAAAATAAAATAATCATCCATTTGACACTCCTTGAGGCTTTTGTTATTATTTTTGTTTTTTTTCCTTCCCCTTTTTGTCTGAATAGCTCTGTGTACAGACTGAAATCGTTATTGATCACTTTAGCAAAGGTTGTCTGTCTTGGCTAAGTCCAATACTCCACTTGCAATTGGAACTGGTGAGCATCTTCTAAGGATGAAAATATCAGGGTGGATGGTGCTGGCAATCATCTGAGGAGATCCTCACCTGTCCATCTGCTGAAAACTTGGCTTTCTGATTTTGTGCTGTCTCCATGGCAGCTTTCTGATGCTTTCTGATGCACTGCTTACATTTATCCATTTGTACAGTGGTTGTAACAAGGTCTAGGGCATCCTCTGTCTATTATTTAGGAGTGTACATGTGCATGTGTGTGTGTGTTAGATTATATGTGTGCATGTGTGTAGGTACCCTTCGAGGCCAGAAGATGGCATTAGATACCCTTGAGCTGGAGCTACAGCTGTTGTCTGATGTGGATGTCAGGAACAAATTGGATCTCCTGGGAGAGCAGCAAGTACTCGTAAATACCGGGTCATTTCTGCAGCCTCAGCAATCCTACATTGGTATTTGTTTTCTGACTATAGACATTCATGTTTTGCCATATTTATTAAACCATATAATTATTCAGAAAAAGTGCTCACTAATTCCTCAATGAAATCTTCTTGTTGGTAGATACTGAGCACCTGTTGTATTTAGAAGTGACACGTGACTATTGAGGAATATAGGTCATTCTATGTAAAGAGATTGTGCAGAGATGCTGTGTGTGTGATGTGTGTACATTTAGCACAATTAGGAGAGTAATGGACACAATTTTCACACCTAGTGTTATATGATCACTACCATGGTATATGGGAGTCATAGGATAACTTCAGGAGCTGTGGGTCCTAGGAACTGAGCACAAATCATTCATTGGACTTGCATGGTATATGTTTTTCACTCACTGAGCCACTTACTACACTTAATTGACTTTTGAACTAACAATTTTTAAGGCTTAACGGTGATAGTATTTAGTAAAATCTTCTCTAGGAGAAGCAAAGAGATTTATTTAGCAAAGAAATAGCAGTCCATTTCCTGATATCTTAAAATACAGACAGAAAGGCAGACAAACAGAAGGCAGAAGACACAAAATCACATGTACAAACACAGATACAGATACACACATCTAAATGCACAAAACCATACACACATACACCCTCAATCATATATAGTTATACACAAACACACACACACATAATGCACACTCACATACACAAAACCACACACAAACACACATCTATATATATAGTCTCACACAATCACATACACATTACATCTATACATACACATACATACTCACAAAACATACACAAACACAGGCACACACATTCATAATAAACATATACATAGTCACATATACAATCTCCTGCATACAGACTTCTGCCAACATTTTATATATTTATATACATTCCATGTGAATATGATATAAATAGAAACATACACACAATTACAGGCATACTCAGGGGATACATATGTATAATTTCCTTCATACAAATTCTTAGAAAATGCCAAGTATCTAAGAGTAGCAGAAAAGCAGATAGGTGTTGACTGGGAAAAGGCAGGTGAGATGTGCTGCCAATGGAACTGGAGAAAACTTAATATGGTGGACATAGTCATGAATAAGGGGTCACTATTCTGAGAGGGTAGATGTCCTTCATGACAACAAAAGTGACCTGGTCTTATCTCATGGGACTTTTATATGGATTCTGGCTAGATAAGTGGGCAATTCACTGTCTTGTAAGAATAAATTTGTAAGTTGTTTGGCTCAAGACAGGCTATGCCTTTAAGGTACCAGTGAGTCATTAAGAGTTAGGATCTGGGTGTCTTAGAGTTGATTCCACATGTCACCTGGGCAGTGTGGTAGAGCTGGACCTGGTGGCATGGGCAAAGGAGAGATGGCCCATAGGGTGTGAAGGCAGGCTGGCCCCACTTTTTGCTGCAGTAGTGCTGGAGAACTGGCCCTGGTGGCATGAGCATGGGAAAGTTGGTCCTGCCCACATCTAGCTGCTTCAGGCAAGAGAGCTGTCCCTGCCCCTCACCTGAGCTAAGCAGGAGAGTGTGCCCTTGTATCTCAGGTGCAGAAGAGTTGGAGGGCTGACCAACTCAGGGAATACTCAGGCCCAGATTCAGGGCTTTGAGTTGACCTACCAGAATCCACCCCATCTATGAACTGCTGGAGCCCATGGAAGAGTTGGTCCTGTAGATCCCAAGCTGTAAGATCTCTATGACACAGGGCAGCAACAGAATATCCAAGAGACATCCAAGTGAAGATCCAGTATTGATAGTGTAGCAGAAGCCAGAGGCATCAAACCAGAGCACTGTTTACTCAAAAGGTGTTCAAAACAGGCAAGGGACTTTTCCTTTATCCACTGTAGGACAGCCAATGCCCTATTCTGGGGAAATCCCTCTTGAGTAGAGGCCTCATGCCTGTGAAAGTGAAACCCGTTTTCAGTCTGGTGCACCCACAGCACCACTGGACCTGAATGTCTGTCAGGTTAAGTCAGACTGACCCTGAGGTCACAAACTGAAACATGGTTTCACAACACAATACAACACAGGTTAGCCATGAGGACAAGGGAAGGCTTGCTGCCCATGGAGAAGAAAACACCCCGGTCACCATCAAGTTTCTCAAATCAGGGAATCTAGATGAATGGCAGGGGCCAGCTGACACACAAACAAACTCTAGGTACATATGCTCTGCTCGCTTCTGCTGAGGAACTGCAGCCACAGAAGCCTGGGATAGGAGTGAGAGGAAAGACAGAAACAAACAAGGGAGGTGTGGAGGGAGGTTCCCATTCACAGCTCACTGAGGGCTCCCAAGTCAGGAGAACCGGATGAGACATATCAATGCTGTGAGCTATAGCAGGCCCGCAGAAGGCTGTTGACCGACATTACTACATCTAACCTCATAGACAGCTGTCCGCCTGACAGAGCCATGGTGTGACCCCACCCGCATGTTAACTAATGTTTGTGGGAATTCCCCTAGAGTGGCCTTCTTGGCCCCAACAGCCCTCTGTTAGTTTTCAGGCTCTGTGGAGTTCATTCCATATGCAACTCAAGAGGAGTGTGGAGGAAAAAGAGTCCTTTGTCATTAGCCAGGCCTTGGTAGTCTCTGCTAATGTGGCAGGAGCCCATGGAAGAACTGGGAGGCATGGGGACATGATATGCAGGTACCATGCAGAAGCCCCTGGAGATAGAAGATGCCTCGTGGAGGAGATATTGTGCCATTACCTTATACTATGGTGTTGAGGATTGAGACCCCAAAAAAGGATGGTATTCCTCTTTCCATTGCTGAGCCAAAGTCCTTAGAAACCAAATTGTCAACAACAGTGAACCCCACTTTGGAAGTCTTCTCCAGCTTATGTGTTGCCTTCTTTTGCACTAGAAAGTAGAAGGCTAGAACTGTGGGGCCAGGTGCCTATCCTTCAGAATGGCAACAGGGATGTACACGTGGCCACATACAGTGCCCATGGCAGCAGGAGCAGCCGCCTTCACATGCCCTCATTTTGCTCTGGGGCTTCTGTGTGAGCCCACCATGGCCATAGCAGGACAGAAAGGAGATTATGTATACACTGTTCCTACCCAAGTTCACAGTGCTCAGCGGACTCCAGCCACTTTGTTGGCTCTTTCCCAGCCCCTCAGATTCAGCTGGAGTTTTTTCATTGGCTCTGTGGAATGGTGGTGAGTGGAAGCCAGGCGGAGTTCAGACACCAAAGAATGTCAAGAAAGTCATAGTTCCCAGGTTCCTTGTCTCGCAGTTTTGAAGAATGCTGAGCTATGATAGTAGAAAGGGAAGATTTTACTAGGTAGAGAAGCAGCTCCCTGTGGCAAGAAAGGAGACTGGAAAGTGATGGCCAGACCAGCTCCTAGGCTGGGTGCATTTTGTTGATCAGTGTAGAAGTCCAAGGGGCTCATGACTGAATGTGCACTAGAGACAGTTGCAAGGCATCAGCTTGGCTGAACTGAATAGGGAATTAGGCTGGTGAATGACGAAGTATCGGAGCATCAGGCAAGCCTGCCAGCAGAAGAAAAACCCACCCAAAGTTCCCAGATGATGAAGAACCAGGAAGTAAGGCGAGCAAGGGCTATGACCAGCCATTATTAAAGACCAGTTGTCAGCCATTATCTTTATAAGTTGGGGCTTTATAAAATTTACAGCTTCCGGGGCTGGAGAGATGGTTCAGTACTTAAGAGGGCTTGCTGCTTTCGCAGAGGACCTAAGTTCAGTTCTCAGTGCCCGGGGTGGGCATTCAATTGCCTATAAATCCAGGTCTAAGGGATCTGATGCTTTTGCTGGTTTCCATGGGCAACACACACACACACACTCACACACACACACACACACACACACACAGAGAGAGAGAGAGAGAGAGAGAGAGAGAGACTAAAAACTAAATAAGATTTTCAGCTTTCGAGTTAAACTCACAGCTGTTGAGCTACATCTACAGGTTTTGAGTTCAGGTTCTGCACTCTCTGTATAGAGTTCATCAGAGTGTGGTTCTTCCAGGTTTCGTATGTTTCTCTCCCTCCCCCTCCCCCAATAAACTCACTGTGCTGGTGAGATGACTAAATCCATCAGGAAGAAAGAACCTTAATTGATAGATTGCTTCCATATTCTGGCCTGTAGGCAAGTCTGTTACACATTTTCTTGATTGGTGGTTGGTGTGGGAGAGCTAAGGGCACCTTAGGTGGTGCCAGCCCCAGGCAGGTGGTCCTGGGTTCTATGATCAAGCAGTTTCTGCAAGCCACGAGAACAGTGTTGCTCCATGGTCTCTGCTTCAGTTTCTCTTGCAGGTTCTTGCTCTGTCTGAGTTCTTGCCCTGACTCCCCTTTCTTGTCAATTGTTTTTTGTGGAGGTGTTTATC
This sequence comes from Arvicanthis niloticus, assembly GCF_011762505.2. Lineage (NCBI taxonomy): Eukaryota > Metazoa > Chordata > Mammalia > Rodentia > Muridae > Arvicanthis > Arvicanthis niloticus. The sequence continues at coordinate 27,748,121 of NC_047674.1, read as the reverse complement.
ACAGGGCACTCATGGCTTCTGCCAGTACAGACCTCACTGACTATGCCAGTGGCCTCTCTCCTATCGAGATGTGTGAAGAAGAAACTGGCTCACTCTTTGTCTTTATGTCTGGTAACTTTTGAGAGTAGTGTCTTTTGAGACTGTATCTGTGGAAGGCAGGATAGGTCCTTAGAATTTATAGTCCAGAAACCTACATGCATGAGACATAGTGGACCACCAAAAGGCAGACCCTAAATGGACTGGGCCCAATTATTTAAGGGTAGGAGCTTGGCATTTCTTTTTGATCTTTTGACTCTAAAGGGGTAACTTTTATAAGAAGAATTGTTTGTTACAAGAGAACAATGATGTTTGAAAATTAAGTAACAGAATAGACACATACTCTCTGAGTCTTCTGCTAACCACCAGGAACATTTGTAAACTGTTGAATGATTTTCGTGACTTCTGCAACTAAAAGCATATTTTCAGGATGTTAGAAAAGAAATTATTTTTCTCAAGAAATCTTAATTTATATTAATAGAGGCTTACTAGATATGAAAATGCCATTTTCTGTATTCCCTACTTCCAAGAGTTCTACGACAATAACACTAAATTAAAGGCATCAAGTAACTGAAGAACTCTTGATTTCAGGTTGGGTTTAATGTTAGTAGCAGCCCGTGACCCCAAGTGCTGGCTACAGAAAGGGGACTTCTAAGGTAAAATTTGAGATGATGGTACCTTTAATGTCATACTTTATGGAACTGTGTTTTCTTATTAGCTCTGATGCATGCTTTTAGTAAAATATGCAACAAAGCTGAAGGAAAACATAACCCAATGTTAGCAACAATTTCTTTTTTCTCAAATATTCACTGAGAAGACTGCAGGTGTCTTTTTTTTTGCAGATTCTTCTGTTGTGAAGAAAGTACTATTTTAAAAATATAAAACTAAAACCATAAAGAGAGCTAAGTCTGCAGAAAAAGGAAGATATGTCTGAAAGATATGTTGCAGGTATTAGCTGGTCATTTCTAGGTAACAAATAAGTAACAGTGAAGAATTCATCTTCTGGTCATTTGTTAAAATTTGTTGTCCTTTCGTTGACAGTATCAAACACACACACACACACACACACACACACACACACACACACGTATGAGTAAGTTGTCTATGCTCTTGTAAGTAACCTCCACTCATACTCCCATGATTTACCCCAGTAAGCTCACTGACCATTAACCAAAGTTTGATAGAATCATTCTCTGGTCTGCTATCAGTGCCCTATTTGGGGTAAATAGGAAAATTGACATGACAGAAAGACTTACATGATTAGAAGAAAGTAATTGTACATTCCAAATGCCAATTAAGATAAATGGAGAGTAGGTAATAAGATCTTAATGACTTTTAAGTCTCCTCTTACCTTAGTTATTTTTCATATCTTAAGTGTCATGGTTACATTTTATATACTAAGGATAGTCTGAGTGTCGTGGTTACATTTTATATACTAAGAATAGTCTGAAACTCTACTTTGAATCACTTCAAAAATTGAGTAACACCATTTAAGTCCTGCCAGAGAACAGCCAGGAAGGGTATAGTATCACTAACATTTAGAAGCACAGTGATTTACATGCATTTATAGATCAGTGACTCATATTTTGAGGTTAATCACAATGAATACCGTAACAGATTATCTCACAGTATTAAAAACAGTAAGTTCCTTAGCCATCGTTAGAACTAAAGGTGCTACCCAACATTTACAGAAATGTAGATCTATCTAGGCATGGAGAGAGGAGAGAGAGAAAAAGAGATTGATGTCTATAGACCCAAATTCTGCTTTAACATTTGCCCCTCCCAACCTCAATGTCTTACTTCAAGTTACTTGGTGTAAACATGCCCTCTGTAGCACTTTGATTTGTCATGTAAGCAAAACAAAATAAAAAGAAACTCAACAAACAGACCAGATCAGAGTCCTGAAGGAGCTCCCAGAAGCAACTGGTGCACATACAACACAAAGACCTTGTCTGAATACTTTAGGTGCAGGAATGTGTTATCTTTGGGTTTGGTCTGTCACATTGCAGAGTCATATTCACGGACACATGCCTGCTTCGTTGATCTCCTGAACTCTTAAGCAAGCCGTTTGGGTCTGTTGCTGAGGTAGATCATGGGACTGTTTTGAGTTCGCTGGGGCCCTTTTTGCCTCAGTTGCCACTTGACTTAGGCATCCATCATGCCAGAAGTTCAATGTCTGTCAGAAGTCACGCTGGGACAGTGGCCTCTGAGTTCACTGTCTCAAGCTGGTGAAGATTAAAGATGTAGGCACTTGTTTTAGTTATTAAGACTAATCAATAAAATGTAAGACATTAAGGAAAAGTGAGAGAAACTCCTGAAAATAGAAGGAGTTCCCAAGGGAGGATAAAGCCATTGAGCTTCTTTGTAGATTTTTATCCGGCCATGTCAGAAATGACCCAGGTTGGGATAATTGCTTTGAGATTGCTCAGCTTTCTAGGCTGTCATGGGTCTAGTCGACAGAAGGCCCTCATGCTCTGTGCATGTCCCTTTGGCTGAGCCAGGGAGATGCTCAAGTGGTCTGTTCATAACACCCCAGTTAACGGTGTTAAGCCCCTCTGTTCATCTCTAACTTCAGAGGTTTTGGTTATTGACCTTAACTGGGAGTCATTGGTCACTGGTTGGTGTGCTACCTCTGACCTTGAAGGTGTCTCAAGTGCTGCTAATTATATGAAACCCTTTTTTTCTTCATAGTCACCAAGAAGTATCTCCAGGGTTCTTTTTGTTTTGTTGTTGTTGTTATTGTTTTTAACTCCTTGCCTACAGGATGGCATAGGGTCTATTTCTTGTTCTTTATTAACTCCTTGCCTAAAGGATGGTCTGGGGCTTTCTTTCTTCCTTTTCCTTCCTTCCTTCCTTCTTTCCTTTTCTCCTCCTCTTCCTCATCTCCTCCTCCTCTTCCTCCTCCCCTCTCTTCTTCCATTGTCTCCTGGTCTACAGAATAGCCTTGGGTCTCCTTCACGGAATGGGGAAAGCCTGTCTTTGTAACTCTCTTCACTTAGCCTGCTGTACTTGGTTGCATTATGCTGGAGCATGTGGAAGAACAGTAGTGTCCTATGTATGTTCCTCAGAGGCTGGGGGTGTGACAGGAGATAGCTGGCCTCTGGCAGTGGCCCAGAGCTCTGTCCTTCCTCTTATCTGCTTAGTTATCTCATACCCAGCCCTGAGCCCTTCAGGGTTTCAGACTTTGCCATTTTAATCCTTCTGCCTTTTAACCGCTGAATTATTTTGACCCACTACAATTTTACCATGGGCCCCTTTCACTTACTACCTACAGAGAGATGGCTTCTGCCTCAGTTTGGTGACTTCAGGTACATGGAACAATCCTGGTAGTCTTCTGGCAGGTTGGGATGGCCCCATTGCTCTTCTCTAGCTGTGAGCAGCCCTTGACAGTGTTTTTTTTTTTTTTTTTTTTGTTTTGTTTTGTTTTGTTTTTTTTGTTTTTGTTTTTTTTTTTTCTGATGGGAGCTAGGAGGGTGCATTAAAAAAAAAAAAAAACAGGTCTGGAAGACAGCCTTGATGATGACTACCACCTCTCCTGTTAGATATTTATGTCTACCAAGGCATCTGAGCACACAGTCTGCTTTTATACAGGGTTCATACTAGGCATTGCCAGTCAGCTGCAACCCAGATGGTTAGTTTTCTCTTCTACTTGTGTCTTTGGTTTCGTAGATAAGTGTCTTGTCCTGTGATTAAAAGACTATGTACGGGAAGGAGGACGGATCTTAGATTTGTCAGTGCTGATTTCACAGTGCTACATTTAGTCTATGACTCCATTCATTCAGAATTCCGCTTTTGATTCAAGGACTCTGATGTGATAATCCAGTGACTTTGCCATTATGCACTGGGTCCCACAGAATGCAACAAGAATCAGTGTTGACCTTTCCAGGTCCTGCCTTTTGCTTTTGCCTTGGCCTTGTGAAACTTTCCCTTCTTTATTAGTGGCCACAGGAACTCTACCATATAATCTACCTGGGTACCATCTGGTTTCTTTAGCCAATGTTATTTTATAGTATTTTTGCTTCAGATTGAAGTTCGGCCTTACTGCTGTTTTCTGTTGCTGTAACAGAATGCCTGAGGCTGGATATTTTGAGAGAAAAGAAGACGTACTTTGGAGGCTTACAGTTCAAACAGCAATCTTGACTTTGTTGCTGGCCTCTTGACTGCCTCACACGGTGGCTGCGCAAACATGAGGGGGAGATTGCATGGTGAGAAAGGAAGCTTGGGTGGGAGGAGTCAGCTTTCCTCTCTCATAACTCTTCCTTAGGAACTCAGCAAGTCACTTTATTTTGAGGACAATGACCTGACCACCTTGCACTAAGGTCCTATTACTTCTTAACATGACTACTCTGGGGAACCAGGCTTCTGATGCATGAGCCTTCAGAGACAAATTATATTCAACTTGTAGTACTTTGAATTGGATTTGCTCTTGAAAAAAATTCCACGTCTCACTTAATATCTCTTTCTTGTGTCCTTTGGCTCTGGACAACCAAAGGGTATTGTGAGCATGTCTATGCACTGCTTGGTTGCTTCCTTCCTGGGAGGAGATTGTCTGCTGTACACACAGGAGGCAAGAAGGCACCCACCGGAGAGCTCGCAGCCTGCCACTAGGTGACCTACTCTTCAAGATGACACATTTATGGGCCTCTCTGAATATACCCAGCCCTACTAACCACATTGTACATTTTACTCATTAGGCAGATCTCTGCAAATTATTTTCAAGAAAAGTCTCACTTCACTAAATTCTGATTACTCTCCACCTAAAACCCACAAAGCAAAAGGTTGAATGAGGGGTTCACCCAACTTGACTTATTGTTGGTCTGCTCATGATTTCTCTCCGCAGCCTGACTTCAAGTGCTAGAAGTTAATCCTTGTAATAATTCACTTGAAAACTTCTCTGTCCTTCATGGGGGCTTAAAAAAAAAATCCCTGAAACTCAACCATGGGTGTGAAAACTGTCTACAGGATCATGGATCAAGAGATAACATTCTCCCTGAGGTCTGGTAGGTTAGGGGGAAGCAGAGGATGGCCTGAATTATTTGTGCCATTGTCTGGGAATGAGAATAAAGTCTGTAGGCAAGCAATGAAATATGCGCCTCCCCCCTGAGGCTGACCATAGAGGTCAGAAAAGGCAATTGGGCATTGTGGGGAAAAAAAAAAACCTCGCAGGGAGAGGGAATCCGGTCCGGCGGCATCCCACAGTGGTCTGCGCTGCTGGCAGAGGGTCCCACATTCACACAGCTGCCTGAGGGCTGGCGGCTGCTGCAGCGGCTGCCGTTCGAGGTTCCAAAGGCTGGGAATCTGCTGGCGAGACCAGGTGACACATGGAGTCCAGTTTTCCAAAGCTTTTATTGTTCATGGCATGGTGAGTGGGTGTAGATGATGAGCGCTCCCCACCAAAAGCCAGGGGAGCCTGACTTTTATAGGGAGGGGAAAAAGGGAGGGAATAACTTAATTAGGTACACCCCTGGCCTTTAGATAACTCATTAATATTTAAATCTCTGGAGGTGGAGACTTGTTCATCCAAGGCCCAACAGGGCATGGCATGGTAGCTGTCCCTGTGTAAGAGGGCAGAGTTTAAACCAACAGAATGTGTCACTGGAAGGCATTTTAGAGATCAGGCTAATTTAAGTATACAATTTATAGACCCATAGAAATAGAGATATTCTATTCTTTCTTAATGGCCCATCGATCCAAGAGTGGACTCCTAGCAACAGACTGCACATATGTGTGCACACATGTTCATGCATTAGCATGCTGCCATGCTTCTCCGTCTTCCTCTCACATGTAGGAAATACATGGGTTTTAGTTTCCATAAATATATTTATAAATGTGCATTAATTCTGAGTTGTTCACTTTCCAGAAAAATGTGGGAGTTATTTATGACCTTCATACATGTACCAATACATACATATAGATGAAGTGGAAACTTAAGGGTTCTTTGCAAGTTGTGTCGGTTGCTGGGGCAAACACGTGAAGGAGTGTTTTCCTGAAGTGGACACCAGTGAAAGACTAAGGCAGACTCATGAAGAAACACATAGCTGAAGCAGACACAGGCGAAAGGATGTTCTGCTAAAGCAAGCACTCATTGCTAACAACACTCATATATTGGCCCGCCTTACATAGCATAGTTGAGCTGCATTTGTCAGGACTCCATAGAGAGAAATGCACCAAAAAACTTCTGGTGGTGTGCTGTAGTTTCTTGCCACTTGTGCAGACTCAGGCTGATTGGCAGAGTGACATCAGCTGAGACAGACACACGTGCTGAGGTAAGAACCATGGAGGACATTTAATGTTTGGAGGGATATAAATATGACTAGAGGGACAGTGAAGGAGGCTGAGGCCTGGCTGTCTCTCTAGGTAGTGCCACCACTGCTGGTTCCTGTTTGCTGTCCTACTCCACCAAACTAGACTGCTGGTGTATCCATGAATCTGTGAACTGAACAGCTGACTTCCTGACAATACAGATGGGAGTTGCTCCAAAGAACCATTTCTAAGCAGATCCACTTCCCTGTATCCTTTCTTTTCCACTACCTCTGGTGGGCAGTGGACTACAAGGGCAGTTAAAGCATTTAAGAACCATCATTAAAAATAGGCTTTGAAAAAAAATTAAAGTTACATGCAATCTAGAATTCTTCCAAGGACATGTGTGCTAATGACACTCTGTTATAGCTTCCTCATGTGACACCTTTAATACTAACTTCTACGGAATCGCCTCAGATTGCTACATATTGTAACACTCAGAAAGAAACTGAAGTCCGGGAAGATTTCTATTGGTTCCTTGTGTTGAATTTTTATTGTCAACTATGACTATTTGTTTTCCCTAAACTCTGTGGGTGACTAGACAGTTGGCAAAGTCCAGACGGGAGTGTATGTGTGGCTTTCCTATTTGCTAACTAAGTGTATACATCCTTAATAGGGCACTCCTTGTTGAGTGTAAGAGAAGAAACTCTCTGCAGTAAAAAAGAGGACCAGAAACATCCTTCACATAGAACCTCTTCTCTCGATGCTCAATTAAAAAAAAAAAAAGGCTCAACTGATTAGACAGAGAAGTATGGGGTTGCAAATTTTTACTTGGGAGAATGCTTAGTGCCTTGGGTGGGTTAGTTTCCTGTCATTTCTATTTCTCTTCCTTCTCCTTCTTCCTCATCCGCCTCCTCCTTCTCCTCTGCTACCTTCTCTTCTTTCCCCTCCTCCCCTCCTCCTCCTCTGTTCCTCCTCTACCTCCTCCCCCACTTCTCTCCCTTTTCCTCCCCCTCTCCCTTCTCCCCTCTTCCTCTTACTCCTTCTCCCATCTCTGCTTTACCCATCCTAGGAAGCCAGAAGCACCTTTGGAATGAAGCTCTACCTACCCTCTAAGTCAGTAGGAGACACTGCATTTCTGAGTGCTGTAGCTTGCCTGTTAAAGCTGCAGGCATCGCCAAGGCAGCCTTTCCTTTGTCTAATGATTTCTGGTCCACCCAGAGCCTTGCTATCTTTATAGGAGGAAAATCAAAAGGGTGGGGAGAGGAAATAGGAAGAGAATCAGGAGGCAAGAAAAAAGGGGGAGGGAGTACCTGGAGGAAATGGGAGTTGAGGAGGGAGTGGGAAGACAGGGAAGAATGTAAAGGAAGGGACTGGAGGAAAGGAGGAGAGTTCGAACACTCAAACACGCTGTTTGTGTGGAGGACATGTAGGGAGGCTTCTTCTCCAATGTGTTCCCTCTCAGTCTTCCCCTGTCACTGTTGCCAGCTCTGGGTGTCAGACACAGGACACTCAGGGTTCTGATTACTGAAATCCGTACTCTCCTGGGCTATCTTTAAATAATGGAAAGATACCTTGACTCCATCTCTTTAAAGTGCAAAAATAGTCTGGATTGGACCAGTGAGGAACACTTCCTCTGTCCTTCCCTGGAAGGCCCTCCACTTCCTCTGTCCTTCCCAGAAAGGCCCTCCCTTGAGTGTGGATTCCATCCTGAAGATAATCTCAGTCCTTGTCTTTGGAAGATTAAACAGGGGAAAGGAAAAGCAGTGTGGAGGAGTCGGGGGAGGGAGTGGGGGCTGGATGTTTACCAAAATACATTGTGAGCACGTATGATATTCTCAAAAAATTAAAAAAACAAACCCACTGATAGTGGCCCTTCGAGGATAAACTTTCCATTATTGTTAAGAACCAGGTTCAATTTCCCTTGGCTTGACTGACCCTGAAAGCATCCACTAGGCAGGAGGATGAAGCAAGGTTACCCATCCCCCTCCCCTCCCCGGCAGCAGCTCAGGGTTGCAGTCATTCCTGTCTGTGCTTAAATAGGACCATTTGCTTTTGTTAGTTACCAGCTCATCACAGCTGCCTGGTTGCTGCCTAGCACAAGAAAGCCTTCCAGAAAAGGACACCCAGAAGGGTGAGACAGACTGTTAGGAAACCACACAGTTCCTGACTGGACAAACCCTGTTCCCAAACCAATCGTCTGGATGCCAGTTAAGACTTAAAGAGCTGCAGCAGATAGGGCCGCACCTCTGCCCGGCTAAGGCATCTTGTGAGAGGTTCTTAATCTAGCATGTTGTCTTCATCTTCAAAATGGATCTGAAATTTTACATTTCCCAGAAGAAAGCCTGACCCAGATCCCCATCAGCCCTTGTAGAGAGAAGATAAAGTCTCTCTGATCAGGGGGATCACCCTAGAGAGCCAAAGGGGCTGTTCTCCAGGGGATGGTGGAAAATACGAGAAGACAAGAAAAAGAGCGGGGAGGACATTTTGTGGGGTCCTGTGGAAATAAAGCAGCAGAAAAAGGATCTAAGTACTTCAGAGCAAAGGTGTAGGGCTGGAGAGATGGCTCAGTGGTTAAGCAATTACATAGTGGTTTACAACCATCTATAATGAGATCCATTGCCCTCTTCTTGTGTGTCTGAAGACAGTGATAGTGTGCTCATATACATTAAATAACATATATATATATATATATATATATATATATATATTATATATATATATATGAAAACAACGGTTTACCACGTGGGAATGGTACTGAGAGCAACCAGGAATGCCCATCAAGGCCACCTGACAGGGGATCTCCATCCTGGAGTAGATGGTTAGGTGACTTGCTTCCTGTGATAGCAGAGGAGAGGCCAACACAGTGATAGGTCACAGTCTTATGACACTGAGAACATTCTCATGAGTACAGGGCCCAGGAGAAGCAGCAGCAGCTGTGAGAAAGTCCTGCAGCAGCCCCCCAACCCCACTCAGGGGACACCAGGCTGCCAGGTGTAGGGTCCTAGATCTGAATGTTTTGTAGAACTGAATGAAGTCTTGTGACATTGCCTGAAGACCCTTTGATAGACTGGGAAATGGAAGCATGTGCTGGTGTGTGTGTGTGTGTGTGGGGGGTGCAGGGGGTGAGATCCCAGGCCAGGCTTTGTCTGTGAAGAATCAAGGCAGGGCTGTAATTGTAGGCTGGGTGTATGCATGTCAGTGGCTTCATCTAGATTTAATGTAAGGTTAGACCACGGGAGAAAGCCTGCCTTGGGAAACGTGGGAGGTTCATGTGTAGCCAGGGTACTAATATTTCATAAGGGCTTGGCACGTTTGCTGAATGCTTCTGGCTTACTGCCCAGCTCTGCGTTTCCTGTTCATAGTTCTCCAGATGTGTCACTGCAGGATTAAAGCCCAAGAGGCTCTGACACAGGCGTCATCAAGACCCACTTTCTCTGGGTCGTCTGACAAGAAGTGAGCTGTCCGTCACTCTTGTGCACCCCAGACCCAGTTCAGTGCTCTTTTGGAAGCAAAGCAAAGAAGTAAGTAACGCTGTTCTGGGCTGACTGCCGGAGGCAGTTTTGGTTTTAACAGCTAGTATCAGTTCAGCAGACTTCGTCTTGGGGAAGAAACATTGCTGGATGTCATCGGAGTTCCTCGTGCCCCAAACCGTGAACAACCCAAATGGTAAGATGGCTTGCTGCACTTTAGGATTTTTTCTGTCTGTGTTTTTCCTTCTTTGGGGTTGTGTGGAGATGTTTACTTCCACATGGAAGAATTACTTGGGAAGGATAAATGGAAACCGAGTAAAGGTAACACTTTGCTGTTCACTCAAAGAAGATACAGTTTCTTGGTGTTCTGCGTCCCTACAGGCACACTTAACATTAAGATGTATGTGAGAGAGAGCATATTAAGACCGCCTGCAGTTATGTTTTATTATGTGGGAGATTCACTATGAAATGCACAGAGACTATATTTTATAAGAACTTTTAGGGCTTGTTGTAGACGCCTTTGAAGCGTACCGTTTGCTAGTTAACACCCCTTACAATGTGCTGCTTGTAAAGTATCACAGTCATGGCTCTTGCATCAGTGGGGAGGGCTGTAAGGTGAAGAGCCTTTTCTGAGGTTGATTTAAAATGCCATTGTGGACCTTAGAGCTGAGGCATCACTTCGCATTAGCGACTGCAGTGTAGAGGGGTGCACTCACACTAGAGAGCTCTTGGAGGAGGACAGCCTCACTAGAGGGTGCGCTGAGGGCCTTGCAGAACTACCACCAGGAGCCACTGGTTGCATTTGAAGTGATCATGCACCCTACAGGCAACACTCATACACACACTTCCTTCAATCAGGGTTAAAATGCAGGCTTGGAAACACAAGAGCATGGCTTCATCTTTGTTTTGTTTTGGACACAGAGTGTCGCCGTGTAAGCTCTCCGATGGAGGCTTATACATAGCAACAGAGAAGGTTGTATACTCATTCAAAGGAGGATTATAAACTTTGCCCTGATTTCTCAGTGGACACCCAAACCTTTACAGTTCCCATCAGCGTTTTTCTGGTAACAACAACAACAACAACAACAAAAACAACAAATGGGACAAAATCAGAAAGAATAAAGACAGGAAATAAGGAAAAAAGGGAGGGCAAATTGAGGTTTACTGTCTTCCACTTAATTCAATCATATTCCAAACTGTTTCACGCAGAACGATAGTTTTGTGCTGCGTTGGTGAGCTTCTAGAACAGAGGGGAGTTCTCCCAAAGGTGCAGACAGCCAGGGACCAAATCGTGTACTGAGTTCCAGCATCTGCTTGAGGAGCAGCTGGCTGGTCGTCTGCGAGTCCCGTGCTCAGTACCTGTTCTCTAAGCTCACCTTAAACATGTTGATCTACAGGGAAGGGATGAGACGAGAATTACCCAGAAGATTGGGGAATACTTTCTGAGATTAAGATGGTATTTCTAATAGGGGGATTCATTTTTAAAGGTCATTCTCAACAGCACAGACACTGATTAAAAACCGTGGGCCCACAAACCTTATTGGCATGAGCCTGACAGTCTAATGAGGAGAAAGACATGGCAGCCATTATGAAGGAATGGTGAAGGTCTGTTTCTAGAACGTGCCTTTCAAAAATTGAGACAGTACGTGTTCGTTGTTACAAAGGTAAGTATGCAGACACAATAGAGGGTAGAGAACAGCTCTGCATCCTGGCAAAATGAACACCGTGGGTGGGCCATTGTGCCTCTTCGAATCCGTCCTCTGAAATCTGAGTGTTTCAGCCTGGACTCAAAGACTTCAGAGTTTTGGACTATGGAGACACGATGAAGACTATGTAAATATTCCCAAATCAAACATTTTCTGAAATTTGAACAGTTCTGGTCCCCAGGATCTCAGATATGGGAGAGTTAACCTGTAACACTAACAAATATCTTGCTTTCTGAATATATTTGCATTTTGAAGAAACATACGCATACTACATATGTCTTATTACTTTGTTTTACCTTCTAGCAATATAAGTGTGAGCCATTTTTCATAGCAACGAATTTCTTTTTACCAAGGTGTTATGGGTTGGGGAGATGGCTTTGTGGGTAGAGAGCCCACTGTGCATACTAGATGGGCAGAGACTCACTGATCCAGGGAACCTCCTGGCCAGGCAGTCTGGCCCACTGGAGAGATCCTGGTTCAATGAGAGACCCTGTCTCAAAAAAAAAAAAATGTAGAGAAGTGATTGCGGAAAACACCAGAGGTCAGCTTCTGTCCTCCACATATGCCCACATGCATGCATTCCACAAGCTTTTAAAACATGTTATATATCTTATTAAATCGTATTGGCAGACAAGACATTATTTTCTTTTCTATTGTTTGCAACATGAACATTAAAAAAAATCATTACAATTGAATCTTAGCATCTTCTCATGAGTATTGCCTAGGGGTAACTTCCCAGAGATGGAATCCACTGATTAAGAAATCCTAGGAGTGTGTGACAGAAGCCTCCATCACGATTAGGCAACGTTTTCACTAGCACTGGCATTTATTTATTTGTTTGTTTAATGATGAACTGCACTAGTCTGAAAAATTGTCAAAGAACACTTTTCATTTTCTTCAGTGACTTTGGTAAAAAAACATTTCTGGAAACTTCTGGCTTGTTCTCTGTCCTTTTGGTTGGGTTCAGCTTTTTTTTTTTTTTTTTTTTTTTTTTTTTTTTTCTTTTTTTAAAACACCAAAGTAGTGCCCTTTTACCGTAACTTCTGCCAACCTAGTTTCAGAGGTCTGTGACCTCCTTTGATGTCTTTCAGAAAGTGTGCTGAGGGGGCGGGGTTAACTTTTTTTGCTCTGACTTTTTACCTGGGGGAAACCTCATTACGGTTTTATTGGTTTTATCTCTTCTTTAAAGTACACTTAGGTTCAGAGGCCGTGTTTGTTGTGTTCTAGCAGCATGTGGAATATTGTAGATAAAAATGGTTCCCCACTTACCATTTCTTAAGCATTTAGGACAGCATGATGACAATCCCTTCTCATAGGGATTGTCACCACCTGTGAGCTTTGTTTTGGTCTCCAATGGCCAGTTTCTCTCTCAGGGCTTGCCTGGATTGTGTTTGACCCCCTAGTGTGTTTTCAACAAGCAAACCTGGAAGAAGCCAGTATAAGGGAGACAGAAACTTTGTTACCCAACTCTTTAAGGAAGGAGATATTCCAAAACAGAAACTAAAAGATAAAAAAACAAAAAACAAAACAACAACAACAACAACAACAACAACAACAACAAAACAGATAGAGCTTTTCTAGGGTGAATGGAAGGTTGGTTTTATTTCTAAGGTTGGTTTTATTTCTACTTGGTATGTCTGTAAAGTTCTTAATGGGTGCTTCTAAGCAAGTGAATGCTTGGAACCTGGGCTTGACCAGAACATGACTGAGGGGAAGAAGGACAGAGTGGCTTACTCCATCTGCAGCCCATTGCTAGACTGCACTGATCAGGACCAAACTGATGTTTATTCTGAGAAATGGGAGCAGCTACTGATGGTCAAAGCACTTGTAGACCTGAGACCCGGTCTGGGCCCCTTTTACATCTACAAAGTAAGGGATCACTTTTGCTAGCTTGTTTTGAAGATTAGGAAACTGAGGCATAGAGAAGTGACTCCATTGAAGTTACAGCAGGAGTTTCTGCAGTGATGGGATTCTTGGTTCAGAGAGCCTTACTCTGGAGCCCAGGGGACTTAGAATGTTGGGTGGCTTTGAGCTGCTGCTGTTTACTTGAGTGTATGCTTCCATCTCCCTAAGGAAGAGAAAATGCTGTTTTTCTCTGTTTGTTTTGCTCTATTGTACATATCATCTTGTTTCTTTCATGGGAGCCTAAGCATCACCCTTAAGCATTACCAAAGATCCCAGAGCTGAATCTTTCTGAGCCTTGTTCACACAACGTCACAAGTGGAAAATTCCAGCCACAAAACTTTGCTTCATGCACAGGATTACGCAAAAACATTATCAGATAGTGTGTAGGATATTTAGCTGAAGCAAATGGATCTCACTCTCAAGGTGTCTCTTTCTGTTCAGGTAAATATTCAAAGATGTGAGAAAATAAAAGCCCATAATCTAAGACACTTTTTTCCTAACTCAGATAAAGGATACTCATTATTTTTCTGTTCTTGGGCCAGATGAGCAAGCCAAGACTCACAGCATCAGTAAAAAGCCCACCGTGAAACCCGTTAGTATGCATCAAATGCCTTTGGCTCCAAGCTCATGGACCACTGGGGTCTTCCACAGCTGGGAGCTAGTGTCTACCGTTCTTCTATCAAATGTCATGAGATGTTGATTCTGCTGCCTTTGGAGGTGCTGAGGCTACAAGCTCCCTGTCAGAGCTCTTTCTCAATCTCTCTGAATCTATAGGGGCCAGTGGAAAATGTTATCTGGTTTTAATTTTCTGACCATATTCTTCCTGGTTGGATATTCAGTTTATCTTGTCAATCTAACAATGATAGGTGCCTGAAACAGGTGGAAACTCTTCAAGCTTTCACCGGCCGAGTCTGCAAGTCATCATTAAGGAAACTCAGATGTGGGAAAATAAAAGCCCACAATCTGAGAGGGGTAGGGTGAGTTGCAGGCTCAGCACTGGAGGCCACTTGCAACTCCTCACGAGCAATTTCTCTGTCTTCCCTCTGCTTTGCTGCCCTGGTTATAAAATGGGCACGCATACAATTAAAGAGGGATTTCTATTTACCTTTGGTTAAACTTTTCCACAAACTGTTGCAATCTTAAATTTAGTTAACTTACCGGCAGTGCTGTGGATTAAACCCAGGACTTTCCATATTCCAGGCAAGCAACTGTATGCCCGAGCTACACCCCCAGCCCTAACCCTGTAATTGGAAAGGTAGGATAGTTAAATACAAACATGGTACATGGTTTTCTGTCTTTATAACTTCAGGGGTCTAGGTGGTAAGATATTGTGTAGGTCACTGATTTTAAGTAGGTGACCCGTTAGCTTATTCACATCTGCACTTAAAAGACTGTTCAGGATGTGTTTCTCTCCCCCCTTTCTGAAGCATCCTCTTTCTCTGGTCTTTCATGACAGGCACTCTTCTGAAGGGCTGTTTATTGATGTCCATTTCTTCCTTACAGTGCACACTGTTCTGTGTCCTGTCCCATTTCTCTGTCTACTAGGCTGCGTTTTAACTCCCTGGAGGTCCCTGAAAGTGTCTGTAGTCCTTCGACGTGTTCATCAGTGTTGCAGTGGATAACAGGCTTGTCCCTGTCATTTTGCAGAAGTTCAAGCTCTCATGCCTGTAAGCCGAATGTTACTCAGATAAACATATCATTTCTCTTCCACGCCACCAGCTGATACGACACCAATGAGCAGCCCCATCAGAGATACCCAAGAGACTTTTCCTATGTACTCTTTACCAATCTCTCTCTCTCTCTCTCTGTGGTATCTATGTGTGTATATGTGTGTGGTGTCTGTATATGTATGGTATCTCTGTGTGTGGTGTTTATATTGTATGTTCTTGTATGTTTGAGTGTCTGTGCTTGTGTGTGTCTGTGTAATATCTATTTTTGTGGTGTCTATGTATGTGGTGTTTGTGTGTGTCTGTATCTGTGTGTATGGTGTCTGTGTGTGTATGTGACTGTGTGTGATGTTTATTCATGTGGTGTCTGTGTGTGTGTTTATTTGTGTGGTGTTTGTGTGTGTGGTGTTTGTGTGTGTCTGTGTGTGGTGTGGATGTATGTGTGTGTGATGTTTGTGTGTTGTCTCTGTGTGTGTTTGTAGTGGTGTTTGTGTGTGGTGTGGATGTATGTGCATGTGTAGTACCTGTGTCTCTCTGTGTATGTGTGGTGTCTCTCTGTATGTGTGTTATCTATGTATGTATGTATGTATGTGTGTGGTGTCTCTGTGTGTGATCTGTGTGTGTGGTGTATCTGTGTGTGTGGTATGTGTGTATGTGTATGGTGCTTGTGTGTATAGTGTTTGCATGTGTGTGTATGTGTGTATGTGGTATATATGTGTGTGTGTACGTAGTGTCTGTATGTGTCTGTGCTTGTGTCTGTGTGTACGTACCTGTGTGTGGTGTGTGCTCACTCTTACATGCATGTGTGGAGGTCAGCAGGTGATATCATGTGACTTTCTCCTTTGCTCTCCATCTCACTTTTTGAGACAAGGCCTTTCCCTCCACCTAGAGTTTGCTGCTTTGACTAGACTGGCTTGCCAGCAAGTCCTCAGAAGCCACCTGGCTCTGCCCCCCGAGGGCTGGGCTTACAGGTACATGCTGCCACGCCTAGTTTTTATGTGGCTCCTGGACGTCAGAATCCGTGTTCTCGTGCTTACACAGGGGCTCTACTCACTGACCCATCTCCCAGGTTCACTAAGTTCCCTAGTTTTTATTGGGAGGAATAAGGTGAATTCAGTGTGCTTTACTATTATTATTTTAAAATTCAGTGTGTTTCAAACTGAATCAAAATGTGAATGAAGTTGGGCATCCATTGTATTGGTTTAAAAATAATTACCGATCATTACTTCTATTCACTTAGCAGTTCGTTTTTGAAGACTTGCCTTGTGTGTGGCCACGGGATACCAAGATAGGTGAAGGGGATCTGGCTACTCCTGGGAAATCCTGTGATAAGTACCACAAAAGACTAAAGGGCTGTTTAGACAACAAATGGCTGCTGTCTACCTTACTCGAATAATTGGTACTTTTTGAGAGGAAAAGAGGGGATCTCAGGCATGAGATAGAGAGTTGGTACAGGATCATAAAAGTTGTGTGTGAAGAACCAAGCATGGTGGCACACACCCATATTTTAGCACTCTGAAGCCTGAGACGGAGGAATCAGAAGTCTGAGGCCAATGTGGCCTAAAGATGAGAGGAGATCCTGTCTCAAACACAGCAATCAAGCAATGCCTATTTGTGGATCAGGATGTCTATATGTGGTGGTGAAGGGATTGGGGGAGGGTACCAGATGAACCAGGCACAGAGACTGAGGGCAGACCATGGTAGGCATTGGGTCAGAGGTAGAACTTTGGATTTTGTTGGGAACATCAGATAGACTTAGGTTGTTGGGTAGAAAGATAGCACTGGTGCTTCCACACTTGAAGCTTGCTGGCTGTACCTGCTCCTCTGGGTGACATTGTGGAGGGGGTACCCTATGTGTCAGCGTCTTTTGTTTGAGCCTCAAGAGATCATGATGGGTTGACACTGGGTAAAGGGTCTGTGCTTTACCAAGCCCCGACCTCAGCATGACACAAATAATAAAAGCTTTGTCTGAAATGGCCACAGAGACCTATTTAAAATAAAGTACATTTTATTTTTCCTAGAAGCAAAACACCCCTTAGCGAAAGCATTCTCATCTGTTCCTAAACTGGCTGACTATTCTGCCGTCTGGTTCAGAGATTTCTGAGAAGCGACTTCCTGGATAAATTCCAAGTTTCAAATTTCATTCTGTGTCGAGCACTATGCCAGACTCTACAGGTGGGGGAGAGAAAGCATGGGTAGAGAGGGAAACATAAAAATTAATTGGGAGAATTTGTCAGTCCACCCTGAGACACATCAGCTGCTGACTCTCAAATGGATGCAGAGAGTGGGTATCAAGGGAGGCCCAGCTACCTCGGAGTACAAGATAAAAACAGGCCTAGTAAGCATGGCTGCCAAATCTCTACTGAGGCTCTGCCTGGAGATTACTGTAGGTAGAGTCTTATACATCCTTTTCTACAGCTTCAGGGGGTCTCCTTAGAGGTCCTTCTCTGTAGCTGCTAGTGGGTTACAGTTACCTTGGTGGGGGCCATTTAGATTGTACTCTATGGCTACAGGTGGGTTAGGGTCACCTTGGTAGGGGCCTTATAGATCTTCCTCTATGGCTGTAGATGGGTTATGATCACCTTTAGAGATAGGAATCAGAGGTTTCCTCCGCACCATTGCATGGATGGGGGCAGGCTGAGGCTTCCTGATTTCAGTGAATGATGAATACTACCAGCCTTCTGCACTACACAAAGAAACAAAGCTTCCGGTAGTCCTGCAGTCTGTAGCGATAGTGAGATGGTGTTCTCTTGCAAGTCATCTTCCCCTCTGGTCCATTACTATAGGCTATATTATTATATTACTATATGAGTATAGTATTATATTACTATATGAATTGGGTGTGGGCTGGACTACGGCTTCCATTCTTACTGGCTCTAAGGGCTGAAATTCACTTTCATGGAGGAAGAGAGGAAAGAGTCAACACACTTTTGATCAGACACAGCCAGACCCATCTCTAAGGCTAAACTGTCCTAGGTGATCGTTTGTGGCCGTAGAAGAATAGAGTTAATATGTACGTGTGCGGGAGTGAGGATGCTTGGGATACAGCTTCTGGTAAATATGACCCCAGAAGCGGTGATAGATCAGGTTTCTGTGGACCCAGGCACACCTGGACAGGAAGTGGGGGAGCTGTCAGGTCAGCTAACATCCTAGCAGCTTTGTCTTCTGGTCCAGGGAGCAGGACAAGGGTTATTTCTGAGAAATGACTCCATATGAGAATTCCAAATGAATGACGCACACAGAACTGCTCCAGGCAGACCCAGCGGGGGCTGCAACGTGTCAGTGACAGCACGAAGTTAAAAGGCAAGTGAAGTCGCTTCTGGTTGTCTACAGGGGACTGGCTCCTGAGTCTTTAGTTGGCATCATACGAAATGGTATGGTATCTACTTACAACCTTCTGTATTCCATACACCATGTTTATGTAATGTATAATATACATGTATATATAATATGAACTCTATATATTATTATTATACTAGACTGTATACAAAATGGTGACAAATGGAATATCTGTGCATGATCAGCTGAGACATGCTGTGGTTGTCTGGACTCATCAAGGTAGAATGTCTGGTTATGAAGAGCCAATGATTTACAAAACAAGAGTCATAAACTTTGCCACATATCTGTAGACACTGAAGCACATCCTGTAGGATTCAGAGATGTTAGGTTTTCTTATACTTGTGTGGAATGTTTGTTCAGCCTTTAATCGCAATGTGAGCATCTCAGAAGGTAGGCTCTCTTGGAGGTACTTAGGTTCTGAGACCCTTGTGTGTCTGATCAGCACAGTTATTAGAAGCTGCCTAGCTTTCTTTTTGCCACATGTGCACACAGCAAGAAGTAGGCTCTGGAAAGCCAGAAGGCAAGCTGTCATCAGATAGTAGATTTGCAGGTACCTGGACCTTGGACTTCCAGCCTCCAGAACTGTGGGAAATATGCATTGATTTTTTTTTTTTAACCATGCTGTTCCTGGTAGCGTGTTATAGCAATCACAACAAACTAAGACACTATGCCCAGTCAGTTCACAATGATGGCATGAACAAATTAAAATTAAAAAAGAAAAAAAAAAAAACACCGTAGCGGGGATTTCAGCCAGTGTTTGTCTGAGCACTGGCAGACAGTGAAAGAACAGGAAGCAGCTTTGTTCTGGGACAGAATCAGCACATCTTCATCCTTTGTGGGTGCCTGGATTATTTCACCAGCTGAGGGGGAGTTATTGGACTTGAAGATGTCTTTTCTGTGGGGACACTGAACCTCTCTGCACTAACATTGTTTCCTCTTGTCTGAGGTCAACAGTGGGGCTGCTCAGGCATTGCTACCAAGAACACAGCCCAACATAACCACAAAGCCAACACATTCCAGAGCTATAATTACACCCCCAGAGGTTAGTGTAGCTCCCACAATTCTAGAACTTGACTGGAAATCCTGAGTCAACTCCTCCTAGATGCCTTCTTGCCTATGGTTTTATTTGCTCACTTGACCTCTCTCTGTTCTTGAGAAGGATGAGTGGTCATCCAGCCTTAGAAGCTGTATCTGCTGACATAGCCTCTTTGTCTAGGGACTACCTCACCTGGAAGTTCCAAAACAAAGATTTGGCAGGGATCCCTCTCCTCGATGCCACAACTGGGAGATTTTAAGGCATTACTTACATTTCTCCTGTGGCTTTTGTAATTTTCAATTTCTTCCTAGGGAAACTGAGGTTTAGTGATGGGAGTCATGTTTCTTGGGCTGTAGCAAATCAACAGAAGGCTTTGGATTTGCACATTGGTTGTTTGGACTCTCTTCTACATCTTCTTTCTACATCACTTCTTTCTACACCACTTCTTACTACATCACTGTTAAAGTGATACAATGTCTCAAGGAAGGGAAACAGTAGTTTATGAATGCATCTTTTAAAAAAGATTTTATATATTTTTGTTTTATGGATATATATGAGTGTCTGCATGAATACACATGCCTGGTGCTCCTGGTGGTGACCAGAGGGTATTGAATTCTTTCAAAAGTACAGATAGTTGTGAGTGGTCACCACATGGGTGGCGGGAACTGAATCCAGCACTTCTGTTAGGGCTGCAATACTCTTAACTTCATCCCTGCAAAGGCTTTTTTAAAAAAAAGAGATATTAAAGCTTTTTGATTGATTTATAATGGAGTTGCACTGTGAGAAACTGAACATAAATTAGAACTGTTATTGGACAGTGCACACAATCCACTGACTTTACCAATCACCATTGCTTGGAGGACAACATACTGTCAAGTGTCTGATGTATGATTCCCTGACTGACTGGGAACCTTGCTGTAGCTCCCCCAAAATAATTAGGTACAATACAGCAGCGCAGGAAAAGATCCAAATTCACAACACAAGTGCAGTTTCTATTGTAAGAGCCTCACTCTCGTACCATCATAAGATGTAAACTGCAAGCTGGGCCACAATGAATCTGGGTCAGTCTATAGTTGAACATCAGGGTCTGAGCCATACATTTTTCAGCTTGCTAACACTGAGCGGATTCAAGTTTCCTTCCACCAACCCTGAGGGATATTACCTAAAATGGCATCTGTGAATAAACTAGCTTTTAAAAAAGATGTCATGCAAAAGCCTTATTTTTTAGTCTCTGAAAGGATTGTGAGATCCAGAGGTATTTGATAACAATTTGTGCTAAAACAAATACAAATGAAATACATTTAACAACAAAGTACACCTCCACGCATCATGGTGACCCACTAGCAATTTCCATGGAATAGTTAAACAGATTCTGCTACAAGTGGGTGGGGAGGGGGAATCTGGTCTCACTGACAGCCACTCTTAACTCCTCTATAAAAGCACATTCAGAAGGTCTTAGGATTTCTTCCCTAGACAGGGGAAAAATCTATGACTGTTCAGTGATTGCACTCACAGTGACAGCATGCATATCGAAACTTCTTTGACTTAAAAAAGAGAAAAAAAAAAATCTCATGTGAACCCGTTATAACTACCTGTTTGAATCAATTTCCCTCAAGGTTTAACAACTTTTCTATGCTAGTTCCTGAGTTGACTCACAGGGACAAAGGAAGGTTACAGTTTTTTGCTGTCTTAGGCAAATCTGAGGGGAATCCCAGGCAGCACCGCTCACTGTCTAGATGGGGATCATCAGCCTCAGTCTGAGGTTGGTTTCACAGTACAGGCCGAATCCTGTGCTTACTTCCCAAGGTGAAGCTTTTTAACAATTCGGTAAGTCATATGCCCTAGTATACTGAAACTAGGTTCACAGGAGAGTGTACACTATGGTAGGAGGTACAATGGAGGAGTGCTTCCTCTAGGGTGGGATTCACACTCAGCTGTTCTAGGGAACCTGAACTCTTTTCCTTGCTTGTCTGCAGCAATCAATAGGAAACAGTTGGGATGAGATTCTGGTAACATCACCCATCTCTGCTATAAGCAGCAATTGTGGGTCCTGGCTGCACATGGGATTCGCCTGGGGAGCCTTGAAAATACTGTTTCCGGATCTCACCCCTGGGATTTGGGGTACGACAGGACTGAGTGCAGCCTGGGCTGTAAGGACTCTCCAGATGGTTATACTATGCATCCATTACTGCATAATATGGGCTGGCTGGGAATCACTGACTTGGGGAGTCACAGCTATTAAGCCGGTCAATTACCCACAAAAACAAGGAGCAGGCTAAATCAAGCATGACTAGAGGGATTGCCAAATACTGCCTGCTCGGAGACATTTAAGTTTGTTTCTCAGAAAACATTGTGCCTGGAAGTTCTGGAAGGCCCGTGTCTGCTGACTGTGCATCCCACTTAATTGAGAGCTGTGGGCATCAGGCATGTAAACAGGCCCCACGTTCATCCGTTTGACAAATATTTAAACATCTGCTTAGCTTAGCTGTCATCTGCTAGAGAGAGAAGATACCAGTGTCTTAAATGAGTATCAGGGTAGAGAGGAGAGCACAAGCAGAACAAAGTAGGGTTGCTGAGTGCCACAGACAGGGTAGGGTGGGGGGTGATAGGCCCTCAAGTGTTGCAAAGGACAGGGCTAGAGAGTGTTCATATCATATATATATTCATATATGATATGAATATATATATGATATATTCAAATATCATATATTTAGAATATATTCTAAATATATGATATTTGAATATATCATATATATATCATATATATATTCATATATATTCATATCATATATATGAATCATATATATATTCATATCATATATGAATATATGATAACAGTCTCAGTGGTGAGGAGCTAGAGGAGAACTGGGTGGAGAGCAGAGAAGGATGGAGGAAGAGGAAGAAGGAGGGGGAGGGAGAGGAGGAAGAAGGAGGAGGAGGGAGAGGAGGAAGAAGAGGAGAGGGAGAGGAGGAGGGAGAGGAGAAAGGGGAGGAGGGGAAGTCTCGAGAGGGGAAAGAAGGAGGGGGAGGGGAGGATATCCTAAGAGGAAATTGGTAGGCCAAAAGCTGGATAAAAAAGAAGCTCACAAGACACTTAATAGGCTCAGATCCCTCAGGGACAAGGAGAGAGACTTGTTCAAAAGGGAAGGGCTAGAGCTGAGAGAGGTTCCGTGGGTAAAGCCCTTGCCAAGCCTCAAGTGTAAGGACTTAAGTCGAGATGCCCAGAACTCACAGAAGAACTCACGAGAACTCACATAAACTCATGCAGAAGCAGTATTTCAATTCTGTAACCCCAGGGCCCCACAGCAAGATGGGAGGCACCCTGGAAGCTCACAGGCCAGCTAGCATGGAGTATGCAGCTGTGAGCAACAGGAGACACTTCCACAAGCAAAGTGAATAAAAGATTGACATTCAAGGTGACTGTTTGACCCCCACATGCATGTACGCAGAGGTGGTGAAGAAGGAGACAAAGAGACGGGGAGAAGAAGAGAGAGGGATGAGGAAGAAAAGAGGGAGTGATCCGTATATTTTAAAGCAGAAGGGTAAAGGGAACTAGAGTCAGCACATCTATCGTGCTAGATCAGTGGTCTGAGCTGTTTGGGAGGCAAAGGGAGTTCAGGGTAGTAGGCTTCAACTTTGGAGGCTGAGACAAAGTACAAATGGAATTTGTTGGAACAGTAGTTATTCCGATAATCTGGATTTCTAGGAGAAATTGAGGGTTTTGTTTCACTTTAATGGGAGAAAAAAGAAAGGCCATGTAGGTTACGCAGTTGCGTGGCCTCCGAGGTGCATTGACAAGGTGGGTGGATAGTTTGGCTTCTGGTGCCGGACAGAACCTCCCATCTCCTCAGCTCTCATTTTCTTTAGCTTCTAACACATTGTCTGCTCTTATGTCCACTCCTAAGAAGCAGAAGGGTCTTTCTTTTGCCCCTGCATCATCTTGTTGTTGCCAGCAATGGCAGAGAATCCCTGCAGACAGAAAGCAAAGTGATGTGGAGGTTGGGTGGTTGGTTGGTTTATCCAAAGCAGTGCTGGGATGTTGACTCCTTGGGAAATATGGCAATGGCTGCTTTTTTATTTTTCAAATACATGGGAAAATTAAAGCACAAGGTTTAGTCATATTTGGGCATGAACAGAAAACGATCTGTTTTAACTTTTAAATGTTTCTCAATATGTATATATATGAGGACTTTACAAGAAAGTGCTTGGGTGGCAGAGGGGAGTAGAGAAAGACTGGCTTTCTTGTAGCTGCAGTCTC